>NW_003852408.1:9290273-9337226 GCF_000181295.1 Otolemur garnettii | reverse complement strand
GGCCACAGGTGCCTGGCTATTTTTGGTTACAGTTTGGCTGGGGCCAGGTTCAAACCCACCACCTCTCAGTATATGGGGCAGGTGCCCGACTCACTGAGCCACAGGTGCTGCCCCTAGTAATGAATTCTTTTACAAAGTATTTTTACTGCACTCTTATTATATACAAGGAGCCATATTAGGTTCCAGGAAAAATGTAGAGATTAGTAAGATTGAGGTACTAACAGTGAAAGTCTCTAAAACTAACCCTAATTCAAGGTGAGGGAACTGTCCAGCATGGCACTGAGGTATAGGTTTCACGACATTGGCCTATGTCAAAATGCAGAAATGGTGGGGGCAGTAAGTTTTCAGAAATCTTAGAAGAGAAGGTACAGTCCAGTGAAAAGGCTAATTTTGGACTTCGACCCAAGAGTAGCATGTTGGTGTTAAAAAGCACCGCCCAATATTGCATTGCGTATAATGATAGATATTCAATGCTGGCAAGAAAATGGTAAGACGAGAACTATCCTAAATGGTAGTGAAAATGTAAACCCATTAAAGCAGAACATGAAAACTATTTCTGGAAAGCAATTTGGCAACATATATTGAGATTCTTGACAGTTTATATTCTTGGGTTCAGTAATTCACTTCCAGGGATGCAGCCTCATGAAATAAACTGAAATAGCCAAAGATTTATGTATAAAAGTGTTTGATGACATCATGATATTATTTACGGTATGAAAAAATTGCACACAGCATGAATATTGAACATTTGGGGAGTGGTTAAGTAAATCATGGCACAATCTTTTATTGAAATGCAATTAAACTACTAAATAACATGTACTTAAACATGAATCAACAAAATAAAATGCTCAAAATATAAGTTAAAAAAAAGCAGCATTACAAAACCATATATTTAGTGTGATCTCAATTTTTCAAAATAGGCAGTGGGAAAAATAAAAATGTTGAAGGGTTCTGTCTTAGGTTGAATTCCTCATGACAAAATTTGCCTGCACAAGTTTCAGAGGGGAGGGCTCTCTGAGGGACACTTGTGAGAAAGTGACAGAAGCAGGATTGGGGAGAGGAACAAGTTGACCTGCAACATGGCTGCAATGAGTTCAGGTAATCCTCCAGGTGTGTCATGGCACTGGAAATGCTTTGTAGAGTTTTTCCAAATTTAGACAATGGAGCCAGGCCTTTGCCTAATTATATCAACCAGCCATTAGCTGGGGCTGCCTGTAGGGCTGTAAAATGAACAGAATGCTCATGTTCCCCCTAAAATTTGTATGTTGAAATCTTAAGCCCTGAGGTGATGGTTTTCGAGGCGGTTAGGTCATGAGGGTAGAGACCTCATCAGTGGCATTAGCGCTATAAAAAGGAGACCCCCACAACCTAGTTTGCATCTTCTACCTTGTGAAGACACGGCATAAAATTGTCAGTCTGAAACCTTGAAGAGACCTCTCCTGAACCCAACCATGCTGGCAAACCCATCTCAGACTTCCCATCCTTGAGAATTGTGAGAAATCAATTTCTGTTGTTTTTAGGCTTCCTAGTTTATGACATTGTGTGATAGCAGCCTGAAATGACTAAGGGTATAATCTTGGCAAGGCAATTCCCTGCAGCTAAGGGCAATTTCTAGTGAAGAGTAAAGCTATGTGCTGTCAGGGGCCATGCCGTTGATAGCTGAGGCTTGAGTACACAGCCCTGAGGAGGGATCTGGGCCAATTACTAGTGTCTACTACACTTTAAGGGATCTGACCTAAATACTTCATATAGGGAAAACAAAGCAGGTCTTGGTGGCTGAGAGAATTATTGGAATGTTCTGATTAATACAGGGTAGTGACATAATTGACTATATGTCTGAAAGAAAACAAAGTTAGACCTCTATCTGACACTATTTACAAGAAAAGCCAAGTGGATTGACAATTTAAGTGTAAAAAAGACAAAAAAATTGAACACTAATTACAACTATATACGCTGTTGATTACTAGTATCTACTGCAAGTAGTCATTTCTAATGATGAAAAGTTACCAGTGATTTCTATCCTTCCCCCTCTTTAAAGATGATTTTATCTTTATCTGGTATATTTTTCCAAAAATATATTGAGGTACACTTCTATTTCTAGTATGATTTAGTCTTACAATCATAAAATGATCACTAAATCTTCATTTAAAAATACTGAAGTGGTGGCTCAGCGCCCATAGCGCAGTGGGTAGGGTACCAGCCACATGCACCAGGGCTGGTGTGTTCGAACCCAGCCCAGGCCTGCTAAACAACTATGACAACTACAACAAAAAAATATCCAGGCATCATGGTGGATACCTGTTGTCTCAGCTACTTGGGAGGTTGAGGCAAGAGAATTGCTTAAGCCCACAAGTTTGAGGTTGCTGTGAATTGTGATGCCACAGCACTCTACCAAGGGTGACGTAGTGGGACTCTATCTCAAAAAACAAAGAAAAAATACTAAAGTGGCCACGCCATTGTGTTTGGAGCTCTGATGTGAAACTCCTTAGTTCTATAAAAACACTGCAGCCGAAGAAAATCAGAGTGTGGCTCAGCTGTCCTCACTAAACATTATTTTCACAGTGGTAGAAATTGCTTTCTTTCTCATAATGACAAGAGTGACATGTTATGGAATGTGAAAATAAGATTGCTATAATGTTAGTTGCTTTTAATGACTAAATATTAGTTTCAGATGTCATTATAAAGCTTTTCACCATTTTCATCTGAGAGTCAACCTATTGGTTATCCATTCAAGATTATGATCAATAGCCATGAAGGGTGGATGGATTTGGGATGTCCTCCCCTGACCCCTGTATCCACTTAAATAGCTCAACCCCAACCCTCTTTCCTGAGGTTTGGCACAAATACCCATGCTCCACTAAGAATACCCTTCAGTGGACACTCATAGCATTTAGGTCATATAATCCTGTAGGCAGTACTGAAATAAGTTGTCCATCTTACAAACTAGGTAAGAATCTGTAGAAAATAAATTCAGGACAATGGACACATTCTTTCATTTTGCCCAGTTTTGCTAAAGATGAGCCCTGGCAGAAGAGGGTTGTTACATTACCTCCCAACATGAGCTACTGGAGAATTTTATTATTCAAATATAAGACAATGGAAAGCTCTAAATTAGCAATGAGAATAGAGCCACCTGTAGTGCCTCTCACCTCCCTTCCCTGTTTCTGAGGGACAATTAGTAACAACAGCCCAGTTGAAGGGTTTAGGAAGCACACAGAGTGAGGACAATCACGAGGAGCCCAGTTCGGGAGGGGGTGTCAGAATCTCCAGGATAGGCGGCAGGCGTGGTACTTCCCTCCTTCCAGGAGATCTCCACCAAGCCCATTTTCTAGCATTCCCTAAAAGCAGCAACAACTGGTGGTGAGAGAGACCACACGTATGGCAGTTATCTTCAAGTCTTTTTCATACTAATTTTTTTCTCAATGTTTTTAAGGGCGAATTGTCTATGTGTGGGCAATTTTCCTATTGGTTTCATCTTCTACTGAGGAGAGGAAACTTCTTAGCCCCAGAACAGCTGAGATTGGGTTGTTCCCCACTCACTCCAGAGGCAGGGGGACATTTTGTAGCAGCAGTGGCCAAACATTGAGAGCAAACAGCTGATCCACTTGGGAGTAAGAGACTGTCTTCCTGACCTCATGTTAACCCTTTTATCATAAGGAGACTGAAATTGTATTTCTGCCTCACTTTGTATTTCTTTTTCTAGAAATCTAACAGCCATGGCGACTAGGGTTAACTCAGAAGAACCACTCATGGTAATTCCTATTTGTATTCTTTATTTAGATGGAGCTTTGCGGCTGTTCTTCCTCAGAAGAACGTTATGCTGTATTGTGACATATGAAGTAACCTTTTCTGAAATGTCACACACTGGAGAGGAAAGAATTCCAATTTTCTCAAGCCCCCCCTTTTATGTCAAATGGTAATCAAGAGACTTCTACAAAGTACGAAATATCAACCTGATAGTCCTGATTCTTATCACAAGGTTAAATAGAGTTAGAGGAACAGATACCAAAAATATACCCACAGGAGCCTAAGTAACCTTACGGAGCCTTGTTAATTATAACTTGTTTAGGGAGATTTGGTACTAGACACAGCTGAGTATTGTGTCCTTATTTGATTTCTCAAATGGTTTGTCCATGATATTTTAGACTTTTTTTTTTTTTTTGCATGTTCAAACAAGCTAATGCAGCCTGGGGCCAAAAACATTTTTTTTCAAGAAGCAATTTCAGTAGGAGGACAATCTAATTCTGGGCAAACCAAAATGTCATAAACTAGAATTACAAGCCTCTAAACTATGCAATAAAAATATCATTCACTATTTGTTGTTTGCCATTTTTCAGTGGAAGGCCTTAAAACAGTGGACTTTTTAATAAGGTTCACTCAATTAACTCAATATTCTATAGACAATAGCCGAAAAATACAGAAATGCTCAGTAAATAGCAGAGCCAAAGAGTGAATTTTGGTCTATAGCATGTGTTGTTCTTGTACTAAGGAGTACAAGCAGCCAAACAAAATATTTATGAATCAGATCATTAAAACTGTTTTTTTACAATACCAGCTCTAGAAGAATATTTTTAATCCAAATTATATTACAGTGCGTCTTATGCAGGAGGATTCAGCTTTACGCAGGCTAATGGGTAAGAGGGAGAGGAGAGGAAGTATAACTTTTTAATTATTTTTTATAATTTCCAAGATGCCTTTTGGAATGATGGGAACATAAAGGAAGCAAAAGTGTATATTGGCCAATCCCTCATGGCCAGAGATGCCTGGGTTCAAGTCCCATCTCTGTCACCATGGCAGAGAATTGGCCTGTCACGAAATGTTCTGTTTCCTTGGAGTTACATTTCCTAGACTCCCTTGCAGGTAATTGTGGCCAGAACTACTTACATTCATATTTCATCTAGATGTGCTATGCAACTTGGCCTTGTGTAATTCTTCATGTTCATTCTTCTTCTGTCTCCCCGAGACAGAGAAGCATAGTGGCATAGGAGGCCACATATAAAAGACTGAACACAGCATAGGAAGAAACTAAATCTTTAGATCACTGCTTAGAGGAGGGCTTCCCACCAATTAGGATCACCCACTTGAGAGTCATAATATTGCATTATGTTAAGCCACTAAGAGCTGTGGGTTTGTTCCATATAGCAGCCCATGTTATTGTTACTGATAAGATCAGTTTTTTCCCTGACTTTGTTCCATTTACTTGACTTTTCTATGCTTCAGCTATTTCCTCAGTAAAATAGGAATCTTACTATCACTGACCCGAAAGAGTTGTTGGAGAACGTGTGTATAAAGTACTTTGCATAACGCTCGGCACATGGCAAGCTCACAACAAATGGCAGCTGTTATTAACCAGTCTTGTTGGTGCCCGGTTTGGGTTCAGCATCATGCTAAACATCTGATGTACATCTCCTTATCTAATCCTCAAGATGACACTGCATTGTAGGCATTGTCCTGCCCACTCTGTCCATAATAAGAAGGGTGGTAATAGAAAATATGGGCATTTTCTACATGCTCAGTGCTGTTCCAAGCATTTCACATGCACTAATACCACAAACAACCCTACAGAATATATACTATCATTATCTCCATTTTACAGGTGAGGAAATAATGATAGTAAAGTAAGATTGAGCTTACTGTTTGTCCCCAAGCCCATACAGCTAGTGAGCGGCAGAGCCAGAATTCAATTCAGGAAATCTTGCTCCAGTCCTTGCTCTTAACCACTGTTGGTCAATGAGTTGCCTGAAGCTTGAACTTGCCTCAAGTTCAAGTAAAATAGCCGAGATCTAGATATGAGCACCCATTGTCTGGAAACCTGAGGGCTCAAATTGAAAGTGACTGCAACTGCATCGGTCCATCCTAACCAAGGGACTGGTGAAATGAGTTTAAATCTTCGGAAGCAGAACTACTATAGCACTCACTGGCGCCAGTCCTGCAGGTTGGGCTGGTGTAGTAGTTAGGAAATTGGTGGTATTTATACAACAGCTCTCTAAAAACTGTTATCACAGAGAGCCTTATTTTAATCTCAGAACATGTTCCAAATTCCCACAAACTCTTATCGCCTAGGATGCATGGAATGACATTTGCCAAGAATCTTTTCTGACTCTTTTATGAATCTTCATGGTTGGTAGACTTTTAACCCAGACACTGCTAACAAACAAATCACTCCAGCAAGAGAACCCAAAGCAGATACAATGAGACCAGATTTTTTCTTTTTTGAGACAGTCTCACTCTGTTGGCCAGGCTAGAATGCCAGGGCATCAGCCTAGCTCACAGCAACCTCACCCTCTTGGGTTGAGCAATCCTCCTCTCTCAGCCTCCCTAGTGGCTTGGACTACAGGCACATCACAGCACCTGGCTAATTTTTCTAATTTTGTACATACAGGGGTCTCGCTTTTGCTCAGGCTACTCTTGAACTCCTAATCTCAAAGAATCCTCCTCACAGGCCCCTAAAGTGCTAGGATTATAGTTGTGATCCACTGCTCCCAGCCAAGACCAAATTTTTATCTTTTGCATCTGTCATTATGTCTATCATGAGTCATCCCTGAGAAACTGCAAAGAAGCCTGGTTTCTGGGTTTCCGGGGGAGATTCTAGAACATTAGCAATGCTTAATAATTTTAGTGTAGATGTTGCATGGACTTTAAATGCCACCAATTAGCTGAATTTAATTTTTCTCATGAGAAATATCATGACCCTGCAACCGTAGTAAATCTGTTTGCCTCACAGCTCTTGGATAAAAGGTCCGTTTTCCTGGTAAACATTTTTGCTTTTATATAGGTAGAAAGGTTTCCTTCTGCACAAACTCTGCATTTAAATTATCCATTGAACATTACAGAATGACTGATTGATTGTCTAAAACATATGATTGAGTTTTATCATGTTGAGCGTGAGTTCATTATCTGCCTGCTGCTCAATCTCTGTGATAAAAATAGTGCAAAGAAGATGTGCTGAAATATAACACTATATTTTTCTGCTCTTGAGAAGCATTCTGCAAAATCACATCATCACTCCTCCAAGACTTACACAGCCAAGAGCTATTACACTATTATCAATTAAAGGTATAATTAAGCTCTAAGTTAAAAAATGGCACCAGAAACTGTCTAGGTCACAAAAACTGTATTTATTAATGGATGTGTTAAAATTAGAGAAGAAGTACTTGGGTCAAGATTTTATAACTTTTTGTTGTATAAAACACCATTGTGTGCCTAATACTGTGATACGTTTATTATACTTACCTAACACTATATTTACTATATAAAAAATCCAAAGCATAAAAAAGAGCAAAAGAGCTATTAACAGTTGTGTGGTTTTTCACCTTGGTAGGATACAGGGTATTCTTCTTAGAGTCTATAGGAGAATACTGGGGTTGAAGTTTAACCTCGGTCCTGTGTACTGATGGACAATTCACATAGCTTCTCTGGGCTTCAGTTTCCTCATCTGCAAAATAGGGAAATAACATAATCTCTGCATAATGTTGCTGTAAAGATGAACCAAGTCAAAGTATGTAAGAGTTTAAAACCATGCATATCCAAAATAAGTTCTCAATTAATATTTGCAAAAAGAAATCAATGTTACTTGGCTTTCTGTTGCAAAATGAATAAATTCTAGGGATAGAATGTATAGCATGGAGACTGTAGTCAATAATGCTTGAAACTGGCTTTGAGGTAGATTTTAAATGTTCTCACAACACACACACACACGCACAAGCACACACATAGAAAAGGTAACCATGTAAGGTGTTGGATGTGTTAAGTAATTTGATTGTGGTAATCATTTCACAATATTTATGTATATCAAATTACCACACTCTGTGCCTTAAATATATATAATTTTTATTTCTAAATTACACCTCAGTAAAATGGAAAAATGTCAGCTAGCTTTTCTTCGATGAGTATGCATTACTTTTTTCCAATAACAAGATTAAAACATTTTATTAAAAACTAATGCACCAATTAGAGGATGCTTCAACTCCAAAGTGTATGAAAGAGATAATATAATGTTAAAAATAAGTATGTTCTTGGGCAGAGCCTATGGCTCAAAGGAGTAGGGCACTGGCCCCATATGCCAGAGTTGGTGGGTTCAAACCCAGCCCTGGCCAAAAAACTGCAAAAAAAAAAAAAAAAAAAAATTTGTTCTACCTTCCCTACTAGACAAGGATATATTAAGAGAAATTAAAATCAAGATGACAAAGATGCTGATATTTCCATTCCTTACATGTCACTGTCTACCTTGGAAGTGCTTAGGGGAGAGGAGGAATAATCTAGGTATCATTCCCAAATTCCAGCAATTAAGATCGATTTAGACAAGTTCCACCTTTCATGAACCTTATCTCTGGGAGAATCATTAACATCTATTAAGAACTTGCTCTATCCACTTAGCTCATTGACATTAAGTCATTCAGAGAGTTTGGGTTGTCAAGGTATATAAAATATGTTTTTAAAATAAGAAGTTTTAGGTGAAAATAAACTATGAAAGAGGAAAGTGTTGTTGTTTGGGCATTATGTTAGTTAACTATTACTATTAGGCTTTATTAAAAGCCTGCTTAATATTTACAAGCATAAAGCAACAACTGTTAGATTAGTTTATGCTTCTGTCAGGAGACAAAGTAGATTGAGCTCAGCTGGCTGATTCTTCTGATCTGGGCTGGTTTGAGGCATTCTCGACCATTTCAGGTCACATTTGTAGAGTGTTAGCTAGAAGAATTGGCTGACTTTTCTCATCACTCAGCAGGCTGGCCCGAGTTTGTTCAAATGATGTGTATAGTGGCCCAAGAACAAGTGGGAGCATGCCAAATATTTTTGGTTCTGAGCTGAACAATGTTGCTTCCACAGCATTTTTTTTGGTCAAAGCATGTCACAAAACCAGCCCAGATTCAAGGATCAGAGAAACAGACTACAATGCTATAGGGAAGGGGCTGCAAAGTCACTGTGCAAAAGACAGAGGACAGAGGCGAGGTAAGAATTTTTTACAATTTGTTCCACAGGCAGCCAATGCCATTCCTATGTTATGGAAAAGAATTGAAGAGGATCTTGCCAAAATTGGAGAGAATGAAAAGTCATTTTGCAAATTACCTGGGACTCTCATAGCCTTGAAATATCCTTTTTATTTTTCTGGTATCTGGTTGCATTCTATTCTCTAATGTGAGGCAAGATTTTGTCAATCCAAAACAAACATGTGTATGTGATTCATGCTATTTCAACCCATGTGACTGGAGGATCTGAGCAATTCTTAATTTGCTACCATTAAATGAAAATTCATAGGTCCTTAAAAATAACTAATACATAATTTATCTATCATTTCTATTGCTTTAGTTTTGTAAAATGTGATTAACAACCTTTCATACATTACTTTCCCACATTGGAGAGAGCAGACAGAAGACCATCTGAATTCAGTGTATTTTTTTTTTTAATTTCTTTTTTAGAGAGAACCTTAAGCTGTCACCCTGGGTAGAGTGCTATCACATCACAGCTCACAGCAACCTCCAACTCCTGGGCTTAAGCAGTTCTCCTGCCTTAGCCTCCCAAGTAGCTGGGATTACAGGTGCCTGCCACAACGCCCAGCTATTTTTTAGTTGCAGCCATCATTGTTATTTTCATGGGCCTGGACTGGATTTGAACCTGCCAGCTCAGGTGTATGTGGATGGCACTTTAGCCGCTTGAGCCACAGGCACCAAGCCTGAATTTAGTGTATTAATCCAGTAGCATAGTATAATTAACTAGGGTAAGGACAACTCTGCAATGAGTACATTTGTAATTCTCATTATTTGGATTTATATAACTATACTATAAATTGAATGCAGATTTATATTTAGAATTTCAGCATTCCAGCAACCACATCCATCAGGCTACCAACTACAGGGTCAGGTGCCCTTTGAAAAAGACCTCATTAACACATTAAGTGGATGCTAAAGGTGGATGCTAAGGCCTTTAACTAAGCAGCATAAATTAAATAAAACAAAATTAACAAAATTAATTCAATAAATAAAAACAAAAATAATTCTTCAAGATGCATATAGGCAGAAATATAACCTTCTAATAATTCTAATAAAAACAAAAATAATTCTTCAAGATGTACATAGGCAGAAATATAACCTTCAGAGATTTAGAAAATGTCAGGTGCTTTAAAATTAAATTATGTTAGAAACATAAAAAAGCTAGAAATAGTCCAGAAAAATGGTAGGAGAAATCAATAACATTTGTTAAAATAATTGGAGATGATATTAATATTACAGTTGCCTGTGGATCTTTAGCACTTTCCAAAGGTCAAACCATACAGAGCAGCAAGTAGGACAACTTTAGAAGTTCATGGTAGAACATGAAGAGATGAAACAACCCATGTAACTTAAAATCTTAAAATGTGGTAGGTGAAAAGACTACTCGAGAACATATTATACAATCTCTTATTTTAACGTTGGAAAACTGAGACTTGGAAGTTGTCTGCCAGAGCTTACACAACTAACAGGTGACTAATCTGCTACCTAATAACTGATCTTACTGTACTTGCCTTGTAGTCGGATCACAATTGCATAATAAGTTCCCAGTCGTATTCGTCCAGCTTTTATGACCTTATTTTAATATGTGTGAAATCTTTTCTTTTTTTAAGACAGAGTCTCACCCTCAGTAGAGTGCTGTGGTGTCATAGCTCAGAGCAACCTCAAACTCTTGAGCTTAAGGCTTCCAGCGGTTCTCAACCTGTGGGTCCCGACCCCTTTGGGATAATTAAATCTCTAAGATATTTACATCACGATTCATAACAGTAGCAAAATTACAGTTATGAAGTAGCAACAAAAATAATTATGGTTGGGGATCACCACAACAGGAGGAGCTGTATTAAAGGGTTGTGGCATTAGGAAGGTTGAGAACCACTGATAGCGATTTTCTTGCCTCTGCCTCCCAAGTAGCTGGGACTACAGGTGACTACTGCAATGCCTTTTTGTTGTTGTTACAGTTGTCATTGTTGTTTAGCAGGCCTGGGCCAGGTTCGAACCCGCCACCCTCAGCACACATGGCCAGTGCCATAACTACTGTGCTATGGGTGCTGAGCCAAGTGTGAGATTTTAAAAATAGATTTCTGAATATTTTAGCATACTGGAAGATTGTGGGTTCTTAATTGGGGTAAAAGACTTTCTTGAGCCTCAGACTTAAGTCTCTATTCACCTCATTACCAACTTTCTGTGCAGTTCAGGTTTGGCTAAGTTGAGTTGCTGAAAAATATAAGAAAGGTTTTAATTTCTATCAATGTGTTCAGCCCACCAGATATAGTGGCTCACACCTGTAATCCTAACCAAGGAGGTGGAGGGTCTGTAGAAGGAAAAATACAAAACACTGGTGAAAGAAATTGTAAATAATACAAGCAAATGGAAAAACTTTCCTTGCTCATGGATTGAGAGAATTAACATGGTTAAAATGACTCTACTGCCCTAAGCAATCTACAGGTTCAATTCAATCTGTATCAAAATGCCAATGCTGTTTTTATAGAATTAGAGAAAACAATCCTAAAATTCATATTGAACTAAAAAAGAACCTGATTAACCAAGGCAATATTAAGCAATAAATACAAAGCTGGAGGCATCGCATTACCTCACTTCAAATTACACTAAAAGGCTATAGTAACCAAAACAGCATAGTGCTGGTATTAAAAATGACATAACGATCAATGGAACAGAATAGAGAACCCAGAAATAATACCTATATCTTCAAAGAAGTAAACAAAAACAAACACAGGGGAAGCATCCTGTTCAATAAATGGTGCTGGGAAAGTTGCCACCTACAGAAGAATGAAACCTGACCCATATCTGTCACCACATGTAAAAATAAATTGAAGATGGATTAAAAACTTAAACACAAGACCTGAAACTAAAAAAGTACTAGAAGAAAACCTAGGGACAACTCTTCTGGACATTGGCCCAGGCAAGGAATTTATGACTAAGTCCCCAAAAACATATGCAACAAGACCAAAAACAGAAAAATGAGACATAATTAAACTAATAAGATTCTGCACAGCAACAGAGTAAATAGATAACCTACAGAATGGGAGAAAATATTCATAAACTAGGCATCCAAAAAAGGACCAATATCCAAAATCTATGAGAAACTCAAACGACTCAACAAGAAAAAAACAAACGACCTCATTAAAATTAGGCAAAGGGCATGAACAGACACTTTTGAAAAGATGACATACAAATGGCCAACAAACATATGAAAAATGCTCAACATCACTAATCATGAGGTAAATATCAATTAAAACCCCAATGAGATACTACCTCAGACTAGTCCAGTGGTTCTCAACCTTCCTAATGCCATGACCCTTTAATATAGTTCCTCATCTTATGGTGACCCCCAACCATAAAATTATTTTCATTGCTACTTCATAACTGTAATTATGCTACTATTATGAGTTGTGATGTAAATATCTTAGAGATTTAATTACCCCAAAGGGGTCACAGACCACAGGTTGAGAACTGCTAGGTCACTAATCAGAATGACCATCATAAAAAAGTAAAAAAATAGTAGATGTTGGCAAGGATGCAAAGAGTAGGGAACTTTTAAACACTGTTGGTAGAAATGTAAATTAGTATAGCCTCTATGGAAAACATTATAAAGATTTCTCAAAAAATTAAAAATAGAATTACTATTTGATCCAACAATCCTACTACTGGGTATCTATCCAAAGAAAAATAAATCATTCTATCAAAAAGATCCCTGCACTCATATGTTTGTTGAAACTCTAATCACAGTAACGAAGATATGAAATCAACCTAAATTTTTATCAAATGATGACTGGAATACTGCACACCCGTAGAAAAGAATGGAATCACATCTTTTGCAGCAGCATGGATGAAAGCAGAGCCACTATCTTAAAGAAAATAACTCAGAAAGTCAAATATTACAAGTTGTATTTGTAACTCTGGTAGCTAGATTATGAGTACACACAGGCACAGAAAGTGAAATAATGTTAACACTGGAAACTCAGAGGGTGAGAAGGTGGGAGAGTGGGAGAGTGGGAGGAGCTATGGAATGAAAAATGGCCTAATGAATACGATGTACACAAATGGGGAGAAGGTTACACAGAAAGCTCTGGTTTCACCACTACACAATATATCCCAGGTAGCAAATCTGCTCATGTACTCCCTGAATCTACACACACACATACACAAAAAACAGAAATAAAGAAAAAATGTTAAAAAAGAAAACATGTTCAGCTACATCTTCTTGCTTCTCACTGGAGGTCCTACGCTGCTTCAAACTGAATAAGTGAGCTATGAATTCAGGCAATCACGTGAGCAGAGAAGCCTTGAATTTTTCATGTGTTTAAAGCATAAATGGGCACTAAATAAAGTTTTGTTCGCATCACTTGAGCTACTGCTTCTTTAAAGCTTTGGCTGTTGGAAGTAAGGGCCCTTGGGGAAAAGGAGAGAGAATCCCATCAGCACCTCAAAGCTTGTCAGCTCCATGACGTGGTGTAAAGTGCCTTATTCCCATCTCACATGGAAAAACAGTTGTTATGTGATATTAATTTGGGGAAACTGGAGAGAGACAGAGAAAGAAAGGAGTAGAAAAGTAAGAAGGAAAGGGAAGAAACTAAAGGGTGGGCATCATTTGCAAGAATGTCGGGTACATGGTGAGGCGGGGAGAACTGAAAATTAATGGAGAGACAAAGAGTCGTGAGGTCCAGTCAGAGGAGGTGAGAGGCCTCTAGAATGAGAATTAATGTAGGGGGTACATTATGTAGTATGCATAAATTAGTCCCCTTCGTCATTATTTTTTAAAAATAAGTAAGCAAACAATGCTTTGTAAGTGACACCTTTCAGAAACTGGAAGCCCTCCTGAGGCCCTACTTTTGGGGGCCACATCATCTCATTGCTTTTCTAGTCTTCCTCTCACATTTCTAGATCTGCTTTTCCTCGGCACAGCCCACCTCCCCCCACCCCTGTCCCTGGTAATGGCTTCTGACCCACCTCAGCCCCCCACCCGTAACTCTGTAGGGTAGGGCTGCCACATCAATGGAGGGCTGCTGATGGAGAGAAAGAAGACGCTTCATGACAGTACAGCTTCAAAGAAATACTACCATAAGGAAAAACTAAAATATAAGAATTTGGGGGGAAAATACACCTGTAGGAAACAAAGAAAATGAGAAGACCAGGAAGTGTGGCTACAACTGAAATGTTGATTTACATCTGTTTGAACTTAAAAATTTCCCTTCTTATTTTTTTCTGAGTGATTACCGTGGCTGTATTCTGAATGTGCTTGCTTAGGCACTGAGCTTAAAATAGACTTTGATTAATTCTGAATTATTCAGCATTAATAAGGTGTCACTTCAAGTTGTTTCCTTGGTGTCTCCTGTTTCCAAAGTTGCAGAGATGAGTTTTCAATGCTTCTGAATAGAATAATTCCTGAATGAAATGTGAATTTGGCTCAACCAGTAGCTTACCATACAGGAAGGGTGTTAGATATGCAAGGCTAAGTTGCTAGGGGGCAATTTGAAAAGAAAAGGAACCTATTTCTCAAAAGAAGTCCAAGTCAGGGTAGAATTCTGTCTGTTTTAAAATGGTTTAGTGCTTACAGGCAGCATTGTTAATGGGCGCTGGGACCAATCCCATGTTTCTGGGAGCAGTGGGACACTATGGATCCCTGAGTAGCATGATGTAACACAGGCAAAATGACAGGTTAGGTATTATTACTGCCCACTGCCGAAAAAACATGATGCAGGCAGTGATTTAGACAGGGATAGCCTAAGGTGACCAGACGTCCCACTTTTGGCAGGACAGTCCCGATTTTTAACAATTTGTCCCATGTCCCACGGCCTTTTAAAAAAGTCCTGATTTTTGGAAAGAATGCACGACAAGGTAGAGAATGGCCAGAGAATGGGAAGGGAATTTGGCTGCCATGTGGCTATTTCGCCAGGATATGAGTTTTACATTATTTTTGTTAATTTTATAATGCTAAACTTTAATAATAGCAAATAATTGTTGAGAACTGATTATCAAGAACTGCTTATCAAAGTTCGCATTGTTGATCAGTTGCTAGAATTCAACGAGAAATATGCCAAAGAATAAAATAATACTGTACATAATTTTTAATGTATTATATTTGTAAATTATACTTATGTTGAAATTAAAAAATATATATTACAATACTATGTTTGCATTCTATGGAAATTTTTGTTGCTCCATATAGACCAAATTTTTAATTAAGAACCACCATCCCCCACTCCACCCCCACCCCCAGTCAATGGTGTCCTGCTTTACCAATGTTAAAATCTGGTCACCTTAGGATAGCGCTACGTCCAATTCTGATTCTACCTCTTACAGCCATGTGGCTTGTGCAGTTTGAGTAACTGAGCTTCAGGGTTTTTTTTATTCTGTTTAACACACAGTGGATATCCAAGCATTGAGAATTATTAATATCATTTTAAAGGCAGGTATTTAGTACCTAGGTTTAAGTCACGAGGTCTTCCTATATTCCTTTTGGGTTTGGACTTGAATGTGTGGATGAGCTCACCCAGTAGGAAAGGAGCACAGATTCCTGCATAAAGATAGGAATACTGTCTCCAACTCCTTCTAACTCAAACTATTCTTGTGCCACAGAGATGGAGAGGTGGGACTGGTGGTTCAAAGATGCCACGTCGATGTGGAGGAGTCCTGGGGAGAGAGGGAGGCTTGGCTCAGCATCTAGACCTGGAGACCGTCTTCAGTTCAACAGCTTTGCTCCCTCCCTGCACCAGTGCAAATGGCAGCGAGCTGGGCCGGAGCAGCCAGCACTGGCAACCGTGTAGCTTGGGAATAAAGTCAACTTTATGTAAAAGTATACGTGCTCTTACCAGATTCTAACGTTGACGGGATTGGTGCCAAATGAGATCTGCATGCTTATGTCTGAGAATGTTTCTTCCAGGTCACGAAAACCATAAAGTCTTTAAAAATCAGATTTGACTCTAACTCCCTTTCATGTCTGGCCATGCAGTCTGTCCATGAGAATGTGGTGAAATAAAACTTCCACGCTGGGCCAAAACAAAACTCTGTGCTGAAGTTGTGTTGTTTCTAACCTATCTCTTCCAGATGGCTTTCTGGTGATCTCTGTCTTTATATTCCTTGGTGGGACTGTTTATACTTGCCCTCTGAATCAAATTTGACCTATGTTATTGTATTTTTAAAGAGCAGTGTACATTCTTCCTATCACTTCTCTTCCTGAAATACTTTATAAAATGTTTTTTACAAAGACAAAAACATCTTCACTCTTTATTCTTTCATAGATTTGCTTGGCATGGACTTCCTTTACTCAGTACCTTATATACTTCTTGGCATCCCCTTTCCTTCCTCCTCCCTCCTATTTTTTTTTTCTTAAAAATGCTTACTTTGTGAAAGGGTCATTTATACAAACTGAAAGGCTCAAGTTTCTTCCCCTCTACCCTTGCCTTTGTCCTCCAATCCAGGTCACCAAGATCTGTCATTTTTATTTACTGAACATCTCTTTAAAACAAAAGCAGCTTTCTAGTTAATATAACATAAAAATCACTTTTTAAAGTATACAATACAGTGTGTTTTTAGGATATTCATGGAATTGTAAAACCCTCACTTTCTACTTCTAGAAAATTTTTATTACCCCAAAAAGAAACCCCATACCCATTAGCAATCACTTCCCACATTCCCTCCTCCCAGTGCCTAGAAAGCATTTGCTTATTCTGGATACTTTATACAAATAAAGTCACACAACATGAGGTATTTTGTGAGTGCTTTTTTCATTTAGCATAACGTTTTCAAGGTTCATCCACACCGTAGCATGCCTAAGTTCTTTATTCCTTATTATACCTAAATAACATTCCACTCAATGGCTACACCACTTTGTGTTTATTCATTTATCTGCTGATGGATGTTTGGATTGTTCCTTCTTCCAACTATCACTAATGATGGTGTTATGAATATTTATATGCAAATTTTTGTGTGGACATGTTTTCAGTTCTATTGGGGAGGTATGATGACCATGTGGTCCTCCATGTTTATTCTTTTGAGGAACTGCCAAGTTGATGTACCATTTTACAGCCCCACCCTGAGTGTATGAGGGTTTGACTTGCTGGATAGCGAGGACTCTGCACCTTCCTCTCCAGCCCAGTAGCAAGTCCTTGTTCAGGCTCCACCACCTCTCACCCGGCTTATGGACATCAACTGATAGGCCTGACCTCCGTCACCCAGCCTTCTGAACCCATCTTGTCCACTCCCATCAGTTAAACATTACCCTGACCAAATCACTCCAGGTTAAAGACTGCAGCTTTCACACAGCAGAAAAGGCTAAATGCAGCCTGGTGCTGCTCCCTCCCCTTACACCTCACCCGCTCCTTATGTCCAACTTCTAAGACTCCTCACTTAGAATAAACCTGTTTGAATTTAGAGGAACTCAAGAGTATATTTTTCAGCTTAAGTGTCCTCTCCTATCCAGTAAATATTTATTGAATCCCACTATTATCATAGAAATGAACATTTCTCTACCGCCTCTCAAAACATCAATATTTGGACCTGACATAAAAAGTTTTTTTTGTTGTTGCTTTTTTTGAGACAGACTCTCACTTTGTCACCCTGGATAGAGTGCTGTGTTGTCACAGCTCACAACAACCTCAAACCCTTAGGTATAAGTGATCCACTTGCTTCAGCCTCCCAAGTAGCTGGGACTACAGTGCCAACCACAACACTTAACTATTTTTTTTGAGACGGGGGGTCTCACTCTTGCTCAGGCTGATCTTGAACTCATCAGCTCAGGCAATCCACCTGTTTTGGCCTCCCAGAGTGCTAGGATTATAGGAACGTGCCACCATGCCCAGCCTTTTAATATTTTGAATCAATCAAAAGTATTTTTTACATTTATGGCCTTTATTAATTGGAAGATATTAAAAAAATTGTACTGGTCACTAGACTTGGACTTGTAATCTATGACTGATTGACGTTATTATTTTATTTATTCAAAAAATATTTATTGAGAACTTACTATGTGCCAGGTACTATTCCAGCACTTGGGATACAAAGTTTGCTGTTGTCATGAGTTTTTCCTCTAGAAAGGTAAGGTAGACAATAAAGAAATAAGTGGAATAGAAAGATTTATATGGCAGTGAGTGCTGTAACATATGGAAAGCCGGGTGGGGAGGTGGGGAGTGATTGAAGAGGGTGTAATTGTAAGTAAAGTGGAAAGGCTGCATGGGTAAGGTAATGTTTAGGAAAGATGTGGAGGCGGTGAGAGATTGTGCCACATTGATATCTGCAAGAGGAGCAGCCCCAGTGGAGAAGACCATAAGGTGGAAGGGTGCTCAGTGTGTCCTCGTAATAGCCAGGAAGCTAATGTCCTTGGAATCACATGAATAATGGTATGATTGGAATGACAAGGGTTCATTTGTTTCATGATGAAATTGAGGATGACAAGCACCTGTGGGACCTTCTCAGCATGCGACCCTTGGAAGCCATAGAAAGAGAACAAGCCCAGCTCTGCTAGTGTTTAGTGAACACCAAGCCCACTTGGGCTGGAGCTTACTCTGCAACATGCTTAGAGCCCAGTCATTTTCCTGACGTTTGTTATTTTTATCTCTCCCCATCTGCTCTCTGAAAAAGGGAAATATAAAAAGCCCAGAACACCAAAGAGGATAGCTTGTTTAATTCAAAAACAGCAGGGAGACAAGAAGCTGGAAAGGTTTACATGTGTCCAAAGTCAGTGTTGGGACCGATGTGGAGAAAAGTGTGGTGCAGAGGGAACAGCTGGATGCTGCTCACCATGTATAGGTCAAAAGACGGGGAAAGGAAGTAGTGGGCTGGTCAGGGAAGAAGTGTGTGCTTCAGGGTGTGACCGGCAGGTGTTTACGTGCTCTAGGGCAGGTTTTCTGACTATTTTTCAGGAGGTCTATATCACACTGATGGTCATACCCGCCCTTCTGAAATAGAAGCTATGTCTTGCATTGAAGAATTTAACAGGCGAAACCCGCCAGATTGTTAAAGTTACCCATGTGTGCTCCACCAGAACAATCCAGTATAACAAAGTTGTGCCAAACAATTGCTTTGTCCTTGCTTTTTTTAAAAACACACATAATGCATGCCAATAATTTCTAAAGTCAAAGACGAGCAGGTTAATAATTAAAATAAATAAATAAATAAAAATTCCTTCATCTCTTTTCTCTGCAGTCTTCTTCATTCACTTATCATCATCTCTTCTATTTCTTTGGTTCCCTGCCTCAAGAGTTTCAAATGACATAATTACACAGAAAATTACTTCTCGTCTTAATGAGCCCTATCTATTTAAGTTTTATTCTCAGCAATAGAACAATTTTGGACCCAGTAGACTTTCAATAACTATCCTTGTAAGAAAGAGAAGGAAGGAGGGAAGAGCTCAAGGAAACAGGGAGAGAGAAAGAAAGAGCAGGTGGGTAGATGTTGTCTAACCTGCTGATGGTTGGTCCTGTCTCAGAGCACAACAAATACATTGGATCCTCGGGTGAGGGGGGAACGGAAGGGGATTGGTAAACTCTTACCTACTGGGCATACTGTAAGGGTATACAGCATGCTCCCGGGTGAAGGGCTCAACTATAACTCGAACTTTACCTAACAAATGAAAAGCAGTGTGACCTAAACATTTGTACCCTTGTATTAATCTGAAATTAAAAAAAAAAAAAAAGGTTAAAAAATAACAGCATTAAATACACATTTCTGAGTATTTTGGTCAACCGTGGCCACAATAAGGCTGGCAAACAAACTACAAAATTTAGGGCTCATGCATTTATTTTGCTTGCTCATAAGTTTATGGGATATCGACAACAGCCCTTTGTTTGCCTTCAGGTTACCTTGGCTTTGATCAGAAGCTCTGGGCCGGGTTCGTGCCCGCTCCACAAGATTCTCATTCTCCTGAGACCAGCAGCAACACCTGTGTGTCCTGGCATCAAATCACAAAATGCAGAACACAGCCTGGCACTGTCACTTTCACTCACATTCTATTAAAGTAAGTCACAAAATCTGGTCTAGCAGCATTGGGTAGTAAAATAGACTCAAACCATGCTAGTGGGTGCTTTCACAGAGTCATACGGCAAAGTGCATGGATATAGAATTCTGATGGAAGGTGGGCACAAAGAAATTCAAATAATTTGGAACATATGTCATATTCACATTTTTAAATCTGCTTTTCTTAATTTCCTGTGATTTTCATCTGCAAATCCTTGCAAGAGCCAGCCCCTACCCCACCCCCGCTGCCAACAACCCTGACATAGGTTGATGCAAAGGGGGGCTGGCAATACATCAGGCTGTCATGTCCTCACCACAATAACACTCTTTGTCATGCATAGTTCCAATGAGCACATTTACCCAAGACAATGATGCCTTTATTATTTGCCCTCCTTTCAGCTCTACCTAATGAGAGCTATGTGTTTGGCCAATTTGACATTGCCAGTGAGGTAAGTCATCTTCCGCTAAGGAGGCAAATGCCTCATGTCTTTTATAATTGGAGAGATTTATGAATAATATAGGTACTTCAGAGTACTTAGGGAAATTGGGGCACATACCTCAGCTTTCTAGGACAATAGATGTGAAGAATAGCTAAGCCCCGCCAGGCCCAGGACCCTGGTGCTTACATAGGAAGAGGCACGCATCTTACTCAGTATATAATAGCGTTCCCCAAGTCTCGCTCTCTTATTCTAAAGATAAGGATGCCAAAATCTATAGAAGTAGGGTTACTTGTCCAGCAGATCAGAATTCAGTCCCCTGACACTGAACTTGGTGACCTTTACATGAGCATAAGATACTTTATGCCATGATAGATAATGATCATGAGGAGAAGAAGGTAAAACTTGATGAGAAATTCTTGTGCAAGCCCTGGAGGCAGAAATATTTCCAAGAAAAACAATTTGACTTCTCACTGCCACAATGTATTACTTAATCTCTATGTGTCAGCAGAAGATGCAAGCTAAGTTATCAAGTTTTCCTAAATCAAGGGCATGTTTTTAAATGTAATTCTTCTGTTTCAGTAATTATCCGACCAAATAGCCAAGAGATTTTGGGCAATTTTATATGTATACATACCCACACCCACATCCACTCCTACCCCCACATAAGCATACATACAGAGGATGTCAAAAAATGAATGCGTATTTTAAGAAACGAAAAAACTGGATTAAAACTGTAATATTCAACTCACATTTGACTCGTGCAATTACAAGAGATACAAGATACAATGTGCACACAACAAACATCAGTATATAAGGTCTGACAATTAAGTGCACAAACTCATCCTGGAAAAAGTGTTACATACTTCATTGCTGACTATCACTACAGTCACCTTTTCTTTTTCTTTTTTTTTTTTTTATTAAATGATAGCCGTATACATTAATGCAAGCATGGGGTACAGTGTAGTGTTTTCATATACAATTTGAAGTACTTTCATCAAGCTGGTTCACATAGATTTCATGTCATTTGCTTAGTCATTGTGTCAAAACAATTATATTCTAGTTCTTGGAAAATTCACTTGTACCCTTGTTAGACAGATATATAGGTGATCTTTCTGGTCACCCTGCCACCACCCAGCCGCCCTTCTCCTCTCCCCTTCCCCACCCCCTCCCCATATTCTTGGGCTAGAATTAAATTGTATCCTTCATTTGAGAGCTATAATTTAGTTTCATAAAAGGACTCTGTACATTGGATACTTTTTCTTCCATTCCTGTGATACTTTCCTAAGAACATTTTCCAGTTCCATCCATGTAAACATGAAGGAGGTAAAGTCACCTTTGAAGCACTCCCCTTGGGAAGCGATGCACCAACACCAGCACCTAGTCCACCCTTCAAAGGAGTTTTAGGACTTTTTTCTGGAATGGCCAACAGAGCTCTCATTACCTACCCTAGATGTCCTGAATGTCATTAAAATGTCTTCCTTTCTCTATTTCCTTTATCTCCAAGAAAAAAGTCATTGGGCCCCACATCAGATGAGTAGGAAGTTATTCCAATACAGTTATTTGTT
The DNA here is from genome assembly GCF_000181295.1 of Otolemur garnettii. Taxonomy (NCBI): domain Eukaryota; kingdom Metazoa; phylum Chordata; class Mammalia; order Primates; family Galagidae; genus Otolemur; species Otolemur garnettii. The sequence goes on along the minus strand of NW_003852408.1, from coordinate 9,315,263 downwards.
TACTGGCTAAAAACTTCCTCATAGGCAGTGCCATGTGAGCTGGTGCATTGTCACTGAGTGGCTGGCAAAAGTTCAGGTCATTTATGTCTAACTTTTTCCTGCAACCTTTTCAGCACTTTCAAATAATAAACTTGGTTAACTGTCCAATTGGTACAAATCCATGATGAACAATAACCTCTGATATCAAAAAAACCAACATCATTTTGACTCTTCATTTGGACTAATGGAACTTTTTGGTTGTGGAGAACTGGCTGACTTCCATTGTGCACATTGATGCTTTGTTTCAGGGTTGTATTGGTCCACCCATGTTTCGTCACCAGTGATAACATGGCCCAAGACATCACCTTGCTTCTCCAAAAGGTCTTGGCAAAGTTCAACTCTCTTTTGCTTTTGTTCATTGTTGAGATCCTTCAGGACCATTTTTGCATACACCCTTCTCATGCTGAGATTTTTAGTTACTATTTCTCTATTGGTGTTTACTTGGTCTGCTTTTCACAATCAGCCAATGATTTTGATGTACAATTCAATGAATTTTTGCAGTGTTTTCATCAGTTCTGCTTGTTAAGGCACATTGACCTCTTTTCTTCAGTGAGGTTTTCTTTCCCCTCAGAAAAACATTTAATCCATTCATACACCACTGTTTTCTTCATGGCATTATCCTGTAGAGTTGGACTAACATGTCCCTGATTTCACTTCCACTCTTGCCAAGTTGGACAAGAAACTGAATGTTTGTCCATTGCTCTAATTCAAGCTCCCTCCAACATTCTCACAAAAACACTCAACAATAATAATAAATGCCAGTCAGCAAGACACACTACACGTTGACAATGACCATAGCTGTGAGGCACTGATGTAGCAAGTTTATGACACTTTACTAAGCAGTTTGTAGAGTGCTGTCAACTTAAGTGCATGGTGGTGAGTAAGTGAACTTAATGGTCAAACCTCATTTATTATTATAATTTAATACCGTCTTTTCCTTTTCTTAAATGTGTATGCAGTTTTGGCACCCTCTGTAAGTATTTGAAATACAGATCAGGTCAGCTAAAATAGTAGCTGAAGAGGAAAGAAGGGAAGGAGGACAATTGTTTCTATTCACCAAGTCTTCACTGGACCACGAGGGCTATTTTTTTGTAACACGAGCAACAATAAAAGCTCTCTCAGAGCTTTCGGTCTCAGTGTTTTTCATTATTGTGTAAAAGAAGATTTCTTAAGCTGCTTTTCTTTAATCCTAAAAGCACCCATAAAGATGATTAGAATTTGCCTTCTTTTCAAAAACATTTTGAAAATAGCATTTTTGAATCTAAAAAAACTGAGTTTGTAAGTGACCCGTACTGTTACTGCCTACCTGTACTACACAAACCCCTACTGGTGTGGCCTCAGGGAGCTAAATCATGTCTGCACTTCAGAACTAATATGACGCATGGTACTCAGGATCCCACCACTTCCTGCTGCCAGATGGTGAGAAACTCCAAAGTGGTTGAAGACCCGCATTAGGGCCCTGGAGACTGTAGGGGAGGGGGGCAGAGAAGGGGCTGGTTTAGCATGCATAGAGAAAGAAACACAAGCTTTTATGCTTTCACACTGCTCTTGTGTAAGAGCTCAGGGCTGGCACAACCTCATGCTCCCATGAAACCCGGCTATACCAGCCATCCCTATCTTCTTCAAAGTAGGCGTATGGGCGAGCCTCCCTGCAGGGCCTTCCACCCAGTCTTTCCTCTCCCGTACAGCCGCTTACCTTTTGGAAGTGCACTATCCTTACCAAGGAACCCTTTATTTGTTCCTCTAAATCCTATTCTGCATAAGGTAATCAGGAAAATGCAAATAAAACTCAAAGGAGATGTCAGGGGTTTATTCTCACACAAGAACTCATCTTTACCACTTTCCTACTCTCATCCCTACTTTTCTCTCGCCTCACTAAGGTCATGTCCCCAACCCTAATCCCATTTTATTCCTTTATACAACCATTCATTTATTCAAATATGTATTGGATGCTTATTACATCTGTGCACTATGAAGGTGCTAGAAATAGAGTCTTAAAGAGATTTGTGTGAAAACAGGAATATTTGTTCTACTAAGCTTCTATTGTATTTCCATCTCTATCTTTATGTCCATGGATACACACAGATTGATAGATGTAGATAGATGTATCAATAGATAGATACCCTTTAGAACAACCATGTTATTGATTAATTGGACATTTGCGAGCTGCCCTGGATATACAGTCACACTTTATGACAGTGGTTCTCAATCTCTGACCTCACATAACTCTGACTTTTCAGGAGCTAGTTCTGTCTCAGTTACGGTGGTATGGAGAGCTGGGGGGAGAGAAGCAGAATAGAATCCAAACCCTTGGAATATATTCTTGTTTTAAATTTTCCCTGATTAATATTCCTTAAATATTCTCCAACTATTGTTTCTTATGTGCAATTAAGCCTTGCAGATTATAAAGCATCAATCATGAATGAACAAAGAATCTGTGCTATAAATGGAAAAACTATTTTTGTGGACACATGATGCTCTTGGTTGTGACTTGCTATTACATCCATATGCTTAATTTATATTTTTCATTAGTTGAATGTTACTATTTCCTATGATGGAATTAAATATGTCAGTAATTGATGGCATTCTGCAAAGAGTATCCCGCCTTCCAGGGGTGCCGCCATTAGAATAAATTTGAGACTCTCTTCTGCATTGTGCATTTGCTATAAAATAATATCATTTGTGTTCTAAATACTAACCAAGAAATGAACCTTGGGCAGGTAACCATTTCAAAATAATAAAACTACATACTACTTGATTGGGTTTTCCAGTTTCTACACCTTTTCACTTTCATCATTCCATATGAGTCCTAATAACATCCTTTTCTATTAAGCAGGGACTATTATCTATCTCCATTTTCCAGATGAGGAAATCAGAACACAGAGAATTTAAGTGGGTTTTTGAAACACACAGCTACTAAGTGCCAGAGGTAGGGCTCAACTTCTGTTCTTCTGACACCAAATCCAGAGTTCATATCCGCAACTGAAATTATTTTCTTTGCTGTGAAAGAAAAGAGTGAACAATACTCCCAAGTACTGCATAATAATCCTTCCAGAAAAGGAAATAGTACCGTATCAAAATCGAGCCCTAAAATCATCAGATCCCTTAAAATACTTGAAGGCCACAGAAGAACTTAAAGGAATTTCACTCTGTTAACAGTTTCTCTAGGAAGGAAGAGTTATTGATACCAAGAAACAGCATGCTGAAAAACAGAATCTTGAAGTACTAGTACAGTCAAAAACCATCACAAAGTCTATAAAACAAAGCAATTTTAGGGTAAAGGGAGGGGAGGGGAGAGGGTGGGTGGAGAGAGGGTAATTGGTGGGACCACACCTATGATGCATCTTACAAGGGTACATGTGAAATTTACTAAATGTAGAATATAAATGTCTTGATACAATAACTAAGAAAATGCATGAAGGCTATGTTAACCAGTTTGATGAAAATATTTCAAATTGTATATAAAACCAGCACATTGTACCCAGACTGAGTTAATGTACACAGCTATGATTTAATAACAAATTAAATTAAATTTTTAAAAAAGCAATTTTCACATCTGAAACGACAATGCAAAAACACTGATTTGCTGGATTTTTTAACTGCAAATTTTACCTAACAAATAATTTTGTTTAGTAAGAGCTTTTATTGATTCCTATTCGTATGATAGTTAACTCTATAAAGGGCAAAAATAACGATTGTTGCACATTTGAGGAAGAAAAAATCTAGCATAAATTAAAGCTTTATTCTTTACATTGCCTTAATTTACAATCAAGGGGAAATCACTTCAGTTCCTCTTACCTCTTGCCTCCTAAACACAAGCCTAGTCAAGACTATCTAAATCACTGTTTCAACCTTTTCTATCTCACGGCATACTTGAACCTGTAGTTAAACTTCCGTGGCACATGTAAATTATGTTGATCCAAAAAAAAGAGTTTAAAAAAAGAATATACTTGCTGTGCTTTGAACTTCTTTGGAAAATAATTTAATTAATGATCATTAAAAGTTTTTGAGCACACTTAAGAACCTCTCATGGCACCCAGTGTGCTGCAGCACGCCAGTTGAGAATCATTGATCTAAATGATGACACACTGGTGAAGAGATTCAGTTCTGATCCCTCAGCTTCACCTCCCATAGGATTCAAAGCACTTCTTTAATTTTCAAAATGATTATAAGAGAGAGGCCATAAGGTCTCTTTTAGTTATAAATCTTAGGTATTTATCTTAAAGAAGTGAATACTTCAGTAAATCCTTATATTTTCAAAACAATGCATAGGTTTCTGTGGAGTTCCTTATAAAGAAACACATGTATACCTGCTAAGGCACACACAGGCTTAGGAACATTTACCAATTCAATGAAATAGTCTTTTTTTTAATTTCAGGTTATTGTGAAGGTATAAACAATAAGGTCACAATTTTTGAATTTGTTAGGAAGAGTCCCTCTTTTAGTTATGTCCCACACCCAAAAGGTGTCCCATACACCCCCACCTTGTGACCTTTAAGTGGGAGCACTCCAATCTCCCCTGCCCTCTCCGTGGTTCTCCCTTCTCCCAACTTGAATAGAATTAAGTTTTTCTCCTATGTGGGCATGTGTTAGATTATCTACTAGCTTCATAATAAAATTGAGTACATTGGATATTTGGTTTTCCATTTACTAAGAAGAATGTGTTTCAACTCCATCCACATTAATACAGAAGACATAAAGTCTCCATCTTTTTTACAGCTAAATAAAATTCCATGGTATACATATACTATAGCTTGTTAATCCATTGTTGAGTTTATGGGAATTTAGATTGTTTCCACATTTTGGTGATTGTAAATTGAGCTGTGATAAACATTCTAGTGCAAATGTCCTTATGATAAAATGATTTTTTTTTTCCTTCTGAGTGGATCCCTAGTAGTGAGATTGTGGGAGCAAATGGGAGTTCTAATTTCAGTTCTTTGAGGACTCTCCATACTTCTTTCCAAAGAGGCTGTATGAGTTTGCAGTCCCACCAAAAGTGTAAAAGTGTCCCTCTCTCTCCACACCCACACCAGCATCTGCAACTCTGGGACTTTGTGATGTGGGCTTTTCTTATTCAAATAATCTTGAGAGTGAGCAATATTTATTTGGTCCATCACAATGAAGAGTTGGGGCCAATAATCATTTTTATTTATTTATTCTGAATGTCAGTGTCATAATGTCCATACCTACTGTATTATAAAGGTAATGACATGCTAAAAGTTAAATGATCAAGAAGTCTCTAAAGGCAGGAAGCAAAAATTCCTCCTCACTAAGAGACAGGAACACAGTCTAATGTCTACTCTGCTTTGATTGGCTTTCTCCCAACTAGGACAGCAGAAATGCATATTTATCTTTGCTCCAGGATGCATTTGCTTCCTATTTCCAACTCCCATTTCTCTTTTCCTGATAATTGGCCATATTAATATTGAGTATAGGGTTAGTAATTTTAATGACAGAGTTGGATAAAAGACATTCTCTGTTCAATTAGTAAATAAATTATTTGACATCCTGCCATGGATCTTTAGATGACTTTAAAGAAGGCCCACAGAGTTCAAAGGTTCTACTACCAAGAGGTGGTAGCTACAACAGTGGTGAATCTATTATAGACTTGAGGCCACTGGGGGTGATAAGGACCTGGAGAAAGCCTTGTTAGCAGAGAGCAGTGATAGTCCATAGGTTCTATGAAAGGGCTTAGAGAGAAGATGATCAGGTATGGATGATATACATCAAAGGATGCCAGACAGGAAACCCAGAAAAACAGAAGACAACAAAGTGAAGTTTCTGGATGAATGAAGCATGGATCTTTTCTATAAATTTGTAAGTATCCCTGAAAAGTTTAAAAGATGGGCAGGTACTATAGGGTTCTCAATATTGACATGTGATAGCATTGTCTTTTTTTTGTTTGTTTGTTTGTTTTATTGTTTGGGATTCACTGAGGGTACACAGAATTAGGTTCACTGATTGCCTTTGTTAGGTGAATTCCCTCAGCATTGTCCTTTTTTATACACAATTAGAACCTTTACTAGCAGGAAGGTCTTGGTTTCTGAATGGACTTAGATTCACTTGACTATTGGCTAAAGGAAGATATTTGTGAAAGATCTTTTTGTGAACTGAAGAATGCTGTATACATTCAACATAATATTATCATTATTAGGCTGCTGATGCTACAGGAATCATTGGCATAGGATTATGTATAAAACTTTTTCTTTGTCTCTTAACCTCTTGAACTCTTGATAAGCTCATCCCCTTCATGTGAGATTCACGTGCTGTTTCAGATTCATCAAGAACATTATGCCAACTCAACTATTTCTACTTTGTTAATGCTGCAGTGCGTTATGATGGATACCAAGTATCTAGATTTCTATTAATATGGTCTAAAAATACTTTCATTGCTATTAATGTGGTCTCAAAATATTTTCATGATCAATATGGAGACACTTAGTTTGGCAGAATAGATTCTTAACCATATGGATATTATTACATGAGTTTCTTAATGTATAAACTTTGGCTTAGCTGTAGGTTTCAGCTGGCCTATGAACAATAGCAAATCTTTATTGAATTTCTATAAAGGCCAAACATTATATTTAGTGCTGAGAATACAATGTAAATAAAGTAGAATTAATCTCTTCCCTCAAAGAACTCAAAATCCAGCAAAGAAAATAGCCAATAATGGCTAATGGCTAATGTCTATAATTCTAGCACTCTGGGAGGCCAAGACAGTTGGATTGCTTGAGCTCAGGAGTTTGGGACAAGCCTGAGCAAGAGCAAGATCTTGTCTCTACTAAAAATAGAAGTTAGCCAATTGTTATGGTGGGTGCCTATAGTCCCAGCTATTTGAGAGGCTGAGGCAAGAGGATAGTTTGAGCCCAAGAGTTTCAGGTTGCTATGAGCAACAGCACAGACACCACAGCACTCTGCCCAGAGAAACAGAGTGAGACTTCATCTAAAAATAAAAAAGAAAACAAAAGAAAAGTAAAGGAAGGAAGGAAGGAAGGAAGGAATAAAGAAAATGGGCAATAATAAGGAAACAAATGAAATAATTTCAAAATTTTTGAACACTGCAAAAAAAAAATCATGCAGATGATGAAGATGGAGAAGAAAAGGAGTATCCAACCTGTCGAAAGATTTGTACTTGATCCTAACCATTTTTTGTTTGTTTTTTAATTAATTGCTTTATTGAGATATAATTTACAAACCATAAAATTCACTCATTTAAAGTGTACAAGTCTCATACCTATAATCCTAGCACTCTGGGAGGCTGAGGCAGGTGAATTGCCTGAGCTCAGAAGTTTGAGAACAGCCTGAGCATAAGCAAGACCCTGTCTCTACTAATAATAGAAAAACTGAGGCAAGAGGGTTGCTTGACCCCAAGAGTTGGAGGTTGCTGTGAGTTATGATGATGCCATGGCACTCTACCCAGGGCAACAGCTTGAGACTCTGTCTCAATAAATAAATAAATAAATAAAGCATGTAAGTCAATGCTTTTGGTATGCTCCCAGAGTTGTGCAACCCCAGTTTCTAATCCCTGGAACATTTGTATCTCCCTAAAAGAAATGCTGTATCTGTTAACAGCCACTTCCCATTTTCCCACAACTCTCCCAGAAAACCACTAATTTTCTTTCTGCATCTATAAATTTCAGCTATTCCGGACATTTTATATAATGGAATCATACAATATGTGGTCTTTTTGTGTGACTTCTTACACTCAGCATAATGATTTCAAGGTTCATCCATGCTGTAGCATGTATCAGAATGTTATTGCTTTTAAAAGTAGAAAAATATTCCATCAAATATATATACCACATTATGTTTATCTATTCGTATCTTGATAGACATCTGGGTTGTTTCTACCTATTGGCCATTATAAACAATGCTTGCTTCCTCTCCCCGCAGAGAAACCAACAGTTCCCTAAACACCGGTGTACAAATATCTTCATTCTTTTTTATGACCAAATAATATTTCATTGTATGGCTATACCACATTTTATGTACCTATTCATCATTGCTAACCACTAGATTGTTTTCACTTTTTGACTATTATTAATAATACTGCTATGAATATTCATGTCCAAATTTCTGTATGTACATAAGTTTTTTATTTATTTATTTATTTATTTATCTTAGATATATACCTAAGACTGGAATTGTTGAGTCATATGATAGCTCCATGTTTAACATTCTAAGGACCACTAAATTGTTTTCCAAAGAAGTAGACCAGTTTACATTTTCGCAAGCAATGGGTGAAGGTTGTAATTTTTCAACATTATCTCAAATGCTTGTTACTATCGGTTTGATGATAGCCATGCCAGTAGATGTGACATGGTATCTTATGGTTTTGATTTGCATTTCCCTAAAGGGAAGTGAACCCTTTCCATGAGCTTATTGGCTATTCATATATCTTCTTTAGAGCATGGCTATTCAAATCCTTTTCCATTTTTGAAACTGAGGTATCTGTGTTTTTATGAGTTGTTTGAAGTTCCTTATTCCTTATTCTGGATATAAGTCCTTTAGCAGATATATGATTTGCAAATATTTTCTGTGGTTTTCCTGTCACTTTCTTGATTCCATCATTTGCAGCACAAAAGTTTCGTGTTTGATGAAATCAAATGCATTTATTTTTGCCTTTTTCTCACATGCCTTTGGCATCAGATCTAAGAAACACTGCCTAACTTAAGGCCACAAAGATATAATTCTACGTTTCCCCTTAAAAGATTCTACTTTTAAATTTCACATTTAGGCGTATCTCCCATTTTGAGTTTATTTTTTGTGTGGTGTGAGGGAGGAGTCCACCTTCGTTACTTTGCATATGAATACCCATTTTATATGAGTACTATTGTTAAAAAGATTATTCTTTCCCTCTTTTGGATTGTCTTGACACTGTTGCTAAAAATTGATTAACCACAAATGCATACATTTCTATGTGGACTCCTCATATTTTATTCTAGTAATAAGGTCCATCCTCGTGCCAATACCACACTACGTGATCACAGCCACTTTGTAGAATGTTTTTATGTCAGGAAGTGTGAATCTTTCAACTTTGTTCTTTTTCAACATTATTTTGGCTACCCTGGGTCTCTTTCACTTCCAAATGAATTTTGAAATAAGATTGTCAATTTCTACAAAAAGCTAGCTGGCCTTTGGATAGGGATTATGCAGAATCTGTAGATCAATTTGGCAAATATTAACATCATAATCCAATTAAATCTTCTGATTCATGAAACTGAAATGTCAAAAGACTACACAGACATATTTAGACATTCTCTTATTTCTTTCTAAAGTCTTTTATAATTTTCAGGGTCTAAGACCAGGCTTTCTTTTATTTCATGTGTCTTTAGTATTTTATTCCTTCTGATGCTATTGCAAACAGAATTGTTTTTCTTAACGTAATTTTCAGATTGTGGAGCAATACTGTACAGAAATACAACTAATTTCTTCATATTGAGCTTGTGTCCTACAACCTGGGTTCACTTGCCTATCATCATTAACCATTTTCTGTGTTCATCTTAAATGGTAGTATAGCTATAGAAATAAAAAGAATTTAAGAAGTCATAAGCAAATATTTGAAGTAAAGATAGTATTTTTATCTGAAGGGATCAATTTTGTGATTACCAAATACATACAGCTTAAAAAAAGGTATATTTGGGCACAAAGTCAAGAAGACTTCTGCCCAGCAGTGCAGTTGGCTTCCTTGTGAAGAAGTGAGTGCTGACTAACTAAAGGTGTTCCCTCAACAATACCACTGTTCAGAATCTGAAATAGGGAGGATTGTACTAGCATCAAGACGTGAACGGCATTGTACGATTTGGGGTCTCTTTCACTTTTTAACATATGCCTCTAATTCATTCTGCCCTGCTAACTACTTTTATGTAGGTATTTAAATAAAGAGCTATGAACAAAGAAAGGTAAGAACATCTACATATACTTAATAATAAAAGCAAGATAATACCATCCTTCTGCATACAATTATGTGCTTTCTTCTTTGGGTGTAAAGGTGGCTTCTATTTTCAACCCTGAAGGTACGAGGCGATGTAACATTTCAATAGGTCTTAAATTCTCCAGGAGCAATTCAACCCTTGTGAAAATTGCTACCAGGCATCAAAGGTATGTCAGTACTAATATTACGCATCTTTTTTGAAATTTCTTTCATTCTTAAAATATCTCCGTGAACTTCCAACAAGCAATAACCCCTACTCTGCCGAGAAAATTGTAGCTCATTGCAGGAACTTATCCCTGAAATCTAGGTACAATTAACTTCTGCAGTGGAATAGCTATGGTTCCATAGTACAAATGACAGAAGTGGACTCTCAAGCAAAAGGAAAAGTTACTAGAAAGAACTCAGGGGTTCACAGAATTGATGGAAGTAGGAGAACCAGATTGTAAAGGAGTATCCAAAGACTGAGACCTGGAAACATACAATTGCCCCATCACAAAGTCTCTGTGATTATTCCTCTAAAGTTACCATCAGAAAGAATTCTACCCAACTGTTCATATTTATTCTGTCCTTGAATCACACTTTCAAGTTTCAAAGTGCTGGGGAAAAAAGTCCTCAGTCCGTCAAAGTTAGGTCGTATGCCCAGTCTGCTGAAACATCAAGCGGAGGAGAAAATGCTCTGGAGCCCTGAGCTCTGTACGTGTGAATGTGCAGAAGGAATTACCCTCACCCCAAGGACACTGAACAGGGGAGAGGTAACCCTCCCAGTGAACAGCAGTACCATTGAAATTGGATGTTGGGTAGTCAACTAAAGAATACCAGATATTCTCTCTACACTGCAGTGCATTTGTTGAATTTATTTAAGACCTGCTGTAATTTTAACCCTGGCAACCTCAGAGATCAAATTTTTCTCTGCATATCTTCTACACAGTTGAGATTAGTTATGGCACTATGCCATCCATTTTCTTTGTTAATAACACAAAGAGCTAGAGCCAAAATCTGCCCCCGAAATATTTCTCTTGTGGAAGGATGTTGTCTTTATAACCCTCACCCTACTATAAATCAAGTGGCCTAGTTTGTGTTTTAGGCCATTATTTAAAAACCTGACTGTTTCAATGCACTAATGAGGCACCATTAGCTCAGCGCTGTTTTTCAACTGCCCTGGTTTCTCCTTCGCGTTGCTACTGTCATCTCTTGGCCTAAATATTTTTTTATACTTAATGATGCCTGAGTCAGTGTTTCTATCCCAGGCTTTTTAGCAAAGGCAGTTAATTTCAAAAATCAAATAAATAAGTCCAACTGGGCTTCTAATGTCTAGCTCAGGGCTAGAGCTACTAGACAATCACCTCCCTTAGGTTTAAAGCAAATAGAATATGAGGTTTAACCATATATTGAATATGATTCAGAATACAAAGGATCAACATAATGTGAAAGCACTTGTTTTGTTGTTCCATAGGTTCACTATTAAAACTCAAAGTATTTTTCCCTTTGACTTTTAAATAAGAACAAATACTTTGCAATTCACAAAGGCTAAAGTCCTCATGAATCATGCCTTAGTTTGTTCAGTACCACACAGGACTATGACTCATCACTTGTCTTGATTTCATGCTGTGATTCCTTAAGAAGGTACAGGTTGGCCAAGAGAATTCATTTGGGTAAATGAGTTGAGCACCAACCTAGTCAATACAATCACTAATTTTCTCAGCTCTCTCCTTTGTTTTCTTGGCATTTTCTAATCAAGGGAAGATGGCTGTTAATTTCAACTGGTTCAATCAGCATTTCACTTTTAAAGAACTCACTGTTGTAGGAAATTTGACTCTTTTCTTAAGGTTATCAGTCGTCTCCATAGTGCTTTTTATTTGGCTTGCAGCCCTGAACAAACGAGGACTCAATCAATATTTCCATGCCAGAATGCAATTGTAATTTCGGTCACTATGTTTTAAAGAAACAAATGGAAACCGTGAGCAGAGTGAGTGCAGGAATCAATAAAGCTGTATATTCCTCGGTCTTTTGGTTTGCTTATACCCATTCTTATCTCAGAAAGCATTCATGGTGCCTCTGTGGCTGTGGCTAATAATTATGATCCTCATACAGGGAACATGAGTAGAACTATTGATATTGTCTTTGAAAGGGAGCTATGAAACCTACTTATCAGAGCAAGTAAATTCTATGTTGAAGCAAGGGTCACAAAGACCATTTCAGACCTGGAAAAATTCCCTAAATTATGCTATTGTCAGGCCATTTCCTATCAGCCTCTACAAGATCTGCCTAGCAAGAAACCAGCAAAAACAAACCATGTCCTACTTTCTCAATGCACATTCTCCAATCAGCAGTTTAAATAGATATCATCTGAGATTTATTATTTTAGAAATATGAAAAAAATGCCAAAGCATAATTTGAATTGCATAGTAAGCAGATCAGCATTCAATTATACGAATTTTTTATATGTGGGATCATTTTAAAAGAAAGAATTTTTAAACAATGAATTTATATTTTAACTGTACTTCTGCCTTTCTCATATCCCATTAATAATCAGGTATCTGGTCCTGAGTGTAGCAGTCAGAATTTATGCCAAGTGACCAGTGGAAAATAGGATATATCAGAACACTTCAACAGGATTGCTCAGGGAATTTCTTATCTATAAAAATAAAACACTGGTATTGTTTTGTTCTAACTACACTGTCTAACATGTCTTTTCCCATTCAATAGGTTCATTATTTCTGCTGACTAAGCTAATTCCTTATTTGTATCCCACACTTAAACTCAGACACTGATGTTCTGTTGAAGACTTTGGAGATAACATTGAGATAGGAACTTGGAGCGATAATAATTCTGACCAGTATTTGAATATCACTTTGTAATCTGCAATGGTTTTCACATGTAATATGCTATTTGGGGCTCTCAAATCTCTTGAGATTGTTCAAATCAGCCATTATTTATAGACAAGGGACTTGAAGCTCAAATACTCATGGCTAGATGTATCCATCCAATGCACTTAGGTATAATCTCCTACCAAGAAAGCCCAACAATTACACTGGAATAATTGAAAAACTGTCACACATATGAAAGAGACTTCTCAATGAGATTATCTCTGTTTTACAGCTAAGAAAAACTAAGATGTGGATTTCAATCTCGACTCTCACACTGATTCATGTGGAGTCCTTGGGCAAATCCCTAGCCTCTTTGGGACTCAATGTGAAGAAATCATAGTGGATTATGTCTAATGTTTCGTCTGAGCTAAAATTCTGATTTTTTGCCCTCTCAGGACATCTTGGGCCTGCCCAGATTGTGTACTGCTGCCATCTTCTTTAGTCCATGCTAGTGAAGTATGCCTACTTTACTGCCTTAGAATTTTTAAAAGATGCCCAGATGATGAAAATGAAGACAGATACATTCCAGACTCAAAACGAGGTGCTATTATCAGAAATGAGAGGTGGTTCTTCAAATCTATCTGCCAGTATTTGGCTAGGTGGAACTCACCTTTGGTTCAATGAAGGCAGACAGAATAGCAGCAGAAGGAACACAGCTCTCTAAGTCAGAGGAGGGAAGTCCCCCACAAGGCTGTATGGTTTCATGCTATCCGTGTAGATATCTAACAAAGTACAAGTAGCTTTTCTCATTTATGCTAGAAACCCCTTAGTCTACAGCTGTCATCTGGGATTGCCCAGAAAGTCCCACAGCCTACACAGGCTAAGTGCATTAGTAGACAGTGGGGCACCAGCCAGGTTTACAATGCTAGCACATTCCTGGAGTGAATTAACCACACTGATAAAGGAGGAAAAGGGTGTGGGACAACTGACCCATCCATCCGACCTTCTCTGACAGCTCGGGAGGCATTGGTCCTGACCTCCCCCACAAGAGAAATTCTGTTTAATCCCCAAATCTCTGGATATGAGGATCCTTACCCACTGACTTTTGATGTCTGTTATAAGGTATAGGGGACTGAAAGGCTTCTTCCGCACCCCCACAGTACAGGGGTTCCCCTCTGCTTTCCTGCCAAGAATCCCAACTTTGCCAGCAAAGAAGCTCAACTCAAGCTTCACGGCTAATTGGTGGTAAGATATGTTCCTCAGGAAAGACTCTACTTATTGCTATCCAAAGATGAGACATTACAAAGCTGGAGTCCAAGAAATAATCATAAGGGCAAGGCCCGGGATATAAACCAGGACTCTTGACTTTCCTATCTGTGTTTGCTTTTCCCGTAAGATTTCACCAGCTCTCTTGCTGGCTGACATTTACCACTTGCAGAGCAGTGAGTCAGGGAGTCAGGCAGGCAGGAACAGGTGCCTGTGTTTTCTTTGTTAACTGCCTGTTAATCATTTAAAATACCACCTCCAGCACAAGGGAAGAGCAGTTTTTAACAGCAGAAGCACCGGGGCACAAAATCTTGATATGGGCTATTAACACTGAGATACCAGCCTTTCATTTCCATATATACAACAGCCTTAAAAAAATTATAAGACTGAGGCATTGTTAATATCGAAGTCTTAGAAATTCCTATCCACTCTTTAAATTCTAAGTCCAACAACTTAATCACCTCTTTTTAGACTTAGCTTTAGACCTGAGGGCTTAGAGATAGTGCACGTCATTCAAGCAGCCCTAGTAGACTTGATGTCACTTGTCGTAGGAGAAACATTGAGATAGACACAGAGAAAGGAGAGAGGTTGAAAGAGAAGCGAGCACCATGTTTGACCTTATCATTTCTATTTCCTATCATTAACTAGTAGCTTAAGGTTCTCTGGTACCAGAAAAGGAATCACATATTGATGTTAAGAATATCATCTAATTTGCAAGTTTAAGTACCACAGTATTTATAAATATCTTGAATTTCAATTGACATCTTCAAAATCATGCAGGTGATAATCTGAAAAGCCTGAAAATATACCCATAGCATTGAGGTAGTTGCTTTTTGTTTTCAACTATCAGTGAATAAGTGCCAATCACATGCTTTGCATTACAGTGAGAAAGCCACTTACCTAATCCTATCTAGCCATCATCACAGCTCTTTACAATATTTATTATTATCTGATGGTAAAAGAGACAAATTGAAATAGATTTCTGGTCTCACACAGTAAATAAGAATTTAAACTCAGATGTGTCTAATGCCAGAGGCTATGCTTTAAACTAATACACTGTCTGTCTACCCACCCACCCCACCAAAAAGTCTGATATTTATACAATGGCAGAATTATTGCCTTTTGGAATTATCGATTATCTTTGTAGACAATTTTATTATTCTCACTGCTTTCCCTTAGTCATTAGAGAAAATCACAGTGCCATTTAAAAACACTGCACCCTAGTTTGTCACTGATTTAATTTCCTGGGTAAGTAGGAGAAGGCAGTATTATTTTTCAGGACAAAGATTAGAGTCATCCTTGTCAAAAGCTTGAGGTTACACCATGATGTTAAGGATGTGTCATTGTAGAAATGAATCACAGACATAATCAAATTCCACTTGTAGCTCTACAGAAGGGAAGAATACAGCTGAGTACAACTCTGAGCTGGTTCTCTTAGACATGAACCCCGTCTGCTTAGATGAAGTTTTTCAGTTCATGCTTTAAAAAAAAATGCTTTAAATTCAATAGTTACCTAACCAGTGAATCATTAGGGAAACAAAAATAGAGAAACCATAATGCTTCGTATTTCAGTCTCTTCCAGGCTAATGGCATCTCAGTAATGAGGCCCAGATATGTGGTAACATGACAGACGTCTCTTTAATTATTAGCTCACCCTTAGAGACAGTTGCTCTGGCAAGACTTTGCATTTGGGGAAAGATTTTAACTCTTTCAGTCCAACTATGACACCTCCTTGAGACAGTCACTTGCATGGTTTGACACAGAGACAGCTTGGTCCCTGATGGTCTTTGCCTGGGTGGCTGTACACTTACAACTGGCAGTTCAAAGTGGATGTGAAAGACTCTCCCAAACCAAGGCTGGTTTTATCTCGTGAAGGATAAACTCATATCAAGGGCTTTGGTTTCCACCCAGATAAATCTCGGTTACTCAGAACAGTCTAGAAATTTGAGCTAAAATAATCAGGCTATTGCCAATACCTGAAAGACTTGAATTTCTGCCACTGACTCCATCTCTGTCCATCCCCTCTTTCATCATTCCTCATCAGTGAAGGAAAGACAATACCTTTCTACACCCCTTACGAATGGGAGGTTCATTCCCCTCGTAAATAATGAGCAGGAAACTCCTTTGAAAAGTGCATAATTCCAGGCGATACTATGTGTATTTTCCTATCTGCTGCTGCTTACCAATTGTTGTCACTCCTTCACGGGAGGTCTCTGCCCAGCAGTGGATTTGGAAAGTTCATGACATTCTTCCAAGATCAAAAATCAGGGTGAAGAACCAATAGGCACTAATTAGTCATGAACTAAGGATCCCACCACCTTGGGCAGCAGCTTTAAATCTGTTCACCACGCTGACATGTGTTTGAGATGACACTGACATTTTACACGCAACCACGCTCCTGGAGATGAGAGACAGCCGCCTGGTTTACGCATGAGCTTTTCTTTCCCGTTCAGAAATGTAAGTGGGTGAAAATAAATTCATCCTGTCTATACGTTTAAAGAGGAAATACTTCAACAACTTTCACAGTTATTAACAACAAATTACTTGTAGCAGTATTGTGTTATTAACCTTTGGATAAGAACACTGCCCTGGAGAATAAATTGAACTTTCCTGACTCGGAAGTTCAACTGTTTCTTTCTAATTAGAAAGCAGAAAGCCTAATTTAATGCTAAATTACAGTCATTTTCTTGGCTCAACTTTTTTTCTTCTATATTCACTTTTCCCTTCATGCTTCTATAACTGTTTTCAAGGACACACTCTGTTATAGTATGAGCATTTTGTTATAAATGACTAGGAGCTGTTTTAGAAGAAGTTGGGATTTAAATCGTATCTGACAAATGCATATATTTTGTGATCCTTCAGTTTAATAGAACAGGCAGTTCCTTTACTGTAAATGACTTACAATACAAATCATGTTAGCAAGTGGGAGAAATGGCTAAATTTGAAATTTTCCACTCAATTGTATTTACTATAGAGGAACATAAAATTGAGTATTTTCAATTACTTTGAAAACAATGAAATAGAAATAATAATGGCCTTCCCAAGAAGAGAAAGAATAAAATGTACACTTTTCACCATGTTTATACTGCAGCTGTGAAGGGTGCCCCATGTGGCTCCTAATGGAACTTTTAAAATTTCCCCTGAGTCATCCCAAACTTTATAATTTTTAAAAATACAGTATCTTTTCAATTAGAATTGATAGAAACCACCAAATAGTAACTTTATAGACTAAAAGGCTCTTCTGCTGTTTCCAAATCTTAAAAGGGCAAGGAACGAGAATAACATCACAGGAAAAAAATTTTCCTGTATATGCAGAGGTCATAAGAAAGATAGTCATCACAAATATGGGAACAAAGGCCTTAATACTCCATTTTTCTTGGTGGTAAATTGTTTGCAAAATGGCCCCAATTCTTCCTCCATCTTGCATCAGTGCCCATTTCCAGATGACTTAGAAGCTTCTCCAAGCAAGAAATAGAGTTTTCTCTCTCCCTCTCTCCCTCTCTCCCTCTTTCCCAATCCAGGGCAAGTGGGGGTGGGTGGGAGGCAGCACACAGATAAGGAGGAAAAGAGGGGGTGAAATACCAGAAGGGAGAAGCCAGGTTTGAGTTTGAATTTTGGCAGACAGGAGTGAAAGTGACCAGGATGTGGAAGTTGCAGGGTTAGGCTTGGGGTCGAGGTTATCATCATGACATTGGCTGGAGAAGGTGGGCTGGCTGGTGCCTTGCTTTGGCCAATAAAATGTGGAAGAAGTGGCTGAGCACCAGTCCTGAGCTGAGGTCTCCTGAGAATTTGGTTCCCTGCCTCTTGTTCTCCTGCCTCTGGCAAAGGAAACCATCTGTTGAAGGATGAGAGCTGAGTCGTCCACCTGAGATCATCCTGGACCTATAGCAGCAGACCACAGATGCATGAGCAATCCTAGATGAGATGAGCTGACCAGTCAATGCGGAAACTTATGAAAAATAACAAATTCTGTCACTTTGTTATTCATACTATCCAGGAGATAGGAATAGCAGAATATCATTACACTAATTTCTGACTTCAAAAAATAAAGACTCAAAAGTGGTTAATTTCCTAAGATCTGACTCTAGCTATCACTTAAGCTCTGATCATCTGGCTCAAAGAGAAGAACCTAAATTGAAACGTGAATACACTATACTCATCACTGTGTCCCAAACGCCATGTAAATAACACCTTTAATTCAAAATATGGAAGCTCGTAACAGTTTCTTCAGGCTTAAAATTCCCTAAGAGACTCCAAAATGATTTAGAGAATTTTAGATGGGAGAGCCATAATAGATTTTTCAGGGAAACAAAATTCTTAAGGAAGCATATTCTGCCCACTTTGGCATGGTTTTCAGAAATTAAATGCCTTGTTGAATGGATCATGGCTTTCTCCTGGCATGAAAAGGGACATGCACTTCTATGCATTCACTTTTAAGCATCAGGTAAGTGATATAGTAATGCACTTTCAAAAGAGCAAGTGAAATGCTGTTTCCAAGCAGCAAGAAACCCATTTAGAGCAAAATGTTTCCCTTAAGCCAAGTATGATTTTTCTCATCAAAAACACACCCACTGTTTTTAGGTTCGAGACACAAAGCTCCGTAAAGACCAGAAGTCAGAGTGAAGCACATTTTAGCAGATGGGTGTAAGTACTGACTTAAATGTAAACATCATACTGCCACTCAGTCTTAACCCACCACCACCTTGCCCCTGTGTTATTGCAGTAGCCTCCTAACTGCTCTTACTGGCCCTGTCTTTATCTTTCTAAAATCTGTTCACAGAGGGGTGTTTAGAAACAAAACTCAGAAATATTGACTTCTGCATTCAAACTCCTCCAACGGATCCCATCTCCTGAACAACAAAAGCCAAAGCCCATCCAGTGACTGGGAAAGGGGTATGGCCCCCAATCATCTCTGAACTCAGGTCCATTTCCTCATTCCTGCTCATTCTGTTGTACCTTTCTGGTCTCCTGGCTTTCCCTCATGCCAGAGTTCCTACCTCAGGGCCTCAGTGTTCTTAGAATGACTCAGATAATGTTGGCCGGTATGACTTTCCCTTAGACATATAGGATTCACTCCCTTGCTCACTTGCTTCAGGTCTTTCCTCAAATGACCTTGACTCTGAAAGGCTTCTCCTTACCACAGTCCTCTCTAAAATGGCATCCTCTGCTGTGCTGTGCATATTTCTCTTTGCTTCTTATCTGTTTTCTCTACTCCTTCCCTGAATATTAATACAAGCTAACAAGAACTTTTCATTCACTGTATCAAGTATGCCTATAATTAATGCACACAGTAAGTGCTCAATAAATACTGGTCAAATAAATGAACAAAAAAAGAATATCCTTACCCCCCCCCCATGATAAACTTTCAAAGGCTTTTCATTGACTATGAAGGCTTCCAAACTACTCCCTTTCATTTTCAAGGATTTCCATAATCGAGCTTCTGATTTCATTTCCCCACTAGCTACCAGGCTTCTCAGTCAGTTTTCTGAATCCTGAGCTCTCCTCCTACACTCCTACACTCCACCCAGGAGAATATCCTCACCATCTCAATGTGTCGGCAAGCTACTTCTTCAAACCACAGTCCACATGTTACAGACTCTCTCAAACCTTCCCTGATTCCCTAAGTCCATATTCAGGGACATCTGTTTTTCCCTTCTGAACAGGATTCCTCTTAGCCATTTCTATCCTCCATGCTCAGAGTTAGGGCCCCAGTCAAAAAAAAAAAAAAAAAAAGCTTATGAAATAAAAATTCTAGCCAAGATTCACTTTAGCCAAGAAGCTGACAATGCTGCTTATATGAGCAACATTATACTTTCTAGACATTTTATCATTCCACTCTTGGGAGAAGGATATGAATCAATTTTATGTCCCTGAAGATTTTTTTTTTTTGTTCATCTATACACACCAATTGGCTTGTTGTAAGTTGAGAAAGCCAATTGAGTCAAAATAAGATTGTAAAGTCTGTTTTAAGTGACTAGAAGCCAAATATTAGGATTAAATCTTCAGGGAAAGACTAAAAGTCAAAATGCAATTATCCAGATGTTTCTGAAAGCCCAACTCTATCCCTATGTCTTGTTCAGCTGATCATTTAGTTGATGGAGGGGGGTGCATGTAGCTTCAGCCTTTACCTATTGCCCTCTTTTTTCTCCTCTTAAGGAAGCCAAGCTGGGTACTCAGGCAGGATTTGTCCAGCCCCATAAGAATGGCACATAAGACAAATGGCACATTTGTCCAGCCCACATAAGAATGGCAGCAACACCTCTAGCCCCACAGTCTCGGGGCTGCTGGAGGGAAGTGGTTTACTCACTGTGACTGATACTCTTTCTTGCCCCCCACAGATAGGACTACAAATCAGGCCACATCCCAAGTGACAGCCAACTTGCAAATGAGGCCAAGAATATTTAGAAGTGGTTATGATTCTGACTTGGGACTCATCTCCTGGAGA
Organism: Otolemur garnettii; assembly: GCF_000181295.1. NCBI lineage: Eukaryota > Metazoa > Chordata > Mammalia > Primates > Galagidae > Otolemur > Otolemur garnettii. The sequence continues at coordinate 9,294,772 of NW_003852408.1, read as the reverse complement.
TGCCATGGTGCCTTTTTTAATTTCCTGACATTTTCAGACATGGGGAAAGAATCCAGATGATGAGTCACCAACATTAATGGGGTTTTGAATCCTATTTGCTGCAGTCGCTGCCTCTCTGTTATTCACACACACACACACACACACACACACACACACACAGAAAAAAAGAAAAAAGAATCAGGCAAATTCAAAGGAAGAAGCAGTGTTGACAGCCATTCAATGTCATGTGTATCATCAGACCTTGGATAATGTTTCCAAGGGAAGGAAGTTATGTGTTTCTTTGCCTTGTGGGTGTCTGTTTGAAAAACTGGAAACAATTGTTGTTGAGATGCTACCTTGGCAGAGTGGACTTCATTTATTTGATAGACAGAAAACACCTCCAGAGCTCAAATCCTGTGGATCTGCTTAATCAGAGGAGGATAAAGATTTGTATTCTATTACTGCACTTCTTGTTTTTCTGGTTCCTGGATTTTGCATTTACTTGAATGCCCCTACATGAAAAAGAAAACAACAAAAATGAAGCATTTGTGTTTGGAGTACTAATTTTATTTCACAGATGTCCACACATATCCAGGAGTTGAAATCAAGGTATTAGAATAGTTGCATCCTTGTTCCCTGGAGGGATCCCCAGCTGCCAACATCCCAGGTGTATTTTAATAGCAGCCTTAGCTGGTGCAGTGACTGTCAGCTTGCTAAATAGTCAAGTCTCTTCTTCATATTTGAAAAATATAAGCATTATCTGTCCCTCTGCAGGTATATGATTAGGACTTCCCAATTTCCTATGTTTCCAGTGCTGTGTGGACTAAAGGGATATGGGCCAAGTTAACCCCCTTTGTGAGTGAAAAGAGAATATTTTTACTCAGAAAGCAACATCTCTTGAGTTCTCTTTATCATAAATCATGAGACTCTTACCAGGTCCCAAACTGTTAATAGTTGTCCTTAACGATCAATGTGACAGAAATCACCTAGACAGTTTGTTAATAATATATATTTTCAGAATATGCCCCCAGTAGTTTGGGGGTAAAGCCCAGGAATTCATTGTTTAATAAGGACATTGGTAATTCTGATAAAGGCGTTCCACAGTCCAAACTTAGAAAACCACTGGTCAGTCTCAGTGCAGTCTCTGAAACGTCTGTGACAGAATAAGAGGACCCATTTCTCAGATAAGACTTCACTGATCCGTCATAAAGCTGCCATCAGCAGATTACCTAAGAAAGGGAATTGTCATATTAAAGAACCCAGGTTGAGAACTGTCTATGGCCACCCAGAATCCAAGAACCCCACTCAGGGCAAATCCAGGAAGAGATAAAACAAGTGATGCCTCTGGTGGTGTAAAGAATGAATGTCCACCTCTGGCTGACCTGAAGAGCTAGTTGATCCTGGGTTCTATATGATCTTCTTGCAAATATGAAACTCCCCCTTCCTTAAGGGTTGACTACAGAGCAAAAGCTCTTCCAGCACCTGCTATCAGCCTCTTCAAGGCAAGTCAGGAAAAAGACAATTTCATTTCTTTCAACTTGTTTTTGGAGTGAACTAACTCTGACAGCTCCACTTTGGGCAGAGAGCATGTGCACCTGTATACCACTCAGCAAACACAGTGCTGTCTCTGCCATGGTTGCTGCCACTGTCACCATGAAGAGCCATGTTTTAGGCAGAAGATTTATGCTTCTTCATCCATTTCCATCCCAAGACAACTCACAGTGGAGGACTGAAAAGTGGAAAACAGAATAAGAGCGATCGGGGCTTATTGGGGCTACTCACAACCATGATCCCAAGAGGAGCAACTGCCTTGACGCCTCGTGTCACCTGGTTGTCACCACTCCCCAGGAAACCATGGCCGTTCATGCCAGTAGGCCCCTGTGCACAGCATTCTTCCCAGGCAAAGTTCCTTCACATTAGTTAAGACATCTAAGCTACAGGGCATAGAAACCCAAACCAAAGTGAACAAGAGTTGGAAGGGGAGAATGGTGTTTTCATTGCCTCAGCCAAGACTGTGCATGGGTTTAAACAATCTCATCAGTTCCCTCCCTCTTTCTCACAGTCGCACACTCGTTGCCTCCGCTGTTCCCTGTCAGTAGGCATCATGGCAGAGATCTCCTTTCTTCATTCAGAGAAAAATGTGGCTGCTGCAACCCACAAAGTTACATGATTATGACTTCTGATGCTCAAAAGAGAGAGTGTCCTCCTTCTCCAGAGTCAATTATATTCTACTTCAGTGAGAACACTCCTGAGTGGAGTGTCCAAGGCACTGCTTAAGCCCTGTACCTACCTCAGAATCCATCTGTGTGCCAGAGGCATGGGTTACTCTGATTATTGACCTTGGATTCTGATCCGACCTTGCTGGGAGATTGTGGAAGCAGGCTGGGGCGGGAGGTGAGACCACAGGGAGTTGCCCTCTGCCTTTCTGACCTGGCAGTTGACTCGTCCTTCATGAACCCTCAGCTCATATCCGGCCTCCTCAGAGAAGCTTCCCAGGACTCTCTCCCACAGAACATGCCTCCCAGAATGCTCCTGCTCCCCCATGTGACAGACCTCTCCCCTTGGAAATAAGAAATATATTGGACACATTAAGTTTATCTTTGTGTTTGGAGCGTTTTTAACATCTTGGGACATTCTGTCTTAATGATCTGGCGCTGGGTGAGCCAATGTGAGGAAGAAACACGGCCGAGTGAAGAGCAGCAAGATCTGTGCTCAGTCCCAGCCACAGCCGGCAGTGCAGGCGGCCCTCCCGAGCAGCAGCCTTCCCAATGCTTCTTGGGTTTTGTTTTGTTCTGTTAATTTTACATTTCTTTCAAAAAAATTTTTGAGCCAGAGTCTCAAAAATCTCAATACTCTGCTGCCCTGGGTAGAATGTCCTGTGAGTCCTCAAACTCCTGGGCTCAGGTGATCCTCTTCCCTCTGCCCCTACCCCAAGTAGCTGAGACTACAGGCAACAGCCACAAAGCCTGGCTAGTTTTTCTATTTTCAGTAGAGATGGGATATCATTCTTGCACAGGTTGGTCTCGAACTCCTGAGCTCAAGCAGGCCTCCCAGAGTGCTAGGATTACAGGCATGAGCCACTGGCCTTATTTCTAATTTTTTTGCAACAGATTTATTAAGGGTATAACATATATATCACAAAATTCATTCATTTTCAGTGTATGATTCAACAACATCTAGTAAACCTATAGACTTATACAGCTACCATGATAATCCAATTTCATCCCCCTTAAAAGACCCCTTGCAGGCACTCCTTGATTCCATCCCCAGCCCCGGGGAGCACTAATCGACTTTCTGTCTCTGTGGATTTGTCTTTTCTGGACGTTTTATGTAAGTGGAGTTGTACAAACTGTGATCTTTTGTGTCTGGCTTCTTTCACAATGGCTAAAGCTGCTCCATCAATGGTGTAGCATATACCAGAATTTCGTTATTTTAGTTGCTGAATATTATTCCACTATATGGAGGCACCACAGGTTATTCATCCAGCCCCAGGTCTTCCTAGCACTCATTCCTAGCAGGACAGAAAGAAACAGCATCCACAAAGAAAGGAGAGAGCCCAAGTCCCCTTGCCTGTGACAGTGAGCACTTGCTTCCCAAACACCATGGCCCAGGAAAATGCCCTTGGTCTTAACTTGGCCTGTCCTGGCAGGGGAATGATGGAGATCGTAACAACTGTAACAGAGGAGACCAGAGCTCTCTTTGAGATGAGCATTTTGAATGCAAAATCCTTCAAATGCTACTTACAAAGAAAGATAACACTTTATAGGAAAAGGGTTTGGCAGGAGATTGAGAGATTTTTGAGTACACAACTGGGGAAAAGTATGTCTAATTCAATTTAAGTAGTGCTGACCTAAAAGTGATTATAACCTACATTTTTTAAAAGTCTGTAAGAGTTTTAGGAGCATCTTTTGGGTAAAAATTATAGAAGAAAAGAAGCAATTTTCTTTCATTTTTAAAGGATAATGAAGGCAATCTTTTGCAAGATAAAAATACAGTTTCTTTCCAGTACTAATTTTTTAAGAGTGTTCTTGCCTGGCACATTGGTAGAAACACACACACACACACACACACACACACTTTTTTTCTTTGTTTAAACATATGAACATCTTTTACTTTCCCTCTTCACCAATTAGGGCCATTTAAACTGAGCTTTGCTAATGAAATTAACAATTCACTCTGAGGTCACATTGTGGGGAGAATGGGGGCAGGGAAGGAAGAAGGAAAATTAGCTCACACATTTATCTGAGATTTTATTTCTCAGCATGCATACAAAGCTCTGCATCCAGGACACAAGAGATTACTCATGAAAGGAATTTACCGTGAGCGATAATGAGGGCGTTTTCAGCAAGCCATCAATCTGAGGGCTGCTGCTGGAGGCCCCTGGACAGTCAGAACACAGGCCACGCTGAATGGAGAGCAAGGTGACATTCAGCGGACACGGTTCACCAAAAAGAGTGAACGTATGCAATCCCAGGAATACCATCTTAGGGGAAAATCTTGCTGCCAGGAACATCAGCGCC
>NW_003852408.1:9287926-9289967 GCF_000181295.1 Otolemur garnettii | reverse complement strand
GGGGGGAAACATATATTTCATTGTTTCATTAATGAGAAACAACTTTCCAGATGCCAGTCTCTTTCTGTTCTCTTGGAAGAACATCCTGGGGAGGGCTCAGCTATGTATATGGGAAATTTCACTGTGACATGGAATCCTCACACCCCAGAAAGTCCCCGCACTCTTACCTCCTTTCCTGTTTACACCTCTGTTACACAAAAACACAAGCTCATCGTAGAAATTTCTTGGAGAAAAAAACTTCCAGGGGAGTTTTAGTGTCTGCGATGCTACCATTCAGTAATGACCATCATTAATATTTTAGGTATAATTTTCTAGACTTTTTTAGTAGATACAAACATGTACCTATAAACAGGTAAATGTATGAATGTATATTGATATGTTCTCTTTAAAAATAGAATCATCTTGAAGTGTATTTTCTAATTCACTTTCTTCTCCCCCAAGAAAAACACACATTCATCTTTTCATATCAATTCGATACACACCCCATCTTCATTCTAAATAACTAGATTGCATTCTGTAGTATAGGTGCCCTTTAATTCATTTAGCCTGGGATCAGAAAGAACATGAGATGAATGACAACTTCCCTGAGTACTCTACTCTCAACACAGCCTGGCCCGCTGCATGCACGCTGAGGCAAGCATTTTGTATCCCCATGATAGAGAAGGCTGCAGTGAACCTGGGAGGTTATGGAAGTGCTGGAGGAATTAAAACGAGGGATAAATGCTTGCAGGAGTTTTCAAAATTTGTTGGAACACGAGTTCACATAAAGCATCATAGAAGTCCTCGACTGCTATCACATACATGTATGACAAATGCGCGGTGATTCGAATCCATTAAAGGGGAGAAGGACGCATATAATCTTGATCACGAGCTGGAAAACTCCAAACTGAAGCAATCTCTCGGTACATTCTCATACAGCTAAGGGTAAAGCACAGTTCTTTGGAGGGGCAATGGAAGGAAATAAAAGGAGTTCCAGAAATTACTAAAGGAAAATTCGTAAAGAAAGTGTAAAGCGAAAGGGAAAACAACTTCTTTCCCAATGCAGTAAAGGAGAAAAAGTTCAGCAAGAAGGTGAGAGCTGGCTTGGTATGAACAAGCCATAGTTGAGGATACCAGGAGGTCTGAGTCCTTCAACATTATCAGGCTCCAAGTTTTAAATGTCAATGGAGAAGAGCTTCGTTTTCTGTACAAAAAAAAAAAAAAAGTTATCTGGACAAGGTACATGTGCATAGCTTCTAGAAATAGTGAAAGGAATGCATGAGATGATCAGGTTAAGATTGCAATTTCTATTTCGTAGAGAAAAGCAGGTAGAGATGTGTGTGGCTCTAGAGGACGTCTGGTGACCATTTTTGTCCAGGAAATTGTTTGAAAATGTTCTCAGTTCCCTGTGCCAGGTAGAAGAGACACAGTCTTTGGTCTGTATAAGCCATCAGGCCAAACCAAGCCTGTCCACATTCCTTCCCTATAACAGCGTTTTTTTAAGTATCTAAAACCTAACAATAGTTAACCCCCTCCCAAAAAAAAACAATTAAATCAGTAGCAGGACTCTTAGCTGATGCCAAGATAATCTTTTTTATTGAATCATGTCTGCTAACCTTCCGTTTTTTAAATAGTTTCCATATTACCTCCAGTCTGCCAGAATATTCTTAAGCGCACACACTCTGTTGAAGGATTTTGAATCTTTTTCTTCACAAAGGCCAATGGCAAAAGCTTGTCATTGCCTCCCAATAACAAAGGTGTCAAACGCTGGCTGATCCCTGAACGCTCTGGCCTTCTGCTGTGAGAAGTGGCTGCATCTCTGTCAAATTCGTCTGTTTGAAATATTTACTGTGCATGATCCTTGCTTGGCTGATGGGCCTTTGCCACAGAAACTGTCTCAGCAACCTAGATGAACACCAGCAGGAAGACGGGCACGCATCTGAAAGGAGAGAAGCATCCCTGAAAACACCCCAGTCCCTAGAGGAACAACGTGTGTGTGAAAACTCGGGAAATGAGTCCTGGCGACATAAACAGGAGCACAGTGGGAGCACTTGCTCTTCCA
>NW_003852408.1:9264882-9287204 GCF_000181295.1 Otolemur garnettii | reverse complement strand
CAACTGAATGCATTTCTCAGACTCAGAAATTGAAGGGACTTCATTGTCTGTAAAATATACCTCAGTAATTCTGATATATATTATACATTATATGTAATATATATTACATGTATATAGCATAATGCATTTGATGGTTTCCCACACGGTTGCATGTAATAGTGTAGTAGTTTTATTATAGTATAGTAGTTTTGCACTATCATTTATCTTTCCATGAAGTAATCAAAGGACATTTGGATTCATTCCAGTTTTTGGCCATCATGAATAAAACTTCCATGAACATCCATGAACAGGTTTTTGTGTAAACACAAGACTTCATTTCTCTTGAGTAAATAGTTACATGTGGGGGTTTCAGGTCATATGGCAAATGTGTGCTTAATTTTATAAGACTAATATTTTTCATAACAACTTTTAGAGCTGGAAAGTGCATCTTTGTGTAATTCCAGATTACACCTGGAATTAAAAGACTTTGGTTCCAGGCGCACATTTAAAACTAGTAATTTTCATGCCTTTGGGTGAGTCCTTTCATTATTCTGTAGCTCATGTTGTTGTCTACGAAACATGGACCATCATTCCCAGAGGCACATCTGTGCAGCATAAGCTAACTGAGGGGAGCTTTACAAAATGCACATTTTATCATAAATTATGATTATGTTTTATTATTGCATTTTGTTACAAATCTATTGCAAATGAGAGAAGTTATCTTCACTGTGACACATGCTGCACATGCCTGGCACAAAACTGAAGTCAGAGTTTTCCTGAGCTGGGAATTTGTACCCTTGTCCTTTCAGAATATAAAGTTGTAGAGTTGCACTGTCTTATATAGTAGCCACTATCCACAATGTTTGAATTAAATTAGGTAAAGTGAAATACAGTTAAAGATTCAGTCCCGTCACATGAGGTGCTCACCAACAGGGGGCTAGTGATTGCCTTGTTGGAAAGTCCCAATTACAGACTAGGAAGCATTACCTTTATTGCAGAAAGCTGTACAGTGCTGATGGGAAGTACAGACACTATGCTCTTGTTCTTCTCAGCCAACAATCAAGATAAAAAAATTCTAGAATCCATTTACAACTTAGTATGGAAAACTTGGCATGATCACCATTATCTGTTTTGATCTTGAAAATTTTAATCAGCCTTATAAGCCCACATACCCAGGCATCCATTGGCTCATAAAACTAAGCCACAAACATCTCCCCACAAGTAATGAAATCATTCTTCACATTTTTGGCCTGATCCTGTATTGATCCAGTGTTGTTCAGGTCCTTTCTCTGGACTTTCTTCATTTATTATCATATTCTTGTTCCTGATAGCATGACATTTGCATCTAATCTCTCTGACTTTGATTCTGGAATTCTTCTGTACTTTTCTGGAGTATCCATCCCAAAACGTTAGTCAGTTTCTCCAAGCCTAATCAAGTTTGTGGGACTCTCTCATTCTCATCACCCCGACCCACCTAATCCCCCATGAGATAGAAAAAATGCACAGTGATGATAGAAGGGGAGCTGCAGTTGTTCAGGTGATGTCAAGGTGGTTAACTTTTGACAGGGGTCAGAAATTCCACTGCCTTTGGGAGCCGGTTAAGAAACATAAACGAATGAAGTAGGCTGAGGATAATAACACACGGTGCAGAAGACGGTGAGAATAACAATACACCGGGGAGAGACAGCATGTGCCCATCACAGAAAGCCATTCACATATAAATAAATAAACACTCTGCAGGCAAGCAAAGCCTCAGAAATTGGAAAGAAGAAATATCACTTTCTATCTTTGCAGATGATGAACTAGTGTCCTGGAAAAAAAAAAAAACAACAACCAAGAGCATCAACACAAAAACTAGTAAATGGAGTAAAAATATATATACAGTAAACTAGAAAAATAAAAACCAGCATGCAGAAATTAATACCCCTTCACATGTGCAAACAGTACCCACTTAGAGCATAGAATGGAAGAGCAGATCTTATTTATAATCACGTAAATACAAAGAAAGAAAAGACAAAAACAATTCTAAAGGGCAGTGCCTGTGGCTCAGAGGGATAGGGCACTGGCCCCATATGCCAGAGGTGGTGGGTTCAAATCCAGCCCTGGCCAAAAACTGCAAAAAGAAAAAATTCTAAAACCCAAAGAAGGAAGGTTTTAATAACCCTCAAAAAGATAAAAGTAGATTGAAACAAATGCAAAGGCATCCTTATTTTTGAACAAAATGATTCAGCCTCGTAAATCTATTAGGTCTCCCCAATTTAATTAAATACCAATTTTTAAAAAACTAAAGAGTTTACTTTTTCTGGAGCTAAATAAGTTGATTCTAAAGACTGTCTGCATTTTAACCATTCAAGAAAACATGAGAGAAACCCTGAAACAGAAGAGCAAAGTGAGGAGATAAATTCGGCCAGATTAGAACACAATGTCCAGGCTACGTGATTAAAACTGAGTGGTTGGGGAGGCGCCTGTGGCTCAAGGAGTAAGGCACCAGTCCCATATGCCAGAGGTGGTGGGTTCAAGCCCAGCCCCAGCCAAAAACTGCAAAAAATTTAAAAGAAAAAAACTGAGTGGTCCTGGGCCCAATTAAACAGAATCAAAAGTCCAAAATTAGGGAAAGATCCATAAATTCAACTATAGAAATTTAAAACTTTTTGCATGGAAAAATTACAAACTGGAAGAAAATATTAGCTGCCTAGACAAAAGGCTACTCTTCACTTATGTCTTGTAAAATGAGAAAAAAGAACATCAAACTCTGATACAAAAATGGACGAAAGAGAAACCTCTGGACTGTTTCCTGCAGCGGCTGCACATTTCACATTCCCAACAGTGTCCCAGGGTTCCATTCAATGCCTCAGAAATTAAGGACAGAATTACCACATGATCCAGCAATCTTACTGCTGGGTATATAATGAAAGGAAATAAAATTAGTACCTCAAAGAAAGATTTGCAGTTCCCTGTTCATAGCATCCAGCCAATATCAGAGAACAACCCACACATGTCCATCATGGGGTGAATAGATAAGAAAATGTGATATAGAATATCACATAGAATAGAAGACTATTCAGCCTTAAAAAACGAGGAAATCTCACCATTTGCAACAACATGGGTGAACCTAGAGGATATTTTGCTGAGTGAAATAAGCTGGTCACAATGACAAACACTGTACAATTCCACTTGCATGGAGTATCTGAGATAGTCAAATGGATAGAAGCAGACAGGGGGACGGGGCTTTACCAGAAGCTGGGGGCAGAGGAGACGGGGAGATATTGTTCAATGGATGTAGTCCCATTTATGCCAGATGGATAAATTCTAGAGATCACCTGTACAACACAGCACTATGGTTAACAATACAGTATGGGGCACCTCAAAATTTAAGAGGATAGATCTCACGTTAAGTACTTTTGCCATGAAACAAAAGAAAAAAAAGGAGGGGGACACAGGAAACTTTGGGATATGTTAGATATGTCTTTTACCTTAACCATGGTGATGGGATCATGGGTGTTTGCATATATCTAAACTCGTCAAATTATGCATATTAAATATGTGCATTTCTTTGTATATCAATTATACCTCAATAAAGCAAATTTTAAAGGTAAAAATAAATAAAATTCATTGCATTATAGCTAAAACAGAACTATGATACATAGTTCAAAAAAAGACATATAAATTAACATGTAAGCTCAATTATGCTCAAAATAAAGTAAACCCACAACCCTGAGGTGCCATGCCTTATGTAGAAAGTTGGCAAAAAACAAAAGTTTGAGAAAACATTCTGCTGGCAAGCTTGTGAGGTAATGACAGTGTGGCCACACGTTCCTGGTAGACGTACAAAATTTTGCAAACCTAAGCTGGGCAATTAGCAGTAGCTTCCAAAATCACATGCATTTCACCCTATGACTTGGCAGTTCCAAAGCTAGGAACCTGCCTGAAAGCCTGCCTCCACAAAAGGAAAGAACGTATGCACAGGTGATTCATTGAGGCATCAGTTACAGGTGTAAAAGGTTGAAAACAATTCAAAAATTTAAGAATTTAAGAATTGGGGATCTATTGAATAAACTATGGAACATGTACACATGGAGTACTTTGCAGCTATAAAAAATGAGGAAATGCTTTATTATAAATAGTATGGAATGAATTCCAATGTATATAAAGGTTAAAAGGACAAGATTCAATATAGCGTACGTAGTATGTGGCATGATATGCTACTTCATATATTTTTCTTTAAAAATGGATAAAGCAAGGGGGATAGGTGTGCTCCCACTTACTGGGCACAATGTAAGACTGTAGGGCACACCTCTTGGGTGTGGGACACAACTACAACAGGGACTCTACCTAACAAACACAAACATTGTAACCTAGTTCTTTGTGCCGTCACACTAACCTGAAATTTAAAAAAAAAAAAAAGAAAACCTTATTTAATTTAGTATTAAATAAATAACTGACAAAGCAAAAGAAAATTGTTCCTACAGGGCTAAGTGGGAACAGGGTGGGTAGAACAGGAATAGAGTTGAGTATTCTTGAATCTCCAACAATAAAAAGGAAAAAAAAGAAATGAGTATTCTATGAGTACACAATTTTATATGCCTTTTGAATCACATGCTTTACATAGTCAAAAAACAAAATAAAATAATAAAAAATGGGCAGCACCTGTGGCTCAGTGAGTAGGGTGCCAGCCCCATATACCAAGGGTGGCGGGTTCAAACTCAGCCCCGGCCAAACTGCAACAAAAAAACAGCCAGGTGTTGTGGCGGGTGCCTGTAGTCCCGGCTACTCGGGAGGCTGAGGCAAGAGAATCGCCTAAGCCCAAGAGCTGGAGGTTGCTGGGAGCTGTGATGTCATAGCACTCTACTGGGGAAGACAAACTGAGACTCTGTCTCTTAAAAAAAAAAAGGAAAAGAAAATAAATAAAAATGAACAAATAAATAAAATAATAGGAATAAAATAATAATGATGAACAAAACGTGATATCAGCGGGCTGAATTTACCCATCTGTCTATTCTGTAACCACTGACCTATGCAATTACCTATAGGCAGAAGGACTTCATGGGCTCTCTAAGGCGCGTTCTGAAGCTGTGAAGAAAATGCGTGCTTGGGAAGGAAGGCTGAGGTTTAAAATTAGGTTAGTTGATCGTGTTCACCTTCGCAGAGACTAATAACCGGTTGCATTATAATGAGCTGCTCCGTTCACTTATTCTCACAATGCAGAGAGAGAGATTAGTCATAAGTTTTTCATTCCGGCTTTTCATTTTTCTCCCAGAGAGATTTTGATCATAGACCAAGTTCAAAAACTTATTATTCGGTTTCTAAGATTTCAGGAAACAAGGCCAACTTTATCCTCTTTTCCATCATCTGACTCACACACCAAGCCAACGGGGAACACACTGGTGTCAGCAATTACAGGCTGACTCACCCAAGAACGTGCACAATTAACCTCTTGCACATCTCTCCACCCGGATGTTCATCCTCAGTAGGACCATCTGCACTGCGTTCACCCAGGCTGGGAGCCCAACCCAGCCACCGTGCCTTTCTGCTTTGCGGCCTGGCCAGCAGCAAGTCATAACCCCACAATACGCTGAGATCTATCAGCAACCGATCTCAGACTCAAAACATCCCTCTAGACTGAACAGACCATTGCTTGGTTTTTTTCTCCTACCATGATTACCCTGAAAGCACCCCCAAACCCTAACAAAGCGATTTCCTACTGTGCCAATACTTTGTCTAATAGTTAACAAAATACTGCAGGGATTAAGCCTGGAAATTCCAACACTTGCGTGATACAGGTTTCCCCCTTGGCTTACCGAACTGCCAGGAGAAAATCATTTACTCTCTCTAGGTTTCAATATTCTCACTTGTTAAACACCGAGCAACAGATTTTCTGGTAAGAATTTAAATGAGGTACTCTGATGTGTACCAGGGTTTGCAAATAAGCATTCTGGCTGTGCTATTCAAGGAGCTGAGAAAAGTTAGCTCTTATTTCTCACTGATGAAATCCTCTTCCTAAGACATCCCACCCACACCAACCGCCAGTCACTAGGAAAAAGAAACAACTAGAATATAAAACCCTAAGCTCTCAGGGAAGACTATGTTAAGCAGTTTGTTGTAAGTATTTCAAATTATATATAAAACCAGCACATTGTACCCCATATATGCATTAATGTACACAACTATGATTTAATTTAAAAAAAAAAAAAACTAAACTCTGACATTTAAGAGCTCTCAATTCCTTCCAGCTTAAGAGTCTTTTGGGGTAACCTGCATATTCCATGTCACCACTCAGCTTGTCAAATCCTCCACTCCTCCCTTCCGCGAGATCGACAGCAGATAGATTTACAGTAGCAGGGAAGAGGGTGACAGCTTGAGGTGCTAACTCTGATACTCACCGATCTCTGCTGCAAAGTAGCTGGTCTGGTCTTGCCCAAGCTGGACTTGATGTACGTCCAGCCAGGCTGCACCTGGCTGGGAGGGCTCATCCTGCTGCCGTCCAGCGCTCTCAGCTGCAACTGACATATTTATGATCTATCTCTTTGACTCAGTCAAAACAGCCCTGTTCACTGGGTCCTGCTTCAGCATGAAGGTTTGCTGTGACTCCTATTCTTCTCCATCCCTCGCAATTCTGCCCCCAGAAATCTCTGAGCTACTCTCCTTACTGCTAACAATAAGTGCTTGTAGGAACTTCTAGGTCCCCTGAACACTGGCCTGGAGCTAAGTGCAGCTCTAGGGCTCTAGCACGGGTGGCCACCTCTCTGCTCCCTTATATTACCATTTCCTTGAACAGCCTTAGCATCTTCTCTTAGGGTTTCTAAGAGGTTCTGGGATCAAAGCCGTTGTTTCAAATTTATCTCACCCTCCCCGGAAGTTTGGTCCAGAAGGAGGTAGTTGTGTGGTTCACAAAGAGGTTGGTTTAGAAATATTTACTGTTTTCCAACAATACTGTCTTTACCCAGGCTCTTTTCTCTGTTTGGAAGGGACATTGCAATGTCATATTCTTCTTCTGGACATGGTTCAACTTGGTCAGTTCTCTGGGGCCTTGAAGGTGACTGGAGAAAAAGGAGGAGAAACCAGTTCACTGATAAGTGGAGTCTCTTTGTTATTTATGTAAAGCGTTTGGCACTGTGGGTGGCACCGAACACATGCTCAGTTAACTAACTATGCTGTTACTAACTATGCTGCGTATTTGTTTAAGGAAGACATCTCCTTCTGCAAGCTTTTCCACGCTGGGTCAGATGATCAAAACTCAATATGTTTGTAGGTCAACTGAATTTGTCTTTATTGACACTCAAGGTAAGCTGAAAGTCCGTGTTTGTTTTATGAGTATTGGAACTGATTATTGATTGAAATGTATACATGGGCTTTATCTTTATTTTTATTTTGCCAATAACCCTATTGCCCTGGTTTTTTGATGTGGATGAAGTAAAATTCCACGTGAAAAATCTCCCTGTAGAAACATATTTGCAATAGTTACTAACTTGTTCATACTCTTTGTATGTCTGTCATGAATAAAATATAATCTCTGTACCTTCTGGACTTAGGACAAGGAGCTTTTTCTTTAATGTATGTGCAGCTTCTTCAAATCAATAAGTAAAAGCCAAACAGCACAAAGTTTGAGCAAGAATATGAAAAATCCTTCTCATACACACACACATAAACATGAAAACAGACACAAACAAAAATCCTATTGTTTTGAAAATGTTCACTCCAGTCATAATTAGAAAAATGCAAATTAAATCTCTAAGATACACTATAAAAAGGGTATTATAATGAGGCTGTCTCGGTGTCAGTTTTAACTGAGGCATGAATTCAAAAGACATCTCAGAATTAAAACTTCTAATTAAATAATCAAGATCAGCAAACTTTGAAACCTTTTATGTATAGTAAAAAGTAAAAAAAGAAAAAATGGTTAGAAGTCTGGAGACTGACAGAGGATTTCAGAAGAGTGTTGTTGGAAAGCTATTGGTTGACCACGTCCCTCTCCTTTGGGGATCTGTAAGAGGAATCCCTCTCTATCACTTTAAGTCTAGAGAGGGGAGTTTCACCTTTTTTTTCTTTGGCCAGGTCTGGGTTTGAACCTGCCACCCTCAGTATATGGGGCTGGTGCCCTACTCCTTGAGCCACAGGCACTGCCCCAAGAGAGGAGTTTCAAAGAGGTTACTAAGAACATGTGATAAGTGCCCCTGCAGGTGGGGGACACTGACAGCTATTACCTAACTACAGCCTGAAAAACCTCCCTCTATGTGCTCACTGGGCACCCATTCCAGCACCCAACTAGGGCAAGTCACTACTGGAGAGAACTGGGGATACAACAGTGAAGAGCAGAGTGAGGCGCCATAATTGCAGAGCCTACTATTTGATGACAACAGCACAGCTTTGGGCATTCAGCTTTTCAGTTCAATTGTATATGTTGATCATTCATGAGGATTAGACTGGGGGAGGTTTCAAGGGAATGTGGATAAATCTATGCAAATGAGGCATATATTAGCTCACCCCCACCCCCACCCTCCCCCATCCCCCACCCCAGGGCAACCGGCTTCTAAAACTCCTCGGAAAAGAAAAGCTTCTAACTGATTGCTTTGGTGTTTTGTTTTGCCATTTCTGCAAATGATATGCATCAACAGAGCTTTTTCTTCTTCAAGTCCTGTTTATCAGATTGCTTTCACCATGAAAAAAAGAAAGCTCTTCATTGCTGATGGATAGTCCTTTTTAAAAGGTCAAAATAAAACTCTCAACAGAACATCACCATTTAGTTTGGCTTCAAAGAATAAATAATTTTCTTTTATAAAACATTTTACTTGGAGCCTGAATTCCTGTGGAAAGCGTACACACGATACTCAGCCTGTACTCAGCAGTCCTGTGGGGGTTTGGAAGGGGCATTCAGAGGAATTGACGGGCAGGTAGTGTGCCCAGAACCAGGCTTGACTCATCTGCCATCATGGTCTCCAGCTCAGCCCTCCTTCTCAGGGGGTGACAGAGGAACTGGAATTTGGGCTTAGCCTCAGAGAAGGGCAGCACGTGCTCCCCTCTTACACACTGTCTCCCATCCAAGTACTGACCAGCGCTGACCCTGCTTAACTTCCAAGATCAGGAGTGCTCAGGGTGGTGTAGCTATAGACCGGATCATGTGAACTGTCACTTCACCCATATCATCAGCGCTAAACAAGTCCTCTTTCTCTTTCCAACCATTTTCAACCATCTCCCCCATCTCACCCTAGTGGTGTTCTGGTAGAATCAGAACCAGGGAGCTCTGATTTGTAACACGTATTGATTACCATGGTGTAAGTGCTCCCACTGTGGTTGATCTCAGACTACCAACCTGCTGCTACTGGCATGGAAGTAGCTATGGGAAAAAGACATTAATCATGGCCTGTCCTGGACACCACAGCCAGTCCCACATCAGAGGGTGCCAGGAAAATGTATACACACTTTTAAGAAAGAGAAGAACTGTATTACAATTGTAATACTCAATGTATACTGATAATAAAAGCGGGACACGAATTACATTGAGCACCTCTTGTAATTGCAGAAGTCAAACGTGACTTGAATATTACAAACTTCATATAGTTTTTCTCCTTTCTTAAAATGTGTATACATTTCTTTTGCACCCTCTGTGTCTTTTTTCCTTCTTCCTTTCTAGAACTCAAAGCAGGTGACTAGGGAACCACACCACCTCCGTTTCCTTTTTTCAGGGGAAGGCATCTTTTCCCTGCTGTTGTACCTCACTGTCCTGGTTTCCTTGCTTGTTCCTGTCACCACCTGCCACCTTTTATTTTTCTTTAACTGCCCTTTCTTGCATGCCCCAAGTAGATTTCTTTGTTCATCTGGTAACTGTAGCTGGACCCCTGAGGATGGCGTGGCCGTGCCTGCCACACTTTACCACGTGGCTTGAGATGGGACAGCTGCCACAGACCTGGCCACCCAGGGGTCAGAAACCTCACTGCCCCCTTTTATTTTATTTATTTATTTATTTATTTATTTATTTTGCATAAAGCCCTTTGGTGAGGTCATTCTTCCTACCTAAACATCCTCCCAGCTCTGGGGTAGACGCGTACAGCACATTCTGCTGGGTAGCTCCACTCTCACCCTAATGCAGCTGAGTTCACAGTCTGCCCATGCCAGGTCCTCAACCAGCAATTTCATCTCTGAAAAAGCCATTGCCAGCTGCAACACTTCATATGAAGCCATTATTCCTGTGCTCAGCTTCACAGCTTTGGGGGAAGGAAGACTAAATGGAAAGAGCTCAGAAATTATTCTGAAACCCAGGGATCTGTAACAGAAAAATAACAACAAGCAGGAAAACCATGCCACAGTGCATCATTCAGGTGACTCTCCTGCGTCACAGAACCTACTTTTTATCAAAGGGAAAGGTTTCTGAGCAGACAAAGAAGGCAGTGTTTGTACCAGAGAGTATTAACCTTGTTTTTCCCAAGAAAGTTTTTGGGTTTTTTTTGTTTGTTTGTTTGTTTTGTTTGTTTGTTTGTTTGTTTGTTTTTTGGCTGGGGCTGGGTTTGAACCTGCCACCTCCAGCATATGAGGCTGGTGCCCTACTCCTTTGAGCCACAGGCACTGCCCCCCAAGAAAGTTTTTGGTGTTCACCTGATATTTTCTCTAGCAGGTACCTAACTCCCTCCACCTCAGAAGCCTGGGACCAACCTGTACGTCTCCACACGACAACAGCTTGTTACTTCTGCCGGGAAACCAGGTTGAGGTGGCAAAAAAGAAAAGTTCTTCCAGTATAACTGATTCACTCTGGTGACTCCCTAGAGGGAGGTGTTTAGATGATTTGGGTTCACTTGCTTTTCTTTTGTTTTGTCTTCTTGGGTTTTGTTGTTGTTGTTTTTGTTTTATTTTTTGAGACAGAGTCTTACTATGTTGCCCTTGGTAGGGTGCCCTGGCATCATAGTTCACAACAAACTCTTGGGCTCAAATGATTCTTTTGCCTCAGCCTCCCAAGTAGCTGAGATTACAGGTGTCGTGACAAATGCCCCACTATTTTTTTAGAGACAGGGTCTCACTCTTGCTCAGGCTGGTCTCAAACCTGTGAGCTCAAACAAGCCACCTGCCATGGCCTTCCACCGTGCTAGGATTACCGGCGTGAGCCATCACACCTGGTGGTTCACTTGTTTTTAGTAGCTTTTTATCATGATATAATTTCAAATTACAGAGAAGCTACAAGAATGTAGAGAGCACACCTGTATCAGAATTCATTAACTACTTATATTTTTGTGCATTTGGTTTGGGTTTGTTTGTGACTTGTTTAGTTGATTGCTTCCTTTTGAATAATAAGCAATAGGGACAGAAAAAGTTCTGTCCTGGGGGCCTCATTTGGGGATTTCTATTTTCTTCCTTAGTGATTACAATAAGGCTATAGGAAGGCTTGACCAACAAATAATAGACACACAGACACTTTTCACTTGGAATCCAGATCTGATCACACTGTGAAGGAGAATGACATTTGAAAACATAGATGAGAAATGAGGAGAAATTTGAGGGGGGGGGAACCTATTGGACAACAGTGAAAGTGAGAGAGAGTCCTGCTTCCAAGGGGTAACGGAAGATCAACAAGAAAAGCTAAGATGATTAGGGGCAATTGATAAAGAATTAAGTGGATACATAGTACGTAAATGTTAAATCTTCTAATGGAGTTTTCTGCTGTGTTTTGTATGTAACTGTCAGAGAATCATGGGGAGGGGAGAACACAAACGAAAAACAAAAGACAAATACTGCACATCACACATGACTGCGTGTGGTCACAGAATGCCCCCTTAAGATGGTTGACTAAATAAATGCACGCTCCTCTGTCCCCAGTCCCGTTACAATTGCAATGGAAATATAAAAATATGATCACAGTGGCTCCAAAAATGCAGAAAAGTTGTTGAGGAGGAAACAATTGATATTGACCTGCCTTTTACTCCCCAACGTATATGAATGAACGCACCCTCTATGCCAGGCAGGCAGAAGTTCCTGCCATCAGGAGTTTCCATTCTTGTGAGGGAGCATTTCCTCCTTGGTGGGGCAGCTGGCATTTGAAGAAACTACATGCAAGCCAAAAAGGAAGCCTTCCCAACAGAATCACAAACAGCCTAACTGGGACTCTAACTACAGACATGGGAGACACTTCATAAATTATAAAAGGATGCTCTGTAGAGAGTTATGCCAAAACTTCTGAAAATAACCAGGAAAGGGATGCCTAACAGAAGTTGAGAGCAAGCATTTTAGCCCGTGGTAAAACATTTGAAGGATGCAAATATAAGTAAGGAAGATTAAAAGATTTCCACCATCACCCTTGTTCTTGGCAATCTTGGCCAATAAAAAAAAAAAGATATAGAGATATATTCATTTTGGAAACAATAAAATTAAAAGCTCATTATTTTAGTTGATGTAATCCTCTCTCTAAAAGACCCAGAAAAATCTAAATTCCAAAGAGGAAAAAAAAAAAGAAATAATAAGTAAATGCAAATTAAATAAACAAGGGAGGCCAAGTTTTGCCCATCAGACTAGCACAAATAGAAAATGCTAATAAATCCAGTACAGGCACACAGAGGCACTTACAGATCCTGAATGGGAACGTAAATTAAATTTTGAACTGAAATGTAGTGTTATATAACAAAGTTAAAATATACATCTCTCTTAACTTAGAAATTTCAACTGTAGGCATCTAACTCACAAAAATGCCCAAGAAGCATACAGACAGATATTTGTATGAAGAAGTCAATAGTTAATATTATTTATAATGGAAGAAAATTGGATGCAATCTGATTATCAGTAATCGTCCAATGGCTATATAATGTATGATAGATGCATTCTATGAAATGAACATTTAAAGCATGAAATGATAAAATCCTCAAAGAAAGCATAGGAAAAACACTTGATGATATCACCCTGGGGAAAGACTAGAATAATCTGATTTATGTTTCTAAAAACTACAAAAATTTGTTTCTATTGATATAAATTTGTTTCTATTGTATATCTACTGTGTGACAATAGATATACAGGAAAAAGTCATTAATGATGTACCCATGCTGGTATAAGTGTATTTGTATCAGTAGAGGAGTCTAATATTATGAGTTTAAATGAATGTTATGGGTTATAGATAACTTCCTTTTTTCTTTTGCTCGTTTTGCTTTTGAATCATTTTAATTTTTAAAATCTTAGTACGTATATTCTTGAAATTTTTAAAATAACTAATATATAGCCTGTTTTGACTATAACTTTGATTCTGAATATTCTAAATCAACATTTTATATTTGATCTTTTCAAGGGCTTCGCAACTTTGATAAAATGGCATTAAAGCCAAAAGAAACCTTAGGGACTTTCTAGTTCCATCTCAAAACCGTACAGGTGGGTGTTCATTAGCCTGGAAGGATGAATACCACAGCTCAAAGAAAGGCAGCGACTCGGGAGCACAGCCTAGGTTTGGAGGAGCTAGCTAATTAAAAACTTAACATGGAAGCACCAAATTAATTAAAACCCATATAATCCAGATGTTTTATGGCATATTTTATAATTTATTCTGAAAGAATAAACGCTGTATGGTACCCACAGCATCTCTGCTTCACAGATGATGAATGTAAAGTTTGGCGAGTTTGTGTGATCAATTTCCCCAAAGACATTCATCAATTAAGGAAGAAATCAGGATTCAAAATCCTGATGTGTCTACTCCAGCCTCTTTCCACCTCACTGTGTTGCCTCCCACACAGCCCCTTGTGCAAAGCTTTTAAACAACAGTGAATCCTAGCAGCTCCCAAGCTAATCTCTCCCATTATTATTTATTTGCTGAGTTTTATACAACAGCCACCAGAGAACCTCATCTCCGGGGAAACTGTCACTCTAGCCTGCCCACCTCAATTGCTCACATGGGCTGTTTAGATTTAAAGATGGTCCCAAGTTGCCAAGGAAAGAATGTCAGTTGTTCTGTTAATTGAAATGACATGATGTAAAATATCAATGATGCGTAGCCAAAAGGCTCACAGGAAACAGAAACATTAATGAGTTATCGGCCAGGGATATTAGAGTTTCAGGAGGCAATAGCCTCCACTAGTGCTCTGCAGAGCAGCCAGTGCTTGGTTGTCCAGAGAAGTGACACCTTCAGAACCACAGCACACTGATTTCCTCAGCAGAAGCCAGGCAAGGGGAAACACGAAGGTTTGTGGGGCAAAGGGAATTCTAACGGTGGAAAAGCAAGCAAGCCCCAAGAGAGTGTTCTCACAGCACAAGGAGAAAGTCAAGAAATTCTAAATCCCTTCAATGTGTTTTGTTTTGTTTTGTCATAGGCTTTTTAAAATTTATATCCGTGCTTGTTTTAATACCTCCAAAAGCTGTCTTTTCCCAAACCTTCACACAAAATTTATACCCAGGAAGATTTGTATGTTCCATTTATAGTTCCCGTGGTATAGATGAAAAACATTAATATTGGAATTGATGACAAAGAAAAGAATTATCAGATTCAGAGTGCACTAAGTCCTAGCCAGGATAAATAACAATAATTCCACACTGGTGGGACAAATATAACTCACACATATTTTTTAGGCTAATGAGTTTATCGGAGCATCAGCATATTTCATCTTTACGCATGAAGGGAGAAGTAAATTCTAAAGTTCTTATGGCTCATGTAGAGCAACAGCTATTTAGCATATCCTCCAAAATTATCCCCGTTAATATGGATATTGTTATCCAGAACAACCGATTAACATAACACAATTGACAAGCTTGATCTAACAGATATACATGGAACTCGGAACCAAACGATTAGAGAATAGAATCAAACATGTATGAAGCCTCAGCACAAAGTCCTAATAAATGTATAAGAATTTGCATGGGCAACAGAAAAAATTTAAAAGTAATTCTTTAAATGATAACCTTTTAAGAAAACATTAAACATTTAGAAATATAAAAGGTGCGTTTACATACTTTATAGCTCAAAGAAGAAAACATAATAGAAACAGGAACTACAAATGCCCAGGCTCCTACCCCACTGGCATCTATGCCTTCTCTTGGAGAAGAATCTTACATTAGTCATTAATCCCTAGGTATGAATCACAGGCCAGGACCTCCCTGCTCTGGGAAAATTTCCACTTAAAGTACACAAGGTGGTAAGAGACTAGGCAACGGGGCAACCTTGTGGATTCAAATTTTGGTTCTTCTCCTTAATAGCTATCTGATCACAGATAAGTGGTTTATCTTTTTTTGCCTCAGTTCTGTCATCTATAAAATGGGAACAACAATAACTACATCCAAGGTTGTCATGACAATTGAATGTATCTGGCAGCATATACTGTTAGAATAATCCCCGACACAAAGTAAGCATGATAAAATGTTTTTTGTTTTCTAGAGTATCAATGAGCAGCTAAAGATGGTATTTAGGAAATAGGGTGCTCTTTGCCAAAGCCCTAAAATCATATTTTCAGAGCACACCTATCTCTGCCTATGACTGAATACAAGCCTATATTTTAGTTGAAACCAATTGAGAATCATGACCTTTATCTCTCTATCCCATGCTGCCTCAGATTTAGTCTAAGCTGTGGTAAAGTGTCCTTGAATTATTTTTAATTCTTCCCTTCTAGAATTCTCACCTGTCAAAGGCAGAGGAGACACACAAAATTGGAAAATTCTAGGCTCATCCCCTTCTACAAACTTCCCCAGCAATGTATCAATCCTGCATGAAAGATTCATCGCATCAGAGAATAAAGAATTATGTTCTGTTGAAATAAAATTCAAAACGGAATAGGACAAAACGAGCTCTGTCATGCATATGGTATTTGTTTATAGTATGAATCCCTCTGGCTAAGAGAAAACCCTTCCTGTCTAAGTGAGAGGAAGTTGGGATTGTTCCTTTTGCTTTGCCAAGCCCAAAGAAGAAGGAAAATCTGCAGCATCTCGAGGAGTAGCATTGATTTTTTTATTCTCTTTACATGGTCCATGAAGCATTAGACTTCTCATTTTGAACATGACAGAGCTCTCTCTCTTTTCCTGCAGGTAGTGGCATGTTGGAGTGGACACTTCCATCATCTGTGTTTATTGATCACTCACCAGTTCCCATGTGGGGGAGGAAGAGTGATTCACCTGGTTGTTTAGAGATAGTCCAGGACAAAGAGACGGATTCTGTGTCTTTTCATCTGCCTTCTAGAGATAGCCTGATATTATTCTCATTCATTCTCTCCCCTCCACTGCCTCTCTCCCCTCCCTTCCTTCTCCTCCTCTCCTCTCCCCTCCTCTCCAACTTCACTGCCTATAAACACTGAATAAATGAGGCTGTCCCTGCTCCACTTTCCTGGCTATCTGCAATTTGGGATGAAAGCTGGGGAAAAGGCCCTGTCATCTTTTTTAATACAGCCATAGACCCTGCCCTTTTGTGGTGGAAAGATACTTCTTAGCCGTTTATAAAAGACCTAGTGGGGCTTTCAGTGTTTTTGTGATCTCAAACTACTACAAGAAATGTGAAAGAAAAGGGGTGAACCTAAGCCTCTATACTTTATGTAGAAATACTCACCCCTAATTTAGAATTAGGAAAGTTAAACAATTTGTGCAAGCTGAGGTTTTTACCAGTATATAATTGTGTAACTTGTAATGTTGAGAGGATAAATCAATAAGCACCTTCACCATGGCAACCCTGCCTGGAATGACCTCTTTATGAACTTAAGATATCATTGGATCTATATTCAACAATTCTATTAATTTCAGACCATTTACTAACACAAAAGAAGAAAACTTTTCATGAATCTGGCCAAATAGATTAGATACTGGTATTTCTTAAGGAAATACCAATATGACTACTACTACTGGAAATACCTATATATATATGACTATTCATGCAAAAATGAGTAAATACTCAGACTGATGACAGGAAGCCAAAGCCCCCAATGCCAGTAAGTTGTGAACCATGGAGAGATTCTTAAAAGGAACTTACTCGTGGCCCAAGTCCTCCTCAAATGTTAGAAAGACACTATGCAGTTGAACAAGAGCTTCATGGGAATGTCCTCTAATGGAACAATTTGGGGGGAGTAATTGCAAAGGAAGCAATTTAGTGGTTTTTCATTCCTGAGTACCACGGAATAATTTAGGGATGAAAAGCACACACCCTCTATAAGAGGTGACCCTCTTCCTGGAAGGGCTCTCATGGCTGGGAGCATTTTGGGCACACACTACAGCTTTGATTAATTACATTCCTTGTATTGTGTTCTATTAGCTACTCAGGGAGCAATAAGGACTAATTTGATCAGAAAATAGCTTCTGTTGAATCAACTGCTTGAAAATAGTACTGACATGTAGTGAATAAGGAAAATATGGTCGGGAGGTTCTCACAGCTGCTTTCAGAAGATGCTTTCACCTAATGTCCTTCACCCCAACTCTGGCATGACAATTCAACCCAAATTTAATTCTTTTTAAGCTAGCTTGTCCACACACCCCCTATGAAGAGGAAATTGAGAACCTTCATAAAACAAATACAAAACAAACACAAAATTTAAACAGATGTTTTGTAACATCCAAGCTGGTTAGGCTAGTTAGAGTAGGTAGTTTGGGATAAGCAGTCATTGTAAGCGGAAGGCAACAGAAGCTTACATGATGTTTTATTCACAGTGAAAAAATCTGGAGGACACTTAGTTTTTAGACTGGCTTGAAGAATAAAAGCAGTATGAACCAACAGGAAAATTAATTAGGGTGTAACTCTAAAGACAAGGGTCCCAGGAGGGCACAGTGGCTCTTGCCTGTAATCCCAGCCCTTGGGATACTGAGACAAGAGGATCCCTTGGGGCTAGGAGCTCAAGACCAGCTTGGGCAATGTAGACAGACCCTATCTTTACAAAAATTTGAAAAATTTTCTGGGCATGGAAGCATGCATCAATAATTTCAACTACTCAGGAGTGGAGGCAGGAGAATCTCCTGAGCCCAGGATTTTGAGGCTACAGTGAGCTATAATTGTGCTGCTATGCTCCATCCTGCAGAGCAGGACCCTTTCAATACTCCTAATAATAATTTTTCTATAAACTAAAGACGAATTCTGCTTCCTCTGTCTACCCCCACCATCTCCCCCTCTTCAACCTTCATCTGCAAAATAACTTTTGGAGGTCAGACCTCTTGGCCTACCATTTAGTTAATACTGGCAATTGCTCACTAATTGTATTATGTGTTTCTACTATCATCCCAGCTGACTTAAAGATTTTTCAGAGGCCACAGAAGATTGCCTCTACTCAATCAGAATTTCCTATAGTCCTGGACAGTGATCAACACCAATTTTTAGAGTACTGTTCCCCACTACCCTCAGAATGAAAGTCAACACCTTAGCCTGACTCAGGGGGGCCTTCATCCTCTTCTGCATTCTCTAAGCTTCATTTCTCCACCTCTGACAACACCCAGTTCATCACTCCTGTGTTTCAGGCACACTCAGTTTCTTACAGTGCCTGAACATAGGTCATGCTCTCTCTCAATTTGGAATTTTGCACATGCTATTCCCTCTTGCAGTGACACTCTTCCCTACCTCTTCATCTCCTGGA
Organism: Otolemur garnettii; assembly: GCF_000181295.1. Taxonomy (NCBI): domain Eukaryota; kingdom Metazoa; phylum Chordata; class Mammalia; order Primates; family Galagidae; genus Otolemur; species Otolemur garnettii. The sequence continues at coordinate 9,268,743 of NW_003852408.1, read as the reverse complement.
TTGCATCACTGCTGACTTGACTTAAACATTCCTTATTCTGAGAGGCTTTCTAATATCCAATGGGGGTATCAATTCCTCTCCTGGGCACATCTATTATAAGTGTAACTTACACCCACTAGTGCTGTACTCACTGCATGACAAAGGTCTTACGAATGCCCATTTACCTGGACTATGTGAAGCCATAGGCTCTACTCCCTCCACACTCACATCCCTTGGAACCAACAGTTCCTGTATGTGTCCAGCCTCCATCTATATTTGTGAGTTTGTGAGTTAATAAATGAATGAAAGTCCTCACCTTGGTAGGTGGCCCTCATTAATCTCTGCTAATGGAAATTCTTATGCTTGAAGGCTTTTAAAATATTTAACCTCTCATTGAGATATTCTACTTTAGGAAATAGGCTGCTCATTCTGACATATTGTGGCACCATCTGAAGATCGTCCTGGCAGCTACAGCTTAGAATGCAATTCTTTACCCAACTGCAAGATGTTGTGCCTGCTATAGAAACTGTTTTTAAAGAGCTCTGTATAGCTTCACATGTCAATCATCATAAATCTTTCAATGTAATACCTTTTATACAGCAGGAACATAATGAATGCTGACCGAATGAATGAGTGCCCCAGATTACTCCTGTGTAGGTAAATAAAATGAGCAAATATTCTTGTTGTGTGAGGCCTTACTCATAGAAAAAGAAAGCTGAACAAGTTGAGACAAACTTGGAGGTTTACCTTAGAAATTATTAACCAAGTAGACACTAACAGGCTTGATTTATGTTGCTTACTTAGCTTAGCAACCAACTTAATGTAAATGTTCTCAATTATTTTTTATGTTTGGGAGTCTTATAACAAATACACAATGCCTTAGTTACAGCTCTCAATTGATTTTTTTTCTACTAGCTGCCTTGTCACCAGGTAGGCAAGGAGAACATCTAGGCCCAGCCTGGCCAGATGCTTATGTGTCTCCTTTATTATTTCCAAGAGTGGAAGGAACTAGGAAGCTTTGAACATGATGTGGTTCTTCCCTCTCCCTGAGGTTTCCCATAAAACCCCCAGAGCATTTGCTGTACAAATAATATTTGTGGCCTGTCCTTAATTTTCTGAAATCTTCAGTGGAAAATAAGCCTAATCAGCATTTACTAAACACTGTTGACATTTGGGAAATCAAGAGTTCAAATGATGCCAAAGGGAAGCTGCCCCAGGAAACTCACGCTTTAGGGGGTTTGAATCAAATCCTCAAAATTTGAGAGATTGCATAACGGAATCATAAACACTTAACCCTAAACTACAAAAAGGGCCCAGACATTAATATCAACAGGTGCTTTGCAAATAGATTTCCTTTCTTATCCAGAAACCAGAGTTCTCTGGGATCCCTCAGACCCAAGTTGCCCATATTTCTTCATTATCTCACGTTACAATCTTAAATTGATCCAGGACACTTTTTTATTTTTTTGCACTTTTTGGCCGGGGCCTGGTTTGAAACCACCACCTCCAGTATATGGGGCCAGCACCCTACTCCTTGAGCCACAGGCGCTGTCCTTACAATCTTGAATTGAAAAAAAAACAAAAAAAACTCTTGACTTCAGGGAAATGTGTCAGGCAGATAACTGTGTCACCATATTGTGCACTACTAAACAAAAGGAAGAAAGTCACAACAAAAGGTAAAAGCTAAAAGAGATGATGAAAAACATCTTTCCAAAGCTCCTATAAAGCTCAAAAAGAAAAACCTCTTCACACCTTGTCAAGTGGAAGTTAAAAATTATCTCAATTGATGCTTTATAAAATTGATATACTCTTCAAATATCAATGCTTTAGGGAAGAATGTGAGAATTTGGATTTCCATTACACAAACAACAACTGATAATAAGCTATAATTATGTAACTCTTTTTTTCAACAAATCCATATATGTATACATATATATACACACAGTAGATATATACACAGTACACATATACGCACACACACACACATATATATATGAACTGCTTATTTCTGCAATAAATTTGTGAAATTCTCAGAATATTTTTTCTGTTTCTCAGATAAAGAAGCTAAGAATGAGGTAAGTAAAATAAGTGGACCAGAGCCATATAAGTGTTTTTGCCTCTTTCCACTATCTAACTCTAAAGAAATCAAATTTTCCTCTGGCTCACAGTACGGGATGAAGCCAAATACATCACATTTTGCCAATGTCATTTTAATTCAGTTTGGTGATAAGCGAAAATCACTTTGCACAAGGGAACTGAGTTTCTAAGAAAAGAAAATAAATTGTTTTTCTTGCTCAGAGATGGGAGAGCAGAGAATGAAGTGATAGATTCCTCTATCTCAGCTGCAGAAGTGAGCTAGTTACCCCCTCAGGGTCCACATGGAGATGTAGGAAGCAGCTTCTGCACAGCCTAAGAAATCCTGGCCATACTTCAGTGTGTCCTGGACTGATGTATCAAATCTTTTAGACTATTCATCCTTATAAGAGAGTTTTCCTTTATAAAATGAACATTCCCTACCTGGCTTTCTTTGCCTCACTTGATCAGCAATAAATAGCAAGTGTTTCCAATGTTCTAGTGGGAAGAGAAGAGATATTTATTATTATTTTAAAACTATACAATTCAGCAAACGCTAATCCTTGGAGACAGACGTAAAACATAAGTAAGTATTAGAGAGGTGCTTCTACTCCCTGTCCTCTAGAGTCCATGAGGAGGAATCTTCCCTAAACTCTAAAGCCTCTGGACCAAAACTTAATCTCTCTTTCTCTCTGGAAGCGGAGTTACTTGTTGGGGAGCAATACACATTTATCTTGGACAGTTAATCTATCTGTCAGCACAGCACGGCATTTGGTCTCTTTCCCCTTCCTCCTCCTCCACAGACCAGGATGAGGAGGCAGTAACTTCTTTATAGACAAAATATTTCCCAGAACTAACAATCCCCAAAGCTAAATCGGGTACACAGAGGAGGTAACAAGCACATTTGGTTCTTTTACTGAGCTGCATTCTTCACCACTAACTTTATCAGTAATAAAGGTAATGTTTTGTTTGTGCATATGTTAGCTCTTTTGTTTACTATCTCAATTTGTTTTTTTAAAAAAGTCACAAGGGAGAAAGAGGAGAGTTTTATCTATTGAACTTTCCTTAACAACTCCACCAGGGAAAGTAAATGTTACTCAAGTATTCAAATAGGAAGAAAATGGATTTAAAATACAAGCCTATCGTGGTAGGCATAATTTTAGGGTGGCCTTCAAGCTTCCAGTCCCGTGGTATTCCTGCACTACATAATCTCCATCCCTTGAGTAGGGGTGGTACTAGTAATATCCTGGGTTATCACTCTTGTGACTAAGTTACCCATAAATTGACCTGGAGTTAATAAAAATGAAGCTTGTGCTGGGAGGTCCTAACTAGCAGGTGCACTCTCAAAAGAAGTATCAGAGAGATGCCCAGCTGATGGCCTGGTAGAAAGTAAATAGCTACATTGTGCATTGCTTTTGAAGGGGACCCATATTTGGAACCCAAAGGAAATCTCTGGAAGCTTAGAACGATGCCAGCCAACAGTCAGCAAAACCCCCAGATACCTCAATTCTACAACTGCAATTAACTGAAATCTGCCAACAGCCTGAAAGAGTTGAGAAGAGCACTCCAAGCTCTACATGAGAATGCAGCTCTGGTCGACACTTTCATATTAGCCTGTAAAGACCCTGAACAGAGAGCCCAGCTATTCTATGTCCAGACTTATAACCCATGGAAAGCACAGTATAACAAAACTATATTGTTTTAATCTATTAAGTTTGTGGTAATTGGTTATGCAGCAATATAAAACTAACACAGCCATTGAACATTGACCATTCCATTCAAATAATTGTGTCTAAAAAAGCTTATAAA
>NW_003852408.1:9255460-9261412 GCF_000181295.1 Otolemur garnettii | reverse complement strand
ATTAGTCATCAGAGAAATGCAAATAAAATCTATAATGAGATATCTCATCCAGTTAAAATGGCTTTTCTCAAAAAAAAAAAAAGGGCGATAACAAATGCTGGTGAGGATGTGGAGAGAGGAGAACTCTTGTGAACTATTGGTGGGAATGCAAATCAATGTGACCCCTATGGGGAACAGTAAGGAGTTTTCCCAAAAAAACTAAAAATAGAACTACCATCCAACCCAGCAATTTCACTGCTGTCTATATATCCCAAGGAGGGGAATTCAGTATATCAAAAAGATATCTGCATTCCGATGTTTATTAGAGCTCTATTCACAATACGCAAGATTTGGAGTCAATCTAATTGTCTTTCCAAGGATGAATGGATATAGAAATTGTGGTACATATACACGATGTTCATTCTTTGGTCACAAAAAGGAATGAAATCTTGCCATTTGTGACAATATGGTTGAAACTGGAGAACACTATGTTAAGGGAAATAAGCCAAGCACAGAAAGACAAATCTTGCATGTTCTCACTCATATGTGGTATTTAAATGTTAAAACAATTGATTTCACGGAGATGGAGAGGAGAATGATCGTTACCAGAGGATGGAAAGGGTGGGAAGGGAGAGATAAAGTGGGGATGGTTAATGAGTACAAAAAATATAGTTAGATAGTTAGATAGAATGAACAATATTTGATAGCACAACAAAGTATAATCAAGAATGAGTATACCTTTAAATAACTAAAAGAGTGAAATTGGAATGTTCCTAACACAAAGAAATGATAAATGCCTGAGATGACGGATACCTCACTAACTCTGATTTGATTAATTCATATTGTATGGCTGCATCAAGACATCACAGGTACTATATACTCTACAAAGACCTAACAACTATTGTGTACCTATAATAATTAATTCTTACTCTATAGCTCATTTCTGTTCCAAAGGTTTGTTGTAAAAGTTTTAAAAATTATCAGACAGTAAAATAAAGAACTGGCTATTGACTTGCAGCATATAATACATGATAAAATCACCAGAGAAAGCATGTTATCATAACTCTTTAAGCATTCTTGGCAGAATAGCTTGGTCTCTATTTCCCACACATATTTTATCTTCACCTCATGCATAATTTCTAATCTTTCCCACTGACCCCATCTCCCTCTAATGACAGTCTGGCAAACTTCTGAATCACACAGGTCATAGCAAACGTCATGACATAATTGGGTAGCACATCGAAAGCTAGCCAGGGCAACCACTTCAAATACTTTCACCATCTGAAACTTGGAAGAGCTAGCTTCTCTTCACTTCTTGTATCTGAGTGTACTTTGCTCTGGTCTCCATGCTGTCTTTGAAAGGAAAACGTCCTTTGCCATCCATCTAGAAAGGGTTGGGAAAATAGAACTAAGTTGCTGCTAATTGCCTTTCAGATTTCACCCTGTGTTAAATTAAAAACTCTGCTCTCTGCACAAGATTCTCAAAATTATGTGACCATGGCAGAAGCTAAAAGTACACGGGAGTGGTCTTCCCAGCTCATTCAAATGTAACTTCTAATTATAACATCCACTAAAAAAATTAAAATTTCCAAGAAAACATTAACTAGCAGAGACACCATGACAATAGGATCAACCCCGCCCTGCTTTTGGCAAACTAGGACATAGGGCCTTCTGTTCTGCTTCCCTCTGTAGTTCACCCCAGGTCTTGACCCATTAGCACACACCAAGGACTCAGGCCTCAGTGAGTGGTAGGGAAGAGAACTAAGCAAAAAAAATGCCATGAAAGCCATGAGGGGGAGAATTTCTCTTGGCTTTCTGACTGAGGCGTCGCATCCCAGCAGCTGTAGCTGCCTTCTCTTTAGAAGAGTAGCACTCTGCTTAGGTAAGAAATAAGACCTCAGTATCAGGGTTCTCCAGCTTATACTACATTCCCTGTAAAGTGTCTGAGTATAGAGAGGTCGGAGGACAATTATTTACCTAAACTCTCAGTGCTATTTACACACAAGGTTAGAAAAGAATAAAAATATTCCTTCTTATTGGTTTTCCTTTCAAATGAATGTCTCTTCGGATTGGATGGAAGAACCTCATGTTCTTCTCACCTTTCCCATCTCGGGGGGAATTATTTGTTCCCAGTAATCCAATGGAAGTTGCTCATCAGAATGAGGTAGGGAACACTGGAGACATATTTAATTTGCAGAGTATTTTCTGGATGAATCAATTTCATTAACTTTATAGCAGAAGAAACTGGCTTTCCTGGTGTCCAATGACCTATTAAAAATTCCATGAGTCACTTCTTTGTTTCTTTTACAGTCAACAGATGTGATTACCACAGGGCCACAGCGTCACTCCAGATGCATGAATGTGTACCCTTGGGATATTTCCACCCTCATCCCTATGGCCTCCCTACCACTCTCTAAAGTTTAAGCCTGAATGGTGTTGTTCCTCAAAAAACAGTAGAATTGTCCCCTTTTCTCCTGTTCCCATCCAAAATCTTCTGCTATACATTTTAGAGGAAGAGATAGTTTCTCTACTGAAAGTTCAGGGACAGTAGGAAGGACGTCCTCCCCTATTTACCATCCATATGCTATTCTGGATAGTCTGTTATCAGGAGGACCTAAACCTTTCATTCCACCATTAGAGATAAGCATAAATCCAATAAATCCTCCTGGGCAGGAGTCAATACCACAGCATAAAATGACAACATTGTCTTCATGGACAAGACATTCTCAGACCCATGAATACAAATGCTGAGGTGGATGAGCCCTACAGATCATCTGGTCGCCAATTATTTTTACAAATGAGGAAACTGAGATTGGAGCAATGTAAAATTATCTGATGCACACAGTTTATTTTGATGAGGCCATGGACCCAGGTCTTCCGATTCCTCACCTGCCGCTCCAAGAGGAAGAAGATAAAGGTGCATATAGAAAAATATTGGGGTCTACTGGAGGACAGAAAAGGGTCCTAGGAAGAGAAAATGCCAGAAAATAGAAAATCTGGTGATGACAAAGAGAATGCATTATATCTCAATTGTCCCATTCTAATTAGAGTGCCAGGAGGAATTACAGAGTTGCAGGAGCAACATCTCTGCTCTCCCCTACCCCACCCAGAAACAACCCTCCCATGACCAGCATATCGGCCTCACCAGGGAGCTTGCTTGTTACAAATGCACAGTCTCCGCCCTCAACCCACAGGACCTATTGAACCAGAATCTGCATTTTAACATGATAGGTGATTCACATGCACACTAAAGTAGGGAAAGCATCAGCTGGGGCACAGGGAGATCCACAGAAAGCAAATCAGGCCTCCTGACCAAGCCCTTCTCCTGCCTTCACCCTTCCAGAGCTCCTGCAGAAGTTGGCCTCAGGCTTGACACAATACCCTGTTATTTCCAAACCCCAATTCCCAGGATTTATTGCATAGCTCCAAAGTCCTCAAAGAAGATTGATGTGTGGGGAGTGAGGGGCACCAAAATGTGCCTGATCATTTGGAATAGGATCTCACAGGGATGCCTATCTCTTAGTTCTGTGTTGCATATTTTTATTTTATGTTGTTTTGATTTGATTTGTGTTCTCTTTGCTGTTGTGTCTGTCCATTTCAAGTATAATGTATCTCACGTGCAGAGCGGAACAATCCAAGTTCTTCCTCAGACTCCTCCCTAAATGTCTCACCCCTCACACTACCCTAGTATCTAATATAGAGTTTTGCTTTTTAGATTTTTCCCAAATAAGCGTTTTTATAAGGCAGTTGCCTTTACTGGACTGTGAGCAACCCAATGGCAAAATTCAGTTTTATTTATCTTTACCAGACTAACCAGCGAGGCCATACATTTAATAAGCAACAGACAACACATAATTTAAAATGCAAAATGAATGAACAGGTAGTTGGATGGATGGATTGAAGTAGTATGGAGTAGAATGAATTTAGTAGAAAGTTAAACTCTCCTTCTGGCTTCAGTTCCCATATCCTACTGTTAATTCTCTTACATTCTGACCCCATCACAGAACTCACAGGCTTTGAGCTGTTTCATCCATTACAGAGAAGGCAGTCAGACGTTCTGAGTGCTTCTGTGTCCTGAAACGCAGTGAAAAATCCGTGGGCTGCAATTTGTAACGTGCAATCAATAAATTGCATTACTTTGAAGTCCTCAGGTTAGAGTAACCATCCAACATGCTTTCACCCCAAGAACACGGTTTTCCTTCTTACACGCTATTGTTGATTTATAATATACATGCAAGGGAAGAAACACATTATCAAAGGACAGAGAAGAAAGGAGCGGTTTTTTTCTCTTTTACCCAGCACTCCTGACCACCAAAAAATGGAAAAGCTACAAAGTATGTAAAATCTTAAAAATAACCATTTCCTGGAAGTACTTTGCACACACAGCAAAAGTGCTCTCTGCAGCCACTTGCTGGCACTGCGTTATGAATGTAACTACAATAACAACACTCATCACAAGATTACAAAATTCAACTACTAGTCACATACAGAAAGAAACTTCAGTATCTGCATTTTGCCTGTAACTAATCTCGTCTTTCTCCTGAGCTGGCATCACTGGATTAGCAGAAGAACAAATTAATCCATTGAACAATAAAATAACTTCAACAATCTCTTTAGGAAAGAAACTTCCATTTGTTGAAAATAGTAAGGTCTCTTAATCTCCCAACTTCTCTTGTTTTGTCTTTAAAATAGTTTGGCTTATAGTGTAAGGGATAGGAGGAAAGCTTATGTGTCCCAGGAACCCCAGGAAAGAGGTGTGGTCCTCTAGTGAAAAGTCATTTCATTTTGGTCTCTGAGTGTTATGTAGATGGAAGTACATCTCTCAGGATCCCCCTTCAAAAAATAATGCTCTGGCCAGGTGCAAAGAGTTCTTTGAGAGCTTCCTGCTGGAAGCTCCTTCAGGGTCTGGCTCAACTTTCAGGCTGGGCTCACATTCTTCTTGAGTGATCCTGGCCAGTGTTTGAGCAAGAAAGTGACAACCTAGTCATGCTCTTCTTGTGGCCACATGCCAGTGTCAGAGCAAGGTGGTATGAGGCCTGGCCATGTCTTCCCAAGGCAGGGCTAGTCTTAACACAAGCTTTGCTCTGGAGCCCCCCATTGGACTGCCCGTGACTTTATGTGTCTGTATCTCTGAATCTGTCTCAAGGCTTTCCCTGTCCTAGTCTCCTGTCACTCTAAAACAATGTCCCTTGTCCAGCTAAAGTATTATGCATGCTTGTCCTGCTGGCTTTTTAGACTAAAGATCAAACTCATAGCCTACTTCAGTCTATCACTGCTTCATTAAGTGGCCCCTGGCCAATTCAGTCTTCCCTGGACACCTCAGTCTTCCCTGGACACTTTCTTCTAAGTACAGTCATGAGCCACATAAGGTCTCTGTCAAGGAGGAACATATATATGGTGATAATTCCTTAAGATTATGCTGAAAAACTTCTTTTGCCTTGTGACATCATTGCATCATACGTCACAGCACAATGAATTACTCCTATGGTTGTGGTGATGCCACTGTAAACAGACCACAGCTAGTCACATTAAAGTGTGGCACATATGATAAGTACAGCACATAGTGCTTGATACTGATTATAAAGACTATGTTATTGGTTATCTGTTTATTATCCTCTACTTTTATCCTTATTTTAGAATGTACTCCTGCTCTTGTAAGACAAAAAGTTAACTTTAAAACAGCCTCAGGCAGGTCCCTCAGGAAGTATTTCAGAAGAAAGCGTTGCTATTATAGAAGGTGACAGCTCCATGCACGTTACTGACCCAGAAAGAACTTCCAGTGGGACAAGAAGTGGCACTGGAAAATGGTGTTACTGGTGATTCTGACCTTGGGTGGGCCTAGGCTAATGTATGTGTTTTGTCTTAGTTAAAAAAGAAAAAAGTTTGTAGGGGGAGCCAAGATGGCGAACTGCAGCCAGCTTTTTACAGAAGCTCCCGTCCAGAAGGAGGCTGAAAGGACAGAACCTTAGCAAA
>NW_003852408.1:9194853-9248770 GCF_000181295.1 Otolemur garnettii | reverse complement strand
AAAGAAAAAAGTTTGTAGAGTAAAAAAATAGATGAATAATTTAAAAAATAGAAAAAACCTTATAAAGATATAAAGAAAGAAAACTTTTTGTGCAGCTGTACAATGAGTGTTTTAAGCTAAGTGTTATTACAAAAGAGTCAAAAAGTTTTAAAAATTTTAAAAGTTCATAAAGTAAAAATGTTACAGTAAGCTAAGGTTAATTTATTATTGAAGAACGAAAAACTTTTGTTACAATTTAGTGCAGTGTGGGTGTCCGGTGTTTATACAGTCTGCAGTAGTGAGCTGTGATGGCCTCGGCCTAGTACCCTACAGGTATACCACTTTTTATCTTCACACTGCATTTTACTGCACCTTTTCCATGTTTAGGTATTTGCAGATATGATGTACACAAACACTTACCACCGTGTTTCAACTGTCTATCTTCAGTACAGTAACACGCTGCACAGATTTATAGCCCCGGAGCATAGCTGGACCAGACAGCTGAGTTGTGCAGCAGGCTACAGCATTTAGGTCTGGGCAGGTACACTCTGTGGTATTCATACAGTGATGAAATTGGCTAGCAATGCGTTTCTCAGAATGTATCCTTGTAGTTAAGTGACAACTGCTTGTATCTGTCATGTCCTTCAACCTCAGTCCTGGCCATCCAGCAAGGCAATAGATACATTCTGGCACAGAATATGCAAAGTCCCAAGATATTTTCTCTCATAGCAGCATGTATAAATTCTTAGGGAAGAATTCTGATTAGCTCATCTTGGGCCATGCTCATCTCTGGGCCTTCACTATGGACGAGAGGATGGAAGACCATGATTAATCAACCAGAGGTCTCCATGGGCTCTGCACCTGCAGTTTGAGAGACGCCAAGTTCACCAGCCCCAACACACACACATGGATTAGGGAGAGGCAGGTCCCCAAAGCAGGGTGTGCTGATGTGACCCGAAAAAAGAGGAAATGAGAGGCTGAGTATGCCCAAACAAAAAGATGGCATCGTTCATCTCTACATGTTCTATTTCTTCAAGAGGCTCAATGTTTTATCGCAGAGTTACATACAAAAGGACAATTGCAATAGAATATGGGAAGTGCTTTGGAAGGAATAGTTACTGCAAAGAAGGGAAAGATTTAATCATTTCCTTCTTTGTAGTCATTAGGAAGGTAAAGGCAGGGTGTACGAGAGAGGAAGCAAGAAAACATAGTGTCTGAAACTTCATAAAGTTGGATCTTAAAGATGAACAAAAGCTTGGCAGAAAGACAAGAGCAGAGGACCACGCATGTGGAAGAAACAAAATATGCCAAGTCTCTAAAGCACAAAACATCATGATAGAACACCTTTCTCCCCTGAAGTCTATCACTGGAGCAACTCCATGGAGCTGTGCCAGGTTTCAGAATGAATTAGACCCTACACATTTCTGGCCTTAGTATCCTCTAGTCCCAAGATGCTTCCAATTCATAGCAAATAAGAATAAACTGTGCATGCACAAAATCAGGCTGGTCTGCTGGCATACTCATCCTTTATACCTGTTTTTCTTTAATTTTATGGCTAGAGCTGCATCCACAGAAAAGTTTAGGATTTCAGCTGAGTAAAGGAGCGATATTAACTCTTTATGAAAACAAAATGGGGAGGGTATATTAGGTGATATTAGCAATTTTCAAACATATTTAGACTTTAAATATGTATACTAAATTGTCATGTAAACATATATATTTATGTGTGTATGAGTAAGCTTAATAAATGGAATACTCCATATGACTGTTATATGAAAAATACTATTTTATTATACATATATTATGCACATGTGCATAATATATATTCACAACATTTTGCAACTACATATTATTACCTTATATTAGGAAGGCACTTTTCACATAACGTACAGACTCAAAAACAAACACTTTATACTGAGTTTGGGGCTCCAAGAGTTCTAGTAATACAGGTTCAGCGTATTTGAACACATCCATTCTCAAAAATAAAACCTTCAGCTTATCTCTGACTGGAGATGAATAGAACTATAGAACGTATAATTAGAAACTCTTCTCATTCATTTTTTTTGTTCCATGTAGCTTTTCTTTAATAATATGAGCCTTATCGGGATCAAATTTTAAGCTCAATAAATAAAAAGCACAGATCGCAGCTTACTCTACCCAGCACTCAGGAAAGGCTGCTAAATCATTAAAGAGGCTCAGGCTGGCACTGCTGTCTCCTTATTTTTATTTTCTTAAAGATGCAGGAAGCCCGCAGGTTAAAGCACAAAATTACTTCCACCACTGTCATGAATTTTGAGGCACCTCCTGCACGGTGCTGATTTCACACCGTAGAACTGTTCAATGCCGCAACCCTGACTCTCCTGCTGCCATAGCAACTTGTTGGTTCAGAATGAATCGAATTAAAGGATTATCACTAAGGAGGAGGGGGAGGGGTTCCGCTTTATTCCCTTTCTAGTCAATCACTGTGCAACGCCTATGAATGGGGAGGCCTAGAAGGAAGAATTTGGTTGTTCCTTTTAAAATCTATGTTGCAATTTTTTAAAAACACCCTAGTTATCAAATATCTATGTTAAGTGTATAATGTTAGTTTATCATTGCATCATCTTTGGGCAGCAGAGAACAAATGAACTTTTTTAAGTCTTCATTTTCTCATTCCAAATTCATTTTTTTTTTTTTTCAAAACATGATGGGATTTGGGCAGTATATAAAAAGAATCATATTAAATTAAAACTTGATCTCATCAATTTCCCCTTGCCCATGTAGGGTAATTTGAGCAGGACTTGAAATTCTAAGCTTAAAATAGACCTGAAGTGTTGGTTCATACCTCCCACAGACTTCTAAACATTACCGTTCCTATAAAATGGCCCCAGTTAAATCATACCCCGTGACAGATGGACTCAGAACTTGTTGCTTCATTACAAACCACCGCCCCAAAATAGCTGCAGTGTGAGAAATAATCCTGTTTGTAAATGGAACAAAAGTTGTTTCACAATGTGGCTTATTTGTGCGGAAATGCGCTATCTGAATCCCTTCTTTCTCTCTCCCTACGTAGTGTCCAATACAAGGACTTACACATTATAAATGGTCAGTAGTAGTTCCTGGTTAATTGACTGGGCACGTTTATCTTATATTTAGCAATTACTTTGTTTCGGACACTGACAAGCCACTTTACAAACATTGTCAACAAATTCCTACAATAACCCTGAAAGGTAAATATAATCCCCACCTTTAGACCCAGGTAGGTTAAAAGACAGTCCAAGCAAGTAGGAAAGCCAGGCCTTTACTTTTGTTGTTTCTGTTAGCCCTCAAATCTCTCCTCCAAGGGAAAGTTGTAATGCATCAGGGCAGAGGACTTTTGGGAATTGAAATGTGAATGTTCCTGGAGCTGTGGACCAGGAACTGACATGCCAATCAACATTAGAAAGGCTAAATTGATACGCGGTGGTCCAGGCTCACCCAGTAAGACATGTGTGAAAACGTAATTGTTCAAAACAGCAAGCTCGTGAGTGTTTCTAAATCTAAGGATTGGAAAATTACCATTTAGAAGTGGATGCCACTGTGGGAATCTAGGATAGAGTTCAAACTCAAATTAAGCCAGAATGAGGTATTCTTTAGAGAATGGTATGATTCTGAAATGTCAGGTATTCTGAAAGCACCAAGGTCAGAGAGCTCCACAGATGACCATGCGGAGGGCACAGCAGGTTCTTCATACTTGTCTATTAATTTGAGCTGAATTTACAGAAGACATATGCACGGGCTCTGCAGAGCACCACAGAGCAGAAAGGAAGGCATGCTCAGGAACATCTGCTCATTTATTCAACTCAGCTTTTGAGCAGCTCACATGAAAGAGGCAGTTGGGGGCATTGTAGAGGATACTGGCTTCAAAGAGCTTATAATTTAATAGGTAAGACAGACGGTCAATACAGCTAGACACAGCTGGACAGAAGTAAAGAATCTGAAAGCCAGGGAAAGGAGCAAGGAAGGTAGCAGTGTATGCGCCAAGCCTTGAAGGATGACTACAATATACAGATGCAGGAAAGAGGCATTCAACATGCTGAGGAACCCAAACTCCAGTACGAGCTGCAGCAGCAGCAGGAAATACCAGTGTGGCTGTTAACGTCCTTCCATCCCAGCACAGACAAGGTAGCCCATGCTTTACCTCACCCTTCAGCCCCACCACCCACTGTTCCTCCGTGTTAGCCAGAAGTCGCAGCAGTGATAATGATTTAATGAAAGGGCATCAAGGGGGAAAAAAGAGACTGTTAAAATAACAAACCTCAGGGTATTAACAATGTATTTTTCCATGAAACTGCCCTGCAAATAGAAAACAGAGTGGATGTAGGCTTATGCAAATGGTATGGAAATTAACTATAAATACACGTGTGGCTTTGGTCCTCCAGGAAAAAAAAATTGCTGATGGTTACTGTAATAAACCGTCCGGAAGGTAGATACAGTAGGAACATTTGCAGACATATTATTATCTTTGTTCCAAATCAAAAGGCTTAAACTCACCGGGAAAACTCTACTGTCTTTTCAGTCTCCATTTCTTTTCACCCTTAAGAGGTTTCCTGATCAAAGTCCATGGGGTTTCTCAACCTTCCAGCTGCCAGGAGTAATAGTCACAGCATAAACAGCATTAGCAGAGTAGCTCTGTATTTGGGCTGGTGTAACTTTCATCAGCATGTGTCTAATCTTCATAGCATTATAATAACAGTCATTTTTCTCTTCTGTGGATAAAAATAACTATAATTCTCACCTAACACTGATAAAAATACCAAAAGAACTATAATTTTGTAATGTTAGAAAACTATAGCAACATGAAGGGCTGCCTGATCATGGCTCGGGTCCTTCTGATCATGCATTAGTTAAATAGAAAACATAGCTGGTCCTACTTTCCACAAGCTAGTAGCTCCCACCCATTCCCTTCCTGCTAAGTTCCTCCAAAGCTACTCCTCCATTTTTTTTAGGCAAAAGTGGAAGACTTGGTAAAGAAAGATGTTGAAATCTGAATCAAGAATTTTAATGCCACCATTAATTTTAGTCTGTGAAAATTTTAAATGAGTCCTGTGAAATCTATATTGATAGACTGCAATAAAATTGTTACTTGATAACATTGATGGAACAAGGTTGATATAATAAAATAATTTATATAACAAAATTGTATCCTTATCAAGGGTCTTTGTTCTTTGAACAAGGATCTGTTTAGTTTCATTCTTCTAGATTTAGAGTTAATCTCCGTTCTTCCTATTTCTTCTCCTTTTCTTGCCCTCATTCCTTCATTCTCAATTCATTCATTCACTCAATAACTATTTTTTTAAGTATTTCCTATGTCCCAGCTACCAATCTTGGGAGCTAGAGATACAACAATGGACAAAATAAGTCATAACTGTCCTCAAGAATGTTATATTCTAGTAGTGATGGAGAAGTAGGGAATTAAACAAGATAAAATTGAAAATAGAGATTGTTCAATGTAATAAGTGCTAAAAAGAGAAAAATGTCAAGGAAAGGGGACAGGAAAGGTGTGTAGGAACTGAAGTTTTTAAAAGACTGGCGCCAAGAAGTCAATATTTGAACAAAGACTTGAAGGAGGCAAGGGGGGAACATCATGTGATATTTGGGGAAGCAGCATTTCTGAAAGGGAAAATAGCAAATAGAAAAGTCTTAAGATGAGGATATGTTTGACGTTTTTGAGAGCAGCGAGGTCAGTACCGCCAGAAAGGAGCGTAGACGAGAGTGTCAGGAAGTTAGCCCAGTCCAAGTCATGTGGGCCTTTGCAGATCAGAGCAGTAACTTTCACTCCCACTCTTTATGTCATCTAATCCAGGCTATAATAGGACCACATTATTGCCATATTTAAAATGTAGTGAAAGGAAAGGATAGTAGCAAACCAAGAGAAAGATATTCAAGTAACCCAGGTGAGAGAGTATCATGGCTTGTAGCATGTTGGTAACAGTGAATGTAGTGAGAAAATGAAATATGGATATATTTGGGGATTGGGACAATAAAACTCGATGCCAGCTTATGAATGGATAATAAGACAAAGAGTGAGGGGAATCTGTGATGAAATAAATAAAAAAGACATGGATTTTGATCTGAACAACTGCAATAGAAAAATCTGTGAAAGGAGCTTGAACTTCATCAAAGAGTGGGAAGTCAAGAATCCTTCTATGGCGTGTTCCATTTGAGACACATATTGGACATCAAAGAGGAGTTGTCATCTACACAGTTGAATTTATGAGCTTGGAGTTCACAGAAATATTATAATCTGGACATACGGATTTGGAAGTTATTGGCCGATGGCTGGCAGTAAAAGCAATGAGAAACCAGTATAGACAGAAGAGACGAGGGTTCCCAGTCTGGGCGCTGGTGTCCAGTGTTTGAAGGTGGAGAAAATAGAGGCACAGCAAAGGGGAGTGAGAAAGAATAGACTCTCTGGTGGGGGGGAACCCGTGTCCACTGGCCTGGACACCAAACAGAGAAGGTGGTTAAAAGTTTAAAGGTGATTGGCTAATGCTGCGGAAGCCACATAATATTAGGGCTTAGAATTAATTGATCATTAGATTTGTCAATATGGAAGTCATGGTTTATCTTGATAGGAGTGATTTCTGTGGGGAGGGGGGGCAAAAGTCTCCCGCGAAGGGATTTGAGAATGGGAAGGGAGAAACAAGGTAAATAGACACAGCCCCCGCCCCCCCCCTCCCCGCCTTAGAAGGGCTCTCTCTGTCAGGGGAAGCAGCAGCACAGGGCCTTACATGTCGGACTAAGTGGGGTGAGCACACAGCTCTTGCTTGCTTGTTCTGTTGGCTTTGTAGATGAAAGCAAGCTGCCTGTTTGTGTGCTGATAGCAGTGATTCACTAGGGAGAGAAGACTTACTGAAAGGAGGCTCTAAAGTAAGTTAGAGGGCAGGGCTGAGTGGAAGGGTTCATCAGACAGCAGCGCATACCAGTCTCCTGGCCTCCCTACAGAAACAGGAACTCAGACAGCATATCACCACAGATGCAGGTGGGTGGGTCAAAGCTACAATGGAGATCCGTAGACCTTTTCCTCAGGATTGCTTCATTTTTCTTTTGCAGTGAAACAGGAAGTCAAATAATCACCCAAGAGTGTGGATTGTTGGATAGTTTCAGACATGGACAAAAGTCTGATATTGCTGTTTAAGGAGAAAGTGAATGGCTTAGGGTCTATGAGAATTACTGGACAGGATTATGGGCTGTGGAGGGCAGTGCTCATGAAGTTGAAGTGAAATCAGTCAGTGCGTGTGGGTATGTGTCTCTCTCCTGCCACAGTCAGTTGCAGGGGCGAAGGTGAGGGTGGGTAGGTGGGAAACTGGACTTAAGTAGATTTGTTTATCTAAGGGATTGCAATGGAACATGAGAAGCAGAAGAGAGTTAGGATGTTTACAAGGGAGTGATCAAAATGACTCACCATGGAATTCATCTTGACAGGGTGGATTGTGAGAAATAAAAGGGATGACCGAGGGTGGGAAATGGCAGGACACGTGGACTCCTTTGTGTGTGTGGAGTTGGGGATGTATAGAGATTACTCCAACCGTAGCACCAGAGGAAGGATACTGGAAATAAAGTTACTGCTACAGTGAAAAGTTTGGCTTTGAGGTTTAGGATGGGTTACAGTTATTAGTAAGGAAAAGGTCAAGGGCATCTTTTCCTTACTGATAAGAGGGTGGAGCCTGGGGTAATGGAACAACCATCTTATGGATAATGAAGTCAACAGGTGTTAAGACAGATGCAGTGCTAGATAGAAGCCACTATTTAATGAGTGAGAAGTGACCTGGGGCAGTAGATGATTGTGATGGCAAGCAGTATTAAGTGATGGCAAGAGATTCAATGTTGGATATTTTTATGGAAGAGAGAAGAATGTATTATGGGCACCACGAGGGAGCAACGGCTACAAGGGAAGCCGCAACCTTAGGGGAGAGGTGGGTTTCACTCAGAGCAATGAGTCGAAGACTATATTCGTGGGGGGGGGGGTGCAAGGTATTTGCTCATCACTGCCCATATCAAAGAACATAGTGAAAAAGGTGATGGATTAAGGTAAGGGCTAGAGTTTGGGTCCAAAATTTTAACATACAAAGTTTAGTGAGGTTTTAATGTGGGAGAAGAGGGATGACTTGAAAATCCTGTTATGTATAAAGAACACAATCAGCCACACAGAAGAAACAGTCAATTTAACTCAAGTTGGTGGGGGAGGGGGATTGGTGTGCTCTCTCTCCTCTAATGGGCACAATGTGAGAGGGTATGGTACACTTCCTGGGTGAGGGGCACACTACAACGGGGCCCTTACCTAACAAAAAACGAACATTGTTACCTAATCATTTGTGTCCTCGTATCAATCTGAAATGTTTTTTAAAAAACATAATCAGATTAGTCTTAATTGTCCCCAAGGCAAATAGGTGCCATGAGTGATGAGGGTAGGGAAAAATCGGTGGGTGGGGGTCCTGTAAGAGTATTCAGGATCCCATCTGATTCCTACTGACAGAGACAGAGACTCCTGCAAGGGGCCCATGCACTGCACAGGCAGTTTTTTCCTCCTCCCTGGGGCAGTCCGCAGAGGGTGTTTAGCTGGGGGCTTGGGCAACACCTGACTTCTAACAAATGAGGCTTCTGGGTGGGGAGGGGGCAATGTTGCTCCAACTAATTTATCATCCACACCCTTGAATGGTACGTAGAGCTTAGTTTCTCATGCTAGGGAGCAACATACTAAAACCACTTATGGAGAAAACAAACCCCACTTTGAATCAGAAATAAGTCTGATGAGTCAATAGCTGGGGAGATGGCAGTACTGAAAAATGGCAAGATACTTGCTGACTGATGTCTGTGGGAGGCCGGGAGGAGATTATATATCTCAAATTAAAATATCTCCCCAACTGCCAATCATGGTGCTTGAACAGTCTCTGTCACAGAACCCTGGAATGTCAAGCTTAACTGAAGCTTTAAAATGAAGCAACATAAAAAAATAAAATAAAATAAAGCAGTATGATGTATCTGGGAGAGTGCAGACCTTGGCATGCCCCTGGTCTGTGTGCAATCCCAGCCCAGGGCCTCATCAGCTGTGTCGTGTTGATGAACTTGTTCACACTGCCTAACCTCTCAGCAGAATGTTAAACATCATTGTGAAGGCAAATTTCTTGTGGGTGGAGATGCATGTGCCAAGTTTGTATTTCTGCTCCAGGCCACAATGAAAATAGCCACACAGTTTACTTGGAATCCATGGAGTGACTGCACGATGCAGAAGGTGTACGCGGAAACCTACCAGGCATAGCATGTAAATACACTACATGTGTGCTCTGGGGCCTCCCCAGATGTCTGACTTCATGCACAGCAAAGCATCAGGCCCACATGGAAGGGCTCAGCCCCGAGAATTGTGACCAAGTCCTCCTCTGCCACTAACCGGCTAAAGAAGCAAAGCTGCTTATTTCACCCCTCGTACTTCCAAATAATGTCAGTCTCGCGGAGGGGAGCGGGGGGTGGGGGGGACTATAGAGAGAGTTAGCTATGATAACTCACACGAAAGCCCCTCCTGTGAGCAAACACCCTATGCTGTCTAGTTCCCGGGACCACACTGTGGGGTGGAAACTCCCTGACTTGAAAGCATTTGAGAGTGAAGAAACACCATAGAGCTCATGGGCTCTAACTTCCCTTCCACTTAGAGATTCTAGAATTCTAAAAATTGCATGGCAGTTGGACAAAAAAGAGTCTGGGAAAATTATAAATTAGGAAAACCTACATTCAGTGTTTACCCAAAGACCTCCAGGCCCTCCCACTGCTTTCTGACAGTTCAGGGGTCATCCCCTGCCCCAAGACACAGGCGCGCATGCACACACACACACACACACACACACGTGTCCTCCCTTGGAAGTGACCCGTGATGAACCCTCAGTAACATACCAAAGCACTTACAGAAAAGTGCTTCTACCCAACGTCCCATCCCCCCAGCCCAAAGGGCACGTCTCGGAGAGGCAGTGTAATGAAGGGGTTAAGAACACAGACTTGAACAACTCATAATTCTGGGTGACTCTGGGAAAGTTATTTAACCTGCCTGTGTTTTGTTTTTACTGATGTAAAAAGGAATCTTGGAAAGAGATTGTTGACAGGGACTTAGCAAGGTCTAAACAAGGTAAAGTGGGTGAAGTAAGCTTCGTATAAAGCCCTGGGCACCACAAGCACCCAAATAATAACTACGATTTATTTCTGTTTCTTTATGACCATTGTTGTTTGCTGTTACCTATATTTTCTTGCTGCTGCTGTCAACGCTTTGTTGGTGTGTTAGGGTGCAGATACTGCAGTGGACTGTAATAATGATGCCCTGCCCACCTGGGAGGAGACAGGGCTGGTCTGTTTTGGTTGTGACTGTGCCCATTCATTTACCTGAAAGTCTGGAGGTCTTTTGGCTCCTCTTGAGCCATATAAAAAAGGCAGCAGCCTTCTCTTCTGGGGAGCAAAGTGACCTGGGAACAGGCAGTTTGTTTCAAGTGTGTAGTCATTTTTGATTGCTATATACATAGCATTTTATCTTTTTCTCTGTTTTTGCAGGTTATGGGTGCTGAAAACAAATTTCTTTTATTGATATAAACCAAAAGTAAAATATATACATATTATAGCAAAAGCTTATTCTATAAATCATAGATATGATAAAAAACCATGTAGACAATCATAAATAGTGGGCTGTCCGAGGAAGTTGCCTTCTCCAAGCATACACCATGATCACACATTTAAAAATTATTTCTTACCTGGTTGGCTGGGGAAGGTAATGATTTTCTCATCTGGCTCGCTCCATCATCATTGTTTCTGGTTTTCCAGAATGAAGAGCCCGAAGTTGACCAGAAATAACATTTATTAATCAACAATAAAGCACACAATAGAAAAGGCCTTATAAATAAAACTATATATTTATAATGCTTTATTTTTCTTTTGCTCCAGCACTCCACTAAACACTACAGACAGTAACAAAATAATTCAATAGATATTAAAAACTTTCAAGAGAATTATAGGACACTCTTTATCACATGTGAGCATCAGCAATGCCACAGTCATTTAGATACACTATTAAACACTATCATAGATATCTTTCTTAAGTAATGAACATAACGATTTTTTTTTTATCCAGGAGTCATAACATTTACACACATCCATACGCAAAAGAACAGCTCAGAGGAAGTGAAGCAGACTCCCCAGTCTCCTGGAGGCATCTGCCTGTACATCAGTGAAAGATAGTACAGTGTTAACAGTAGAGAAGTCCACACACTAAAGAGAAATGCTGGGGTTCACTTGGGGTGGGAGGACCGAAAGTCAGGCGATCCGTGAAAGCTGCTTACATATTTTCCATTGCTCTCTTTGCAAGATGCTCTTTTCCCTTTTCCGCCTTTTCTTGGTTGAGGTATTCCAGCACTTTCATCAGCAGGTCTTCATCTAGGTACTGTCTGTTGGGGCTGTCGTCATTCTTCGGGGGCCCCACAGGAAGCCTCTTGCTAACTGGGGCCAGCTTGTCAGACTCCTGAGAGCTGCCTTGATTAGAAGCCTCTTTGATGGTTTTCTCCACTCGGTCTTCTTCCTGTAGGTCATCTTCAGCTGAACCTTGACCGGGAAGACGCTTCACCTGGTTTGAATTAATGATCTCAGGATATTTTACTAGCATCCTGGCCAAGTACTCGCCCAGTTCTTGATCCTTGTCATTCAGGTTTTCATATGCCATTGGTTTGTTTTCAACATCTGACATCCAGGTGGCTTTGGGAAGCTGGTTTGCTCTAGATTTTCCGGGGCCATAGGGAAGCCTTGGCAGAACCTTCTCTTGGTTGTATGGATTGGGGAAATAGGGAGGTTTCTGATTGGCTGCACCATCCATCCCTAAAAGATTTAAAATGTCCTCCACACTGAGTCCGTCTGGTAGGGCCTCCAGGCCAGCACGACCGGGTGTTTTGGGGTAGCCACTCTTGGAGAGCAGTTTATTTTGGAACAGGTCTGGATGATCTAAGTCAGCCTCCGAGATGTCATCTAGGTCAGCTGGAAGGTCAAGCTCCTGCTCTGGTTCTGCTGATGCACTTGGCTTCTCCCCAGTTTTGATCATGTCAATTAGATCTTCGGGGGGTATCTGTAAATTCCTTGAGATTTCTATCAGCTGATAAATAGACTGCGAATCAAGTGGTTTCTCAAAAAGCCTAGTTGCCCTGTCCCCATTCAGCCCATTCAGTGACCTCCCACTTCCCACAGCTTTCACTAACCTTTTCAAATAGGCAATGACCTTGGAGACGTCATCTGAAAGTTGGTCTTTACTCTCCTTCTGGAGGTCTTCATCCTGGAGAGGCAGCTGCCCCGAACGTTTCATTTCATCAGTGATTTGTTCATTTTTCTCTATATTCTCTTTGCTGTCTCTCACCTCTTCCTGGGTTTGACTCTCTATTTTCTCCTCCACTGGGTTCCAATCTTCTCCCCCAACCACATCTTCGTAGGCGATGTTATTGGCCTTGTAGACATCATCTTCATCATCTGTGTAAAGTTTTTGCTCCTCATCAACCTTCTCTCGCTTCTGGCCGTTTGGACCCGTCAGCTTCCCCAGCTCTTGGAAGACAGATTCCAGTGTAGCCAGACTCTGAGGAGTGTACTGTTCCTCCACTATTTCATTTGTGCGCTTAAAGGGGTTGTCCCTGGAATTGTCTTCATACATAAGAGGGAACCGCATGTGCTTGAGCTTTCTCTCTGGCCACTGCTGTGTCTCATAATCGTCACTCATATCCATCAAATTCAAGGCATAGGGCTTGTTTTCTTTTGGTGCAGACTGGGGCTCATTTTCAGCCTGTCTCAAAGCTTCAAGTATTATCCTCATCCAGTCATCTTCACTCAGGGAATCCCTTGAGCTTTCTGGCAAGTGGCCGTCATCACTACTTTCTTTCTGCTGAAGGGGAACAGAGAGACCCTGGTAGGGATTGTAGTCGGGGCTGCTTTCTTCCTTATGGGCTTGTTGTCGGAGCTTTTCTATATACTCCAAAGCCTTGATCATGTCTGGATTGGGAAGCTTTTGGCCATTTTCCGATCTCGGGTCTGGTTCTCTTTGAAGCAACTGGTTTCGCTGAAATGAAGCTGCTTCAGCCCCAGATGCAAGGAAAATGAAAGGGATAAGAAGTAAGGCTGCTCCAAGCTGGTGGGTCTTAGCTTCTGCCATGTTTGAACGATTTCCTTAAAGCATAGAAAACATGAATTAACACAAATAAAACACACTATAGGTCAGTATAACAAAAGAAATAATTGTCCATTGAGGGAGGGAAATCACAGAAGAGATTATATCACATTAAATTTAGGACAACTGTTTTTTAAAATCCATTAGTATTTCCTATATGAGCCCACAAGGTAACTACAGGAAACTTTAGCAACACTGTTACTTACTTTCATTAAAATTGCATAGCATTCTCTGAGCTAAAACAACAACCAAAACACTGACAAGAGATTTCTCAAATTTTATTTTTTCATTTGCAAAACATGTACTTTGAATTTTAGTACATGCTGTTTCTTTTAAATAAAGGAGAAAAGACTTTCCAAGATGTTTTAGTTCTCTTATGCAGCATTCTTTGAAATCATTGGTAAAATGATTTATTGGCTCGATTCAAAACATGTATGCATACACACACAAACACACAATTCTGTCCTTAAAGTTTTGTCAAAAAGCATGTGGAGTATTTCCCAAATTGTCCATCTAACTTGGTTGTTGAAATACAGCAGCAGGGACATGACCATGTACAATGTTTGTGTCCATCACATTGAACTACCTCCTAGGGGAGTGTTAGTCACATATATTTTCCCAAACCAGCCTATTCTCAATCTGATACCAAATCCAACTATCGATTAATAACCTCCAGGGCATGGGTCTTCTCAGATCTCAGCTAGTAGACAAAACCAATGAAGTTTCTTTCTGTGTAAATATGCTGAAATAATAAACTGTTTTAAAATCTGCATGCAACATATTTCTTCTAATAATTTTATTATAACTGTCTTGCAAAATGCAACTGTGGTTATACTTTTCATCAGCCCTCAAGAGTATATAGTAAATAATAACAGATGCTACAGAGAGAACATAAGTTTTTTTAACTAGTCTATTTCCGAACTTGACAGTGCTCAGATTCAGTTTGCCTTAAGTCTATGTCTATTTTGGTATGGACCTGTGAAATCTTAAATGACTCATACTCTCAGAAAATCTTAAAATAACCACTATATAACTCCCAATTTAGATAAACACAGATGATGTGTTCAATTCTTCCTGCTTAAAAATCTTCATTCATTTTTCTCCAATGCCTTAAAATCTCACATATGAATTAGGAAGAGGATTTTTTTTTACCTGTTTTATATTTGGCATTACTAACATGGAAAAAAATTTAATATTGGAAATTTTTGTAAATAAAATGAATGTAGAAGAAGTTTATAGAAGTTCATAATATCTTTACTGGATCATGATTGTATGATGAATAAACTAAGTTATAGCCATATAATTTTCTGTTACCTTAGATATCAATTGTAGAAAATAATAATTTTTTCACTAGATCATATTGATATTTGGGTAAGGTTTTCAGTTCTTAAAGCCTCCAAATGGTTATAGTTATAGCAACATTTTTAGTACAGATACATATATTTATTAAAGTGATTCCTGTTTACCAAACCATTTAATTTACTGAAAGAAAAACCTTAACATTTTAGAGAATACTTCCAGAATATTTACTATAAACAAATCTCTACTATAAGTAATTTCATTCATAAAATTCTTACATTTATATGAAACATTCTTCATATTATATCAGGATTAATTTAGGTTTAGTAATTAATTTTCAACATTGACATATGAAATAGTAATATTAAAAAAAAACCTCTACTGAGGTTATTTTCTTTGAAACCACTATCTCAAAATGTTTTTAACATATAGGTTATGTGCTTGTCTGAAGAATTATTATGAAAATGGGCTTTGCTGTAGAGTTGGAGCAGAATGCTAATTTGCATTTTTTTTAAACAACAGCCTAACAAGTGCTACATTTTGCTTATCTCTTCAGAATCAATTTGGACAACATAGTTTTGCCTTTGAGTCTCACTCAAAGGATTTCTTTCCCAGATAGCAATTCTTTCAAGTAGTAAAGATGTTTTCAACAACTATAATATTTTTATAGGATTGGATTTAAATTGAATTTTCTGAGATACAAATAACTGGGACATTATTTCTTCCTCGATAGCTATTACTAAAACCTCTCAAGTTAAAATGTCCTTTTTATTGAAAGTAGACTACAGCATTGACCCAAGCAAGTGGACAGATCTAATTTGAGCAATTCAACTAGTTGGGAAACTGGAAGAAAAAAAAAATACTCCAATCAAAACATTTAGCAAAATATTGCACAATCTCTTTCAGTCAAAACATAGTAACAATAATCATTCACACAGTTATTAATGCTTTCATCATATATTCAAAATTAACATTTCTCTGTAATTCATGACCATATCCAAACTATAGCCCAAGATAATATTTTGCCCTGGGTAAAAGAAGAAGCCTGAGTTCAGGATCATTCTAAGCTACTTTCCTGGGACTAAAATTAAGAGATAATAATGTAACCCCTTCAAATGCACCAGTTAAGAAAATAATTGTGTATAGTTAGTTGATTTAGAGCTCCCGAAAGGTAAATATCAGAAAAATAAACTAGTTCCAAAATCGGTTTTCTCTATGACTAATGTGTTTAACAGCCACCGAGTCCTTGGAAACCTACTGTTAAGAATATTAAGCATATAAACTATACCCTCAGCATTGTATCTGGTTCTTAGAGGCAGCAACAATATATAACAGAAAGAAACAAGGTATCAGGCTTGTTTAACTTTACATTAATAGGTATATTGACACTAAAACCCTTAACTTTTCCACTCTTCTCCTATATGGTTATCTAAACAACATTCTCCTTGGTAAATATCCAACATTAACTAGAATAACGCACAGGTTGAATTATACGTACACACGTATCTAGTGTCCGTACACTGGCTGGTGAGCAGCAGGTTGCTATTCAGTTATTCTACAAATACGAGCTTGCCAAAGGTTTGTTTTCTTCCCTGCTAGTAATCAAGAGAAGAACATGTAATTTAGAACTTTCCAGTAAATCAAAGAGAAAAGCAGCCTTACCTCTTTTCTTACACAGCCGAGAAGGTCTAGGGCAGGTGCCTCCCAGTCCTCCGGGAAAGCGTCTCGGGCCGTTTCAGCACCCGGACAGCTCCTCGGCTTATAGGGAGCAGCGGCGCCGGCTCCGCACTGCCACACTGACGTCACCGGCTCAGCCCCGAACCCCAGCGCCAGCGAGCTTTTTCAAAGAACCCGAGAGAAAATAACCACTTTATACATTTGAAAAAAAAAAAAAATGTTGCCTGCTTACGCCACCTGTCTTTTTGTGGCAAAAATTGCAGTTTTCTTTTTTCTTTTATCAAAATCTTTGAGACTTGAAATAAAATGCTGTGCACTATTTCCTCTACAAAGAAAGAAATCTGTCAGACACGCACAGGGCTAATTTCACAAGATAATCTCATCTACGTTCTGACATCTTGCTGTAAGAGTTCCTTGGTCTTGCTGTTCTCGTTATGGTTGTCATCATTGTAACAAGAAAGTTTTACGGACAAGGATTTTTTTTTTCTCCATTGCCCACAATGAAATTACATTACCATGTCCTGGTATACTCAAGATAAATGGAGGGCACGTTATGAATATGAAAGGCCATATTTCATATCATGACCACAGGCAGCGTTCTTTGTAAATCACATTCATTTGAATAAAAAAGACAGTGGTCTCTCTTTTACGTGGCGGGCAACTTGAATAGCTTCAATGTCATTTTTGAAATGTGTATTCATAAGATTTCACGTTTAGTAGTTAATAATTCGCTATGAATCTGTGAGTATCTTTGACAATATCTGATCTCAGAAATGAAAGTTCAGAAGGTGGAAATACTGATGGAAATACTTCCATCTACTAAGCAAAAGAAAAAGAAAACAAGTCCTTTCACTGGGAAAAAAAATGTGACATGTAACTGGAATTCATTTGCAATTGAGAGGAAGTTGTACTATAAATATTTTCCTTCTCCTGTTGAATCAGATGAGTTGAGCCCCTTCCATGAATGTAACCCATCTAGGGAATAATATAATAGTTAACTCTCAACCACTTAGATTTATAATTCATAGTCATTGCTGTGCTTTGCCAGGTAACACGATTTTATATTTTAATAATTTATATAGGTCTAAATTTTTAACTTAATTTATTAAAGACATGAATTCTCCAAAACCTGTATATGTTGAAGTATATACCTAAGTAGGAAAAAGAATCTTACTATATTAAGAATCCCCTTATGTTTCTGCTAAATGAGTAGTCAGCCACTGATCAATCTATTCAAAAGTTGTAATACCTACTAAGTGCCAGATATGCTGCTAACTGCTGGTGATACAAAAGTGAACGATTCCTTTCTTTTTTTTTTTTTTTTTTACTTTTTTGCCTTCAATAAGTCTTTAGCCTAATGAGGATGACAAACAAATAAACAAATAATATAAAGTGGAAAGCACCAAGGAAGACGTTAGCTGGCAGCATTTGAGAGCATTGTGGATAGCCAGTTGCTTTAACCTAGAAATTCAAAGGGAAAAAATCTCTCCAGGATAAAAGATCTCAGCTGAGATTTCTTATTATCAAGTTTTCTTAAAATAATTTCTAAATGTACTAGATAAAACCACAGCACCCTTGAGTTTCTTGAGAACATAGAAAATCATTTTAAATCTTATGAGAAACATCTTCAAAAAGTGGCCCTTGATTCTATTTGCTGTTCTGGTGAAGATATTTGATTTTATCATAAATGAGTAGGAGACCACCACCTGTCAATTGACATGGAACTCACGGAGACTCAGACCCTGGTCAGATGGCCAATTTATCCAACACGTTTCACCTCTAATGGGTTTTTTAGCATATGGTCAAATGCTAAGTTGAACAGACCTAAACACGGCCCATTTCTCATGCACCTTCTCAGAGACAAAAGCACATTCACTGATGTCTTTAGCCACACACACACACACGACTAGATTTTCCTAAATCATAACAAAGGCCTGGCTAGCTGCTATGTATTTGACCTTATTTTCTGCCCAGTAGTTCTATGTGGCCAGTTGAAATACTCAGTATCAACACAGCCTCAGAAAGTGCTCCATGTTTGTTCTGAAAATGTTGAGTTGGTTCAGCATTGATCTCAAAAGCCCATTCCTTAGCAGGCTAATTTATTCTTGTGGAACTGAACTTTTGTGGCAAGAACCAAAAGACATGTAAAAACCTCATTCAAAACTCCAAGTAGAAATATTCTGTCTGGAGGCTGTCGATGGGCTTCATTAGGCTCAAGGTGTGGGTAGAACAGTAAGCCTGCCTACTTTATCGTGCTATGACAAATGCTTATCATTTATTGAGTCGCATTATGTTCCAAGCACTGTATGAGGAACCTAAATTAGTCTCCTGGTAGCTATTTTTAATCTCCTTTTTACAGATGAAGGAGCAAAAGCTCATAAAGAAGTTAGCCACTATTTTCTGACTCATAATTGGGAGAGCTAGGATTTGAACCTAAGTCTTTGCAACAGTATTTCTATAATAGAGACGATGATCCAGGCCCTCCTCCAGGTGATGGAATGACAGAAATGAATACAGCACAGATCCGATCTTCAAAGATTCAAGTCTAGAATGTACTTATTTTGACAAAGATCTTCAGTTGCTTTTCCTCACTGCCCAAATGGCATTGGCCTGGACTTCTCATTTGAGACAGCACCAGAGAGAAGCAGGAATTAACATCAGATCACTTCCTTGAGGCTATAGGGCATATATCACCAAAGAATAGTTGTTGAATTTGGAAAATTCTATTCATCGGCAGGTTTTTTATAGATTTTCTGATGTGTTATACTTAACATATCTCTAGAATTCATTAAATTATTTTTGCTAGCAATTTCTTTTCCTAAAGAAACTGAGGATTTTCAATTTCCCAAATAGCAATCTATATGGAGAAGAAGTTAAGATGAAATCATCCAATCTTTTTGTTGATGTAAACTATTTCACAGCATGTATAAAAGATTAAAGATAACTTAACAAATCTTTGTATCACTGAGCCTAACTCAAGGAATGATTTAAACATTCCTTACAAAAATCTTAATTTTCATGTTAGGTCTAAATTGCTGATTATCATTGCCTCCAAGAAACAAAGCTCTGCATCATGAACATTTTCAAAATAATTATGTGCTATGTATGATAATAGTTTTTACTAAATTAGCTTGCAGCCTCACCATGGTGCTGTTAAGTCTGAGTTAATCATTTGCAATTTAACTCTTAAGTATTTAGAATGAACTAGTTTGTTTTTATGACCAGATTTGCTTAAATCTTGGTCATTTTATTCTTTGTTATCCAATCTTATATTTTATGTATACCAGATTTTTATTTTTATGTCATTCGTACAAGCAATATTCTATCTCAGTAATCTTTTTGGCATGTTTTTTAAATTTGAGCATATTACAGGGTATACACATTTTGGTTAGATAATTTGCTCTTGTACATTTTAAGTAAAAGTTCTAAGGTGCTCTTCACCCAGAATGTAGGCACTGTGCCAGGTAGGTGTGAATTAATCCAACTCCTCCTCTCCTCCCCCACCTACTTAATTCTTGTTGAGTTTTACTTCCGTAAGTACACATAAGTGTTGATGGACTAGTTACAATTTAATATTGGGCACATGTGGTGTTTGTTTTTCCATTCTTAAGATACTTCACTTAGAAGAATGGTCTCCAGTTCCATCTTCAAATCCATCCAAACATATTGGATTATCATTTTTAAGGCTAAGTAGTACTCCATGGTATACATATGCCACATTTTATTAATCCACTCATGTATTGACAAGCACTTGGGTTGTTTCCACATCAAGAATTGTGCTGCTATAAACATGTGAGTGCAAGTCTGCTTTTGATAAAATAGATTTTCTCCCGTTTGAGTAAATACCTAGTAGTGGGATTGGGATTGTTGGATCTACTTTTAGTTCTTTGAGTTATCTCCATGTTACTTCCCATAGAGGTTGTACTAGTTTGCAGTCCCAGCAACAGTGTGTAAGTGGTCTTTCTTTCAGCATCCAACACCAGCACTTATTGTTTGGGGATTTTTTTATAACAGCCATTCTCACTGGAGTTAGGTGATATCTCACAGTGGTTTTGATTTGCATCTCCCTAATATCAGCAATGTTGAACATTTTTTCATGTGTTTGTTGGCCACTAGATGATCTTCATTTGAAAAGTTTCTGTTCATGTCTTTTGCCCACTTTTAAATGGAGTAGTTTGATTTTTTCTTGATTTGCTTGAGTTCTTTGTAGATTCTGGTTATCAGCCCTTTATTGGATATATAGCATGCAAATATTTTCTCCCATTCTGTAGGTTGTGTATTAATTCTATTGATTGTGTCCTTGACTATGCAGAAACATTTTTTTTTTTGAGACAGTCTTAGTCTGTCATCATAGGTAGAGTGCCATGACATTATAGCTAACAGCAACCACAAACTCTTGGACTGAAGAGATCCTCTTGTCTCAGCCTCCCAAGCAGCTGGGACTATACACGCCCACCATGATGCCTGCTATTTTTTTTTTTTTTCAGTAGAGACCCGGTCTCACTCTTGCTCAGGGTGGTCTTGAACTCCTGAAATCCATCCACCTCAGTTAGGGTTACAGGCATGAGCCACTGTACCCAGCTCTGCAGACACTTTTTTATTTGATCAAGTCTCATTTGTTTATTTTTGTTGTTGCTGTGATTGCTTTTGGGGTCTTTTTCATAAACTCTTCCTATAGGCTGATATCTATGAGTTTTGCCAACATTTTCTTCTAGAATTCTTAGCGTTTCCTGCCTTAGATTTAAATCTTTTATCTATGATAAATTAATTTTTGTGAGTGGTGAGAGGAGTGTATCCTGTTTCAGTCTTTGCACATGGCTATCCAGTTTGCTGAGCACCATTTATTTAATGTGAAACTTGTATGTCTCTTCCATTCCATTACACTACTCATTTTGTTTCAATTTATATGAAAGCAATTAAGATCCAGCAGGCCTGTGTCTTATTTCTCTGCTTTAATTCATCTCTTTCTTCCCTATCTCAACTGCCTCCCTCATCCTCTCTCTCTTTCAGAAGACAAAACTTTCATGGAGAAGTTGGGTGCGCAGTGTGTGCGAACTGAGGTCCTCCAAGCATTTGCCTATGGCCAGCTTGTGTGTGTGTGGTGGGGGTGACACTGTGCCTACCTTAGGCACTTCAAGACTTTGGGTTCCTTTCCTTGCTTATTTTTCACCTTTCTGCCTCCTCTCTCTCTCTCTCTCTCTCTCTCCTTTTCTTTCCTTAACGGGTCTTGTACACTTTGCCTCCAAAATTTACTTAAACTCTTTTCTTTTAGTTATAGTAGGCTTTCTTTGTTGATAAATGTTCTTGTCATAAAATGGATCTTTTCTGAAACTCAGAATCAAAGAAGAATGAAATGTTTTTCCCCTTTCCTTACAAAAGCAGAGTCTGCCAAATCCTTGTTCGGAGAATATACAAATCAAAAACAGGGTACACTTGATTTAGTAATGTAACTGCACAGTTTCCCGGATAAAACCTGCCAGGTTCTAGGAGGTAGGAACTCTGTTTTCTACCGTTGTACCCTCCTCCCTTCCCATTGCCTTGGATATAATGGTAATGATGGCAAAAAAATACGTTGTGTGAATTGAGTTGAATTAAGATTTTCTCATTCCTACTACCAAAGCTTCACACATTTCCTCTTGGAATTTTTAATCCTCTTAAAGTATCCTTATGCAAATGAACTGACTTTATGCATTTGAGTTGCAGGCACTGCTAGCAAATTAAGTTTAGGTTTTTTTTAAGAAAAAATTTTTTCTACTATAGGAGTGCTCTATATTTTTCTAATCTTTCCTTTAATTAGAAAAAAAAAAACCTTCCCAGTGTTGGAGTTAATATACAAAATTGCACATAAAGAAAAAAAGAGAGATTTTTAATTCTAATTTTATTTATTCTTTCTAATTTTTTTTTTTTTTGGCTCTGTTTATCAAAGTACCACATGACTTGTAGCCCAGGATGGATCAGATAACATTTAAGTTTCTACCTAATCCTTGACCTCTTTACTCTGTGAAATGAGAGTCTGCTGAGAAATTATTTTTATTTGTCCAATAGGTATTAAAATATGATCTTTCTCATAAACCCTCAGTGAGAACTGTGTAAATCAAATAAATGCAGGCTTTCCTCTACATTGAGTTTGGATTCTGGAACCATCTGGTGCTTGGAAGAAAAGCAAGTGCCATTCTCTTAATCTAATACCATGAACGCTTGGGCATCTGCTCCCTCAATGGATTTCGGGAGAAGGAAGTTTGTGCACTAGAAGTTAATTACTTTGCTTAAAACAACACTGAATGTCTAAATCTTTCAGATCCTCCTGGCATAATTGTTTTGTGAATCAATGTTTCTGGCATTTACATGCAAATATTTTAATAAAGATATTTTTCACTTGGAAATCATCCATCTATACTCTCCTATCCTTCCTTTTAATCAGAGCCCAAGAGATATAAGTCTTCAAGGTTAAAGTGTAGGATCATGTAAGTCTAGCACTTGGTGTCCAGGGCTCCCACTGACTCACCAGATGACTGTTCACAGTTCACTTAGCCTTTGTAGGGATTTTAGAGTGCTGCTATCTTGGTAAAATGAATATATCACTTCCTGAGGTAAGGCATTTGCATGCATAATATAATGTGGAGAGCTGAAGAAAAAAGTGCTCAACATAAAACCTTCTCTCCTAAACCTGGCTACTATGTCTGTATTCCACATCATAGGGAATTTAGGGGTTTTCAAATTTTTGTTATAGAGTCTTTAGGAGCTCCATTGTTAAGCGTCAATTCATTAATCTGTCACTACCACCTGAGCAGGAATTAATGCACAAATCAAATCATCTAACTACTTTGGCACTGAAGAAAGGACACAGGCTGTGTACACTGCAGGTGAGAGGATTTAAAGTCTGTATTGGAACAGTGATTCTCAAAGTGTGATCCCAGATCAGCAATGTCAGCACTATGGGCGATATCAGCAATGCAAATACTCAGACCCCACCCAGAATTGTTCATTTAGCATAAAACCAAATTTATATGTAAATACATTTGACCTTTCCTGATAGCTTTCCTGGAGACTCGCTCACTAGCCCACTATTTATTACTGATAGGAAAATATTATTGGTATTTGCAAAGGACATCTCTTTCTCAGTTTATAAAGACTGTATATTGATTGTTATATAAATACAGATGGGTTTATCAAATTAGCTTATAGATTGTTATGATTGGAAAGATATACAATGTCATCTGCCCTAACCTGGTCCATTGCTTGCATCCTAGAAGAAGTACCACATACCTCATTGCAGAATATTACTATGGTCACCTTGGAGATGCTCCCACTGGAAAGCTATGCACAGATGCCAGTGCCTGGTCCACCCTTCACAACGATTTTTGGAACTCATTTTTCTAGAATGACCATCCGTGAGGTCTGACAATTAAGTTTGTGAACTCATCCTAGAAAGCGTCCTGCATAACTCATTGCTGAATATCAATCACCAAAGTCACCAGATGGCCAAGGTAGGGTACTTTTAAGGAGACCACCATGATATTCAGCAATGAGGTATATAGGCTCACTTTTTCTAGGATGAGTTCACAAACTTAATTGTCTGACCTCTGACATTCCAAGGCTATGTGGAGCAAGCATCGGTTCTCTTTTCTATGACCAGAATCATGTCTCCCCAAAGAGTTTGCGTTCCCTAAGTTAAACGATTATGTTAAATTTTCTTTATGGATCATGGTGGTGGGCCCCAGCCCCAAAGCACATTCTCTGGCTTAATTGAATATAAGACATAAAAAAGCATCTAACTCAGAGTGGACACCCTTCCTCCCACGTGAAATCTCTCCCCACTCCCACGTTGCCCACTTTTTCCCAGTCAACATCTTGCTTCAGAGAAACCTCATTTCCTCAGGGGAATCTTTCCTGACTTCCCTGACTCAGTCAGTTCTCTCCAGAACATTCTGTCATGGAACCACATACCTATTCTAGTTAATACTGATTATAGTTGTAATGTAGCTTTTTTGTTTCTGGGATTCTCAGGTTTCTATCTAAACAGATGACTTTAACATTTTTAAGGACATAAAGTTAAAGTGCTTTGTTTTGTTTTTCTTACCATTATACCCAAAAGTTGTCCACACCCATGCTTAAAAATATCTATATTCCCAGGTTTAGCACCATAATAATAATATTCACAAGCAAATGTGTCAAGACCCAAACTGACCACATTTCCTGCCAATCCATTTCCTACCTCCTTCTCTGGTGTTTTCCCAGGACTGATTATAATCAGCCCTCATGTTCAACCATGGGACATGATTTCAGCTCATATCTACACTTCTCTCTCTCCACTCCCTTGCTCTTCTCTTTCCCCAACCATTGCCAGTTCTTCCCAGCTGTCCCTTTCTGATTTATCCATTTTCACAGCCTCTTTCCATGCCCTTATGTTTGGTGATTTTGAAATATCTTCCCAGACTTTCCTGGGTCTATCACTAAGCTCCTTCCATAGACATCTTTATATTCCAGGAAGTTAAGTATTTGAACGTAAAGGGAAACAATTTCTACTTGTGATATGAATTAGCACTCAGGAAATAAGTTGACTGAATGACTGGGATATGCAGTTAAAGAAAAAATGACCAGCAGTTGGTTTATATTAACTGTCTATGACGTGCAAGCCAAGGGGGCTCCATCTTTAAAACACAGTAGCAAATTATCTTTCAACATTTTTCCATCCCCTGCTCAACTAGTACCAACGGGATTAATTTTCCATAGTTTGAGGCCTTCTACTGAGTTATTTTTATGGTTCCCTGTTCTGGTCCAATCTCACCCTCCATAGATATTGGCTTTACTTCTCTAAACCTATTGATCTAACCAGAAGATACACTTCATCTCTAGGTCTAATTTTCATCTTCACCATTCTCCTGGCCTAGAAAATGTTCTGTGCCTCTTCTCCACTGTTTTGATTCTTTTAAAAATTTTAACTTGACTCCTTTCCTCAATGAAACCTTCCTTAACTAATCCGTGGCCCCTCCATGCAGTTATCTTATTTGTTAGAGCATTAATTTTTAATCTGAGCTCCACTGAATCTCCTAAAATTGAATGTAAGTGTTTATGTATATGGGACAGTGTGCTTTTTCCAGGTAGCTCCAGACCTATAAACAGATTCTAAGATGACTCTGTGACCTTAAAATATTGTTGTAGCCCTTTAGTACTATCCACCGTCTATTTCTGGTTCTTCCTCCTTCTGAGCCTATGACAGAATTACACTTCCTGGACTGTTGTGATTGGGTGGCACCATGTGAGAAGTTCTAGTCACTAAGCTTAGAGTTGAACAACATGTCACATAGAGGCAGGCAAAGTTGGAGATGGTGGCTCTTCACACACCTGGTCCTTGATTCGCTGCAATGTACAGAGCTGCCTTCCGGACCTTTCACGGACATACAATGAGTAAGAAATAAAGTTGTTTAAGCAATTGATTTGGAAAGATTGGTTGTTACCACACATAACCTTGCCTATCCTGACAGATACAAATATCGAACTCAACTGGTTTGGAATATAATTCAAGTACAGCCTTACAGTCATTTATGTTATAGTACAAGTATAGCCTTACAGTCATACTCTTACCCAAGAAGGAAGGTGAGACTAGTTATCAATGAGAATCTGGTCCTGCTTTTCCTTGGGTGTTCTCGTACTCAGAGGAGTCAATCAGATGCATCTTTGTTTTCCAGAGTATGCAAAGCATATCAAAAACACTATTGAAGGTAATGTTTCTTTGTTGTTGTTGTTGTTTGGTCCAGGCATAGACATAGCATTAAGCAGCATTAAGTTATATATAGTAGTCTGAAATTTTTTATTCCCTGTGTAATCTCCTGGTTATATAAAAAAAGAAACTTTCTGTTGGAGACTAGTATGCTTTTTAACACCTTTCTGATGTTTGAAAATCCTCCTTTTGGTGTTAGGCTCTGAGCTTTCTGCAAGCTGCAGGATCTAACTAGAAATATATTAACATATTTATTTTTGCTTTGAATTTATGGTTTGAATTTTCTTCTCTTTATATAGGTGATAAATTTTTCAAGTTGAGGCAGTAATATAAACCTTTTATTTAGGCTTATCAAGAGGTTTAATACAGAAAAATACTAAGTAAATAATAGTACAGATAATGCCAAGGGATAAGAAAAACAATAATTCAAACGACTGATTTTTTGGAAATTTTGTATTGCTTCAGAGGAAGCTCATTTCCTCAGGGAAACCTTCCCTAACTTCTCTGGCTCAGCCAATTCTCTCCAGAACATTCTGTCATGGAACCACATACCCCGTCTAGTTAGTACTGATTATAGTTGTAATGTAGCATTTTTGTTTGTGGGATTCTTAGGTAGTAGTTCAGCTGGTAGTTCAACCTTGGGTGGGCCTTAACTCCATCTGGGGATCAGGACTTAGGGTTGCAATCTTCCATCTATCTCTTCTTTGTCTCCAAAACTATTATATATTGAGTATATTCAATGATCAAAATCTTTATTTTTTATTTTTTTAATGGTTTAGGTCCACAGAAAAGCTTGTCTCAGAACAAATTCAATAGGCAGCAGTTACCTAGCCAGGAGGTTGAATATTGATTGGGCTTCAGACTGGCTTCATCATCCCTGGGCCTCAGGTTCTTCATTTGCCAAATGAGGCTGGTATTACCTAGGCTGCAGCCTCAGAGAGTTGTTGCAAGGATCCAATGATGTAACAGGTGCAGAAATGCTCTGGAAAGTTTGAAGCACTCTGCAGATGGACCGCCTGATTATCATTCACCTTCCAGTCCCTAGGAATTCACTGAAACAGAGCTTGTGATACCTGAATTTTCAAAACTATAACCAACCTAAAAAACTCATTTCCTTTTTTACCGATGTGATTAGAATTGATTTCGGGGCGCCTTTGCAAGGCAAGTCATTTGCAAACTCCCCTCGATCACACGGAAGAGGAGGAGAAACGCAAGTGTTTGCGCAGATGCTGGAAGCGCGTTCCCCTCTCACGCCGGCGGGGGTGGAGTCTTTTCTGGCACCAGCTGCCCTGCCTTCAGCACAGCTTGGCGTCAGACGGATGGATTTTGAGTCAAAACACACATGGCTATAGGGAATAAGATGTGAGTCATGTTCCGCCCGGCCGAGAGGCTCCGGGGAATCGGCAGCAGACATGAATGAAAGCGCACGCTTCATTCCGGGTCTGCACCACCGCCTCCTCAGCCCAAGGCCAGGTTCACGGTTTTAGTCATCGGTATCTCCGCTCAGCCTGCGCTAAGGGGCCTGTGGAAGCAATTCGCGCATTACGCATTCACAGAGGCGCAGCCATTCATTACATTCATCCTCCAGCTCTGTCCTAATGAGACGCAGAAACAAGGCTTAAATGTCATGATACTTTTGTGCCTTCTCCTGATGGGAGAACTAGAGGATGCCGACGGTGCTGACGACGCGGCAGGCGCGTTTCAGAGGCACCTGCGATGGGGTCTTGCTCATAAACCTGGAAATGCCTCCCAAAGGCTTCCAGCCAACTTGGCGGCCGAGCCAATTAGCGCGTTCGGAGCGAATGAGTCTGTTCAGAGTCTCTTTGGGGTATTTATTTCCTGACCTCAACTTTAAAATCTCTAAATTGCCTGTGTCTGTCTCACTAGCATACACCAGCTGAACTAGGACTTGGGTCTTTTAACAATAACAATCAAAAGCCAAGGAGACAAAATCCCGGTTGATTTTTTCCCCCTGCAGTGGTGAATCCCTTCCTTCTAAAACATGCTACATTACTCTTGATCTTTGTCCAAAGTCAAGAATCATCCATGTATTAAATGGAAAGAGGCAGTTAATGGGCACGGCCTGGGTTTGAACCCTGCCTGGGCCTCCGACTAGCTGTGCAGCCTTGTGCTGTTTATTTCTTCTCTTTGCTGTCTGTTTCCTCCTCTACAAAATAGAAACCCTAATAGCAGATACCTTGCAGGGTTTTGTGTGAATTCAATCAGAGCAATAAACATTCAATAAAAATAGTACTATTAACATACATTTATTGAGTATTTTCTCTTTGCCAAGGCTTGCATTAGTCACCAAGGATACAAAGTAAATACGACTTAACGGCTGTTTCCATGGAGTCCAGTGAGGAATACATCTGTACACACCGTAACACGATGGGCTGGGATCAATGAGAAAACAAGAACTGGGTGGAGAGAGACTGCAATTGAAGGTTTGGAGAAGATTTCCAAAAGCAGGAAACCTCTGGACTTGGTGTCTCAGGCAGACAGAAACTGGTCAGGAAAAGAATAGAAGCATTTGCTTCATCTCAACTCTCAGCTGCATCTTTACCCAGAGCTTTCTTCACTTGTCCAGAGAGCAGGCTGGTCCTGGACCCCACCTGTGACACACGTGGCTATCTGAGAGCTTTGTCTCTGCACCCAGGGCACCTCCCCATCCAGGTTCCTCCAGAAGACCCTGCATGTTCCAGGGGCCCACTGTGTCTCCTAGCTACTAAGGTAACAAATCAAGTAAAAGAATGGATCTATTTTTAAAAAGGAAAGGACCAAACTCTTGCCAGAGGCCAAGATAGTCCGAGTCAGCAGGATACCCTGGTTTGGGGGCCATGGAATTAGGTTCTCAATACTTTCACCAAGTAGCTATAATAGGATGTTGAGCCAATCACTTTTTGGAAATTCTTCGGTGAGGAAAGATAAAACAGGAGAATGAAGGGTATGCTATGACTATAATAGCTAATGTCTATTAAACTTATCACTATAGCTTTAGGTCTACTCTTTTCAGAATATTATATATTGAACTATATTAAAAACAGTTGAATTTAGCAAGTTCACGTGGGTCTAACTAATATCATGTCCATGGAAACTAAGACTCAGAGAATGTCATGAACACACATAGGTGACCTGTCACCAGACTACCTGGGTTTCATTTCTGGTGATACCACTTAATAATACTTGCTACCCTCACGTGGATTGGGGGAGACTTTAATGGGATGCTGTGATAAATAATAGTGCCCAGCACATTATGGACGGATTGCAATATTTTTTTTCTATAACTAGCCCCTGGTCAAGGAAGAGAAAAAATAGGCTGACCCCCCATTCCTAGGCAATCAGGAGACAGTGTGGGGGCTGGGCCTCTTGGTACCCTAGGTGAACACCAGACTTGGCACTGTTGGCCCCAGTTTTCAGAATCTGGAAAGATGAAAGCGCTTGTGGGTGGCAGTTCAGCACAAGGTTCCCCCGGAGGCAAGAAAGTCATCCTGAATCAGTCATGACTGCTCAGGGAGTAGGGAAAGAGGGAGAGTCTGCGTAAGAAGCTAATGACCAGAATCTGCAAGAGAAGATTCAGTGAGAAGGAAAACTTGGAGCACTGACTGAGTTCAAAATCAGAAAACTGGGGACAGAGGCCTTTGGCTGAGCTTCTGGAGACTGGGGATGAGCCTGTCAGTTTTGGTTAAAGTGACCACTAAGAAGCCAACCAGGATAGAGCAAAAAAGAAACAGTAAAAGAGAAAGAAAATCTGATGAGTGTCCCGTTGGTGATGTCTTTGGTGACTATCTCCCAGAAGCCACAGAAACAAAGAAGGTTTCTTACAGAATCCGGAGAAGCTTCCCTTCCCACTGCCTTCCCTGTGCTGCCCTGTGGCCATCTGTGAAGGAGAGCTGGCACCAGGCTGCTGGTGCCTAACAGTTATAGGAAATCTCAGCCCCTCCTCATATTAAGAGTACAGCTTTCACCCCCATAGTCTCACTATTTAATTCTACTTGAAAATGTGAGTAGGTAAGTGAAATAAATATAACCTGAAGAATTTGGTGGTCGTCTTTTAATTAAATGGAACAAATCTAAATCTAACTGGGGATTACTGAAACCAGTTTTATATAACTGGATCTTACAAAGGCTACCTGGCGAGTGTGTTCTTCCTCCCAGCCTCCCACCTGCACCAGGAATCTTTGATAGAAACAATTCTCTCCTTCAAGAACCACCATTACTGACCAGAGTTTGAACTGTAGGTGCAAAGTGGTGGATACAGGCTTTGCTCCACCCAGATTTATATTGCAATTTCTCATGAGTAATTACATTTCACATGTAATTAATTCTGACTATCAACTTAAACCCAAACCACAAAAATTTTAAGAAGATGGAGGAGGAGGAAGAAAAAGAAGAAAGAACTTGTTGGGGGGGGCCCTATACCTTGTGTTGGCCCCTCCAAGGGCCTGCCCCTGCATAGCTGCATCTCAAACCTCAGACCCTAGCCTCCCCTGAACTCCAGCCCCATTGAAACCTCAGACCCTAGCCTCCCCTGAACTCCAGCCCCATTGAAACCTCAGACCCTAGCCTCCCCTGAACTCCAGCCACATTGAAACTTTAATTTCTTGAAGGCCAGCTCTCTGATAGATGTCTTCTGTAATGATGACAGAACATGCCATTTGGGTAACCTTCCACTCATGCATTTATTCACTCATTGGCTCATTCATCAAATGTTTATTGAACTGATTGAATTCCACAGGAAGGCATACGCTGTGCTCCCTGCCCTCTTAGGGCTCACAGCGAGGGTTCGGGTGGGAGGAGGGGGAAGGCCAGTGAAGGAGGCATATGCATAAATCCTTGTTATGTAAAAAGAAATGAAAGCTGTTTTAAAGAAAGGCCCAAGGCCTTGAAGATCCCGACACCATTCCCGAGCTTGGGCATTCACTAAGGGGAGGAGCAGAGGCGACTGCAGGCCGCTTGTCCTCACCACACCCTACACTGCCTGCGAGGTTGGTGGGAAGCGTCCACCAGGCTGTCTTGATGGACAGACGTGCCTCGGAATGCTGGGGGAGGGGCTTGGGCTTCTTCCTGGGCAAACTTTCCCTGGGGAGAAAGGAAATTAAATGACAACACAAGGAAAGCAACTGAAGCAGCTGTGTGAAGAATGAATTTGCATTGTAATGAGAACATTTAACGCCTCAAGCCAGAGCTTCTAAAGAAGGGAAGTTCAGGCTTTAGGTTGTCTAAGAGGTTAGAGACGTCCAAATAGAGCTGGGGGCAGGGCGGGGATCCGCTCAAAGAGACCTGAGCACATCCTGGGAAGGCAGCTCTCTATCGGATAGGAACCCAGCCCTCTCTCCCAGCAAAGGAAATTATCTAGAATCGATCAAACTTCTCTTTCTACAGGTAAGGAACGAGAAAATCCGAGTTGTTTTGTCCTAAATCACACAGCTGGAACACGGCAAAGCAGAGATCCAGATACGGGTGCTCTGTCTCCAAGTCCTGTGCTCCTTCCGCTGCAGGCCCCAGGTCTAAACTTTCCACTGTTCAGACTAGCAGGCGCTTGGTTGCTGGCTGCCCCACAGCCGCTCCCCAAGCCTCTCCTGGGCGACTTCAGCTCAGGGAGCGCAGCTTACTCTGGTGGAGTTGCAGCCCTAGTGCCAGAGCTGAGACCCGAGAGTCAAGGTCATCCGCCCTTCTAGTCCTCCCAGACTCCTGCAAGTGGCGCTGCCTCATAGCATGGTCCCCCGCTGCTCTTGCCTACCGTGTGTGTGTGTGTGTGTGTGTGTGTGTGTGTGTGTGTGTGAGAGAGAGAGAGAGAGAGAGAGAGAAAGAGAAGCTTAGACCAAAGCAAGCAATCCAGACACACCCAGAGAAGAGTTAAATAAAACAACTCAGGTTGAGAAGGCAACCGATGAGATGCAGAAGATCAAGGTCCTTCTGTCCTAAACACAGAACTCCGAGGATGAGAACTAAATCGCAAGATCATTGTGGGAGCTACTCCCGCAACCTCACAATTGGACACGTGAAGCTATTTTGCCTTACACCAAATTGCTCCAAAGTAGATGTTGGCATCAACTTGCTAACTTGTTATGTGTGCGTTTTCTGGGGGGGGGGGAATGCACCCTGATTTCAGCTCTCTGTTCCTCAGTATCAACCCCTCATTCATTAGCTGTGTGGTCTTAGGCAGAGAGAGTGTTTCCTGGGAGAGAAGCCACGTTTCATGGAGTCATTCAACCTTCTGCCAATTTGGCTAATGTGAGCTCCACTGAAATGCCCGGTCCTCCAGCTACATGGCCTGAGAAAGGCAGACTAGAGCAGTAGGACGGCAGTGAGGATAGTCCTGGCTGCAGACACAAAGCCAGCCAGGAGTGGCCAATGCAGATGTGGTTGAGCAGCTGTCTGACACTCAGATCAGGAGTGTGGCAATACTGATGCTGATCCTACTTGCTGGACAGATAGCAACGGAATTTATTCCTTCCAGAGGAGGATTCTGCTCATACCCAGGGCAAGTGCCAGAACCCACCAAAGCCCAACCAAGTAGATCCTTGACCACCTCCTTCTTAAAACTCTTCAGCTGCTAGCCACTGTTCTCAGATTAACGTCCTAGTCCTGAATTCTGTCCACTCATCCCATGCAGGACCTGTCTCTGCTTGTCTCCCAAGCCCCACTCTCTTTCACTCTAGTCTTTACTTTCTGTTCCTCAATTGGGAAGGGCTGTCTACTGCCCCAGGACCTTTGCACATGCTGTTACCTTTCCACAGAGTGTGGCTCCTTGCTCCTTCTAATTAGCCTCCATCCCTGCATTTTTATAGACTCCTAAAGAACCCACGTTTTACTGCATTGACTATATTTTCTTATTTTCTGTATTCTTGATGTCCCCAGACTAACTCATTCCTACAGATAGCAAACAACTCCTCTGTGAGCACAACTTTGATATGTACACCAACAAATCCAGAGGCCTCTCGCTCTCTCCTTTATCAAACTCTCAAAACCAAGCCAACGTTCTCCCTGCCCTGAATCACTCCAGGGCCAGCTGCTGAACAACTAGAAACCACCTCTAGGGCCCAGAACCCCTTAAAATTATTCAAAGTATCTGGTCATAAGCTTACCCAGAGTGGTACCTATCACACCTCACCCATTCCTCCCCATAAAAAACATAAATAAAGCTCTGGGCCTGGCTCTGATCAACCTTGGTCTGTCCCCATGTGGCCCTGCATGGTGTGGCCCTGTGTGGAATGGCTCCTGTTTCTAGGCATCTGTGAGTATGAATTTCTTCCTTCATGACAACCGTGTCTGTATCTGCGTGTCTTACCATAACTGATTAAAACAAACATCAGGTCCTGAACCTCAGAGTCAAAGCATTCTATAACAGACATACTCTTATTTGACAATGTGAATGTTACTTTCTTTGCATTATTATTATTATTGCTTAATATTTCAATACAGTGATTGTCTGATTTCCTTTCTGAATGTATTTATCGTTGTTTGTTCTTTGCCAGGTTTTTGTTTCTAGTTCTTATCGTAAACATTGTTATTAAATTTTAAGCCTTTTGAATTTTGTGAAGGCAAAAAGTGGAAACCTAATAAACACTTGTATGTGTTAAATAAAATAAAATAAAAAATAGATAAAACTAGCATCAGTCACATTTTAATACCCTTAGACTCACAGGACTTTCCTCAGTTA
This sequence comes from Otolemur garnettii, assembly GCF_000181295.1. Classification (NCBI taxonomy): domain Eukaryota; kingdom Metazoa; phylum Chordata; class Mammalia; order Primates; family Galagidae; genus Otolemur; species Otolemur garnettii. Next base: position 9,215,242 of record NW_003852408.1, on the reverse strand, counting down.
TTCCTATGACTTTGCTTTTTCTCTTCCTCTAGATTATAAGCTGCTGGAAAGAAGGTTTCATATCTGCCTGCTCTGACTTTTGCATCCCACTTCCTAGCACTGGAGAGATGCTCTGAAAAAGGACAAATGGTCCCAGTCCTGCAAGGAGGACTAGAGCATTGCACAGGAAGAGGAAAGCAGAAACCTGGTGCAACAGCCCAGGATGACTCAACTAGCAAGGGAAAGACAGGACAGTGAGGTGGGTGGGTATCCAGCACTCCTCTAAGATAGGGAGGATGCCTGACCAGCTCTGGATCCCATCAGGTAGAGATAAGCCCCATTCCAGCGAGATGTGGCTCCCAGGGATGCAGGTTGAAGGCATTGCTGGCTGGCTGAGAGGGAAAGGGGATCCTTGGAGAGACATGGCTAGCCAGACAGACTACTGAATTGTTACCACTCCCGTACATCCCTAGTAGAGCCTCTGCAGACCATTTACTCTACCTGAGGATCTCTACCTCTGGGGTAACGTGGGGATCCTAAATGTATGTGAGGGGGCAAGAGATGGGGGCTCTACCTTGCCAAGGAGAAAGTCACAAACCTTACTTCTAAATACTTGTCTGGAAGAAGACATCTGTGTTCTCAACACACCCTTAGGACATTGCAGTGTGTTTCTGGAAATGTGTCCCCTGAAGCCCACAGTCATTTAGGAACACAATCCAAGTGACTGTGGTCATCGCTGTTAGCTGTAAAATAACAGCACCAATAGCCAACCCCCAGGGCTAAATCCCAGGATGCCCAGTTCCTTCCCACTTTCTCTTTCAAATGCGTCACAGGGGCTAAACAGACATCCTGTGCGATGGGCTGGAAGCCTCTGCTCTGCTCTCTGACACAAGCATGTCCAATTAGAAGCCCAGCATCCAGCACCTCTGACCCCATCTGTGGGCGGCAAGTTCCTGAGCTCCAGATTCTATTTCCAGCCTGGAAGATGCTGTGCCAGGGGAGGTGACGCATCCAAACACCTCGCCTGATGTTTTCTAATTGACAGCCTGAGAGCATCGCATCCAGTGTTCCTCCCTCCAAACCCAATTAAGTAGTTTCCCTCTCCCGGAAGGCAAGTTTTTAAAAATTCTCTTTTATCCCTAGTCTCATTCCTATTTCCCAACCCCTAACAACCTCCCCATAGGCAAGCATACTAATGTATTTAATGTGGATCTTTTGCTTGTTTATATTCTTGCAAAGTAGATTTTGTTGTTCTGTGTGCATGTATCTTTAATTTATGTACATTCTCTATTCTGTTAAATGTTTCCTTCCATTTCTCTCTCTCTTTCTTTTTTTCACTCGTCACTGTGCCTCCATGGTTTATCCAAGTGGCTAGCTGTCCATTTAATCTGCACCACGTGGGCATGAAGACCTCCTACCTCACCTGGCCACCGACCCAGTGATGGATACTGCAGGTGTTTGCAGCTCTGCACCACTGCAAACACAGTGCAAGCCTGGGTATATACATACGTGCATGTTCTTATTTTTCCAAGTGCCAGATTGCTCTTGAAAGACTCCCAAGGGCTCTCCTATCTTCACATGGTCATCCTTGCCAACTGTTAGCATTCTCTAGCATCCTCCTGTTTGCCAAACTTACATATGTAAAGTGAAATCTTAGTATTTTAATTTGCATTTATTTGCTTACTAGTAAGTTTGAACAACTTCCATATGATTGATGGCCCTTGAGACTTCCTCTTCCAGTTAATTGGTCTGTGTATATACTTTGCTTTTTTTTTCTTTTGTAGTTGCTACCTTGTAGAGTCTGAATATTCATCCTTTGTCAGTTTCAGATATTGCATCTATTTTATCCCATTTTGTCATTTGTTTATTTTGTCTATAATGTTCTTTGTTGAACAGAAATTTTTTATTTGAATGTTACCAAATGTATCATTTTTATTGTAAGGTAGTCATTCAAGATTTTATTTAAAAGGTTTTTTTTTTTACTATTTGTCACAAAGATATTCTACATTTTTTACTACATATTAAGTTTATAGATTTACTATTTTTATTAAGATCTTTGATCCCCTACAGATCTGCATTGTGTTATGCTATTAGTAGAAATCCAGTTTTATTTTTCACCATAGAATAGACCACTTATCCCAATCCCACCTACTAAACTATTCATCAATTCCACATTGATTTATGGTGCCTCATTTATTACATGCAAAGTTCTGTATATTGGTGGGGCTGTCTCTGCTGGCCATTTTTTTCTATCAATCTAATCTATTGTTGAATGAGTACTGTACTTTTTTATAATGACTTTTTAGAATATTTTAATTTCTGTAAAGGTTAGTATGCACTCAATATTTTCTTAGTTAACTTAAATATCTTGGATCCTCCTTTTCTTCGTCTAAGTTTTAGAGAAGTTGGGTAAGTTCTTTTTAAGGTCTAACCAAAACAATTAATAGTATTTCCTTAAATTTATAAAGATTAATTTTAAGAGAATTGACATCTTTGTCACATCATGTCACATCTAGTAAACATCTCTTCATTTACTCATATAATTTTCAATGTCTTTAACTGAAGCTTGAAAGTTTATGTCTTTTGCATAAATTAATTCCTAAATCCTTCCCAGATTTTGTTGCTACTTTAGTTATATTACATTAGGTACTAGTACAGAAAAATTCCACTGCCTTTTGAAGTTTAATTTCCTATTCTTAAACTTACTGAAGCCCTTTGTTAGTTCACCAGTTTGTATGTTGTAGCTGTACTGTTTTAGCGAGGTGGTTCTATCACCTGAAAACAATGACAATCTTATTCCTTTTCCTAAATCCTTACACTATGTCACTTCTATCTGGGCAGGACCCTCAGTACACTAAAAGCAGAAGTGCTAACACAGGGATCTTGGTCTTTCCTTCTGCTCTTAAACATAACACATATATTGTTCCTCTAATAGATATAATATTTGCCACAGGTTTACAGAATATATTTTTAATTAATTTAAGGAAATTCCTTTCTACTCCTAGTTTGTGAACAGTTTTATAACCAATAAGTTTTAAATTTCATGAAATGATTTTTATACATGAATTACAATAATCGTAAGTTTTTTCTTCCTTAGCCTAATAAAGTGGTTTTTTCACCGGTAGTTTTTTGTTTGTTCGTTTTTGTAGAGACAGTCTCACTTTATCACCCTTGGTAGAGTGCTGTAGCATCACACAGCTCACAGCAACCTCCAATTCCTGGGCTTAGGTGATTCTCTTGCCTCAGCCTCCTGAGTAGCTGGGACTACAGCCGCCTGCCACAACACCTGGCTGTTATTTTGTTGCAGTTTGGCCTGGGCTGGGTTTAAACCTGACATCCTTGGTATATGGGGCCGGACCCTACACTCTGAGCCACATGCGCCACCCTCAGTGATAGATTTTTATGTTGAATTATTTCTACATTTTACAGGAAATCTCTACTTGATCATATTTTTTAACATAATAAATTCAATTACATTACATGGTATTTGAAAATAAACATTTTTTAATTTTTCTTATCTGGTTTTGAAATCAAACATCTAATAACCTGGATTTCACCTGTCTTACAATTTTCTGGAAATTTTACATGAGAAGCTGAGGTTGTAGTGTTATCTATACATTTGTTGGAACTCCCATAAAGCATCTGTGCCTTTATGGGATAGATGTTGAGGATAGAGAGTAAGTAGGTTGAAGGGGGAGTTTCTTTGACATTTATTTCCATATTAATTTCTCTATTACTTTTCATGCCAATTTTGGCATGTCAGAATTCATTGACTCCATTTAGATACTGATATCCCAATGGTCTTTTATTGTTTTTAAATCTCCATTGTGTCTGTAGTCACTTCTCCTTATTTTATTCTACATTTTATCTTTTCTCTATGTCTTTTCATTAATCCCTCTTGCCAAACATCTTTTTGTTGGCCAGGCATCGTGGCTCATGCCATAATCCTAACACTCTGGAAGGCTGAGGCGGGTGGACTGCCTGAGCTCAGGAGTTCGAGACCAGCCTGAGCAACAGTGAAACCCCCGTCTCTGAAAAATAGCTGGGCAATATGTCAGGTGCCTGTCATCCCATCTTCTTGGGAGGCTGAGACAAGCGGATCACTCAAGTCCAAAAGTTGGAGGTTGCTGTGAGCTATGATGCCACAGCACTCTACCAAGGGCAAGAAAGAAAAATTCCATCTCAAAAAAAAGAAAAATAAATATCTCTTTGTTAATCTTTGCTATTGTTCTTTATGGTTATTACATTGATATCTGACTTGTTTTTATTACTTTCTTTTTCATCTATTTGCTGTTATTTTTTTCCTAATGTCATACTGCTTAACTCACTTACTTTTAAATCTTTCCTATGTCTTGAGAAATATATTTAAATCTATACATTTCCCTCTGTAGATGTGCCTGACAGATTTTGAATGCTTTCATGGTCATTTAAGTCTATATATTTCCTTTCCTTTGCACTCACGTTTGTTTGGTACTAAGATATTCAGTCTCCTTAAAAATGAGATTTCTTTTAGCAATCCCTTTCTTATTAACTACTAATTTTATTGCATAATACTTGTAGTGTATGATCTGTTAGATATTAATCCTGCAGAGTTTTCACAAACATATTACAGCTACTTGGGTCCTGCTCCCCCAGTCAAGATATCTGAAGGTCAAATTTGCACCAAAAAGCTATTTCTAATCAAGGGCCTGTTGAGGGTTGACTGTACTCAACACTGAGTTGAAATTGATAGAGAATCAAAATGTGGTATAAGCCCACCTCTCCTTTCAATCAAAGGACTTGTACATTTTCTGTGTTATCATAAAAAATCACTTGAAAAAGTGGCAAACTTTATCCCACAATACAGTTGAGACATTTGGAGGTTTTGAATGCCACTCAGAATTCAAAGGAGAAGTCTACCAACAATAACTTTGCAGGAGGGAGAAAGATTGCATGTGCTTGAAGAAGACTTGGGAGAAGAGAATGGATAGAGGTTGAAAAACCAAGGCAGTCCTTCGTATTTGGTATAAGGAAGGTGCCTAACTGGGACAGAAAGTGGTCGAGGGATAGGAAACAAGGTTGGGTAGGTTTAGTGAGGCCTGACAGGGAACAGCTTTGAGAATCAGCAGAGCAACCTAATCTTAAAAAGATGAAAAATAGAGCATAAAAAAGGAAGACTTTGAACAGATTAACTAACAGAAGGAGTATTTTTTAAAACCACACATTTCTAATCCTACAACAAATATATGCATGCATCTTTTGTAGGTCTTAGTGAAGTCACACAATGACCAAGTAGAAAGTGTAGAGAAAGTGTAGAGTCTAATATTCAGATTAGTGCTCTGTTTAGACAGCAGGCTGGACCTTCCTAAGAGGTGTTTAGTTTTATCTTTTCTTTTTTTCGTCCCTGCTTGTGTATTGATTTAAGCTCTACCAGCATGTCCATTTGTAATAAGTGATTTAGAACTTAACCAAAGATGTACAATGTGGCCTCACTTTAAACAATGTAGAAAACTTCTCATTCCTGCTGACTAGTAAGCAGGCTTATGTTTTTGGCTAAGCTCATCCTGTGCTGAATTCTTCTGAACAGAATATTTTATTTATTTATTTATTAACTGGTAGCTTGGTTGGTTGGCTGGTGTTGTGGGTTTAATCATGTCCTCCACCAAAAACGTTTTTAAAGTCCTCACCCCAATAGCTCAGAATGAGACCTTATTCTGAAATAGGGACATAACAGATGAACTTAGATAAAGTAACACTGAAGTAGAATGGCCCCTAACCCAATGTGACTGATGTGCTTCTGAGAAGAGGAAATTTGAACACAGACATGTATATGGGGGAACAAGTGGGCTGAGCAAAAGCCAAGAAACACCAACAATTGCCAGCAAACCACCAGAGGTGGGGGAAAGGCATGGAACAAATTTCTCCCTCACAGCCCTCAGAAATAACCAATGTCACTGTCACCTTGACCTTGGACTTCCAGCTTCCAGCACTGTGAGGCAACTTCTACTGTTTCACTTGACTCTGTGGCACTCTGTGGCACTCTGTTACAGCCGCAAGAGGAAGAGGAGAGGGTGGCCCTGTTTGCCTCCTCTGTAGATCTTTGGAGAATTCTTTAGGGTTCATTCTGGAATTTTGGTGGGAGGGTTCAAAATGTCTGAGTATGACAACATAGCATAAAGAACATGTTTCCTCTCTACTCCTCTGAGTACTAATAGAAGCTTGTCTAGGAGAGAAACAAGTAGGGACTGGAGTGCCCACTAGTGTCCTGCTATCTATGCAGTCAACCCTTGATTCTCCACGGCTGAATGACAAGGCATTTGATTAGAGGAGAGGGGCTGGTGAAAAAGCTGGTCACCAGCAACCAGACATCCTTCCTATACGACAAAGTCTCCAAATAGGTAGGAGGCAGGCTTGGTAAGGAGCCACTCTTTGCAAAACAAGTGGGATGAGAGATTTCTCAATTCTGCCCCCTGGCCATCTGGGTTTTAGGCATGGGCATGTGACTGAGACTCAGACATTCCAATGCTCTCATCCAGCACTTTGAGTCTTGGAGAGTGTTTCAATGAAGTGGGAATAGTTATAGACTTTCAAAGATGTGGAGTGCCTGGTGGCATGGTGATAAATGTTTATCTGGGAAGATACCAGTCGTACCTGCCCACACTGACTAGCACAGTGAAGTGATCTTGCCTTGACCTTGTCTGCCAAGCTCCCTCTATTTTGCCCATTTGCCAAGCCCAGCTCTCTAGAACCCCATTGTTAGAAGTAGCTCCATTTGATCCCGCAATCCTATTACTAGGGATCTGCCCAGAAGAAAAAAAAATCATTTTACCATAAGGACATTTGCCCTTGAATGTCTATAACAGCTCAATTTACAATCATAAAAATGTGGAAACAACCCAAGTGCCCATCAATCCATGAAGGGATCAATGAACCGTGGTGTATGTATACTATGAAATGCCATTTAGCCATTTAAAAAGGTGGAGACTTTCTATCTTTTTTATATACCTGGATGGAGCTGAAGAACATTCTTCTTGGTAATGTATCTCAAGAGTGGAAAAACAAACATCCCATGTACCCAGTAGTTTAAAAACTAGGAGATAAACAACCAGAGGAAAAACACAATTAAATTCAAGAAGTGGGGAGGTGAGAGTTGGGGAAGGGGTGCAGTAAACTTCCACCTAATGGGTACAATCTAGGGGTATATGGCACACCTCCCAGGTGAAGTACTCAAATACAACTGAGACTTTTCCTAACAAATGCAAACAATGTAACCTAATCATATAGACCCTTACATTAATCCAAAATTTAAAAAAGAGAAGTAGCTGCCTTCCATTAATTATAGTCTAAGTTCACCAGCCTTGGTATGTATTGCTTGAAACCAAGCACTCTAACTGATAGTGACTTATTCAATTCATCATGTGAGCCCTTGTCACTGGTAACCTTGAGCGCCACTTGACACCAGACCTCCGAGCCTCCATCCCTCCTAAGAGAGCTAAGGCCCTTTGCTGTGCATCCCTGGGCAGGCCTCTCCTGCCCTTTCCACCACCTGCATCTGCCTTGCCGCCTTCCCAGTTCCTGTCTGAGCACTTTAGGAGACAAGAGCTGGTAGTGTTTGGCTTTGGAATCTCACACCCAATCTCAGTAAAACATGACAAATGTTTTTGAGCATGCTGACTAATGGAGTGCCCGCTACCATTTACCCTAAACCTCTTCCTCCTCTTTGAGGACTTGAGAATAAGAAAATGGTTCCCAGAGATCGTGTAGGAGCAGCCTACGACCTAAAACCAGGGATCCTTGGGGTTGCTGCATGTGCTCAGATGCCACACTCTCGGGCCACTTGAGCCTTCAGTCCAACCCTTCCTTAGACTAGTTTTTCTGTTCCTACACGAATATTTTTTCTACCACTTTTGATTATTTACACATACTCATAACATCCACCATTCCTATCAGCTTTCCTGCTAGTAACTGAAAGTTGAATGTATCACATTGTTCTAAATTTATTTCTCCTTTTTTTTTTAATTAACTAATTAGACTCTCTAAAGGCAGTGGCAGACCTTCTGGGACTCCTGTTCAATGCTGCTCTAAGGTTCCAGAATCGTGAGAGTACGTTAACGTGCCTTCCGACTCACAGTCATTAAAGTGCCCTCCCCCTCACAGTTTTTTGCCCCTCTTGGACTTCCATTTCTCCTGTTACTCTTTGGCTTCCAGAATCTCCACCTCCAGCAGGCAAGATTACTTAATTGAGGATATTTGTCTAAAGCTTTAAGTAAGCCTTTCTAATTGCAACTGTTTCGCATTACTTTTGCTCATGTTGATAAGTTATTTAAACACCATGAATAATTCAAAATTAGGTTTTGAATTGTTAATCAGAATAATGAGAGCAGCAGTTCAATACTCTTCAGCAATTTCATTCAGAGTGGGCATGAAAAAAATCACTGAAACCATTTCTTTCAACAAGTTGAGGCTCTACTTTCAAAGCAAAACCACAACATCCAAAAGAGAAGTTTTGCTGCTCCTCAAAAACAGCCTTTGTCCTTCCAGTCACTAGTCGCTGTGTTTGTGTTGATGGCTTTGATACAGTGGTACCTGTGTCACACCTGCAAATATCTCTGTATGCTCCCCACTTTGATCTGTACTCTGAGTCTGTCAGGAACATGTCACTAAAAGACAAGGTGAAAGCTCCTTTCTGCCTAAGGACTGTCAAAATGGCAGAATTTAATACATGTCCCATTCAAGGAAAAATTAAGATTTGCTCTTTATGCAGGATATCCCTTGCTTGACCTAGGACTCTTGGCAAATAACTCACTTCTGAATCTGTAACTCCAGCTGCCAGCTCTCAAAACAAGCCCCAGTTTGTATGCCCAATTGATCAACTGATATGTCCTCTTATAAGTCCTCAAATCTCAACATGCCCACGATTTAACCGCTTCCCTGCAGAACTGTTTCCTTTCCAAATGTCAAGCCTTGGTCAATGCTGAAGAGCAACAGAGCGTAGAGGCTACAAGCACATCAGTGGTGTCTTCCACCCCATGTGTAACTCCTAGGTCTAAATCCTGGCTTGCCACTTACAGTTGGGTGACCTCCAAATGTTATTTAGCTTCTCCGTGCCTCATCTATAAAAATGGACATGACATCCCATCTACTGACCAGGTGCCAAAGGAAAAGAAAAAATGGACATGTTAATACTAGCATGGACTTCACAGAGCTGCCACAAGGACTGAACGAGGCAGCACTTCTGAAGCCCCAGGACCAGTTCCTAGCACATAACAAGCCTTCTAAAAGTGTTCATTAAATAAACCCACTTCCACCTTTGGGTGGCATCCAGTAACTATCCTTTCTCCATCTTTTTCTCCTGGATCATGCCCTGCCTCCCAGAGGAATCTCTTCCTTATGACATCAGCACAGAGTGGTCCCACTCCTTGTCAGTTACAAATAACACAGGGAGTCTATGGAGATCTGTTCCTTAATTAGTACATATCTGTTGTATTCATTTCTTTCTCCCAGTTATTTAGGGATATATTGTGGTATTTAAAAATACTTTGCATAAATTTAAGGTGAACAACATGATGTTTTGATACGTTTAAACGGCGAAATGGTTACTGCCCACAAGCAATTTAACAAACTCATCACCTTCCACCGTTACCTGTCCTGTGTGTGGTAACAGCACTTCAAATAGACTTTCTTAGCAAGTTCTCAGTACACAGTATCACTGGCCACAGTTCTTCGGTTGTATATTAACTCTCTAGACTTATTCATCCTGCACAACTGCAAGTTTGTACCATTTTATCTACATCCCCCCCCCCATTTCCCTCCCAAATATTTGTAATTTCCCCTAGCATGGGCATCCTTAGGTATTGATGGAATTTGTCTTTATTAATCATCTAAGATCAGAACATTAAGAATTCCAGCAAAGCCCAGTGCTAAGTATGTATTAGGCACTTGCAAATCGTGATTAATCAGTCCAAGCAGTTATGTTGACACACAAAAAAGGAAACAAAAAGAAAAGATAATGATGGAAAAATATAAGAAGTGCTAAGCCTGAGAGAGTGGGGTCAGGCCCCCAGCCCTCTCAACTTCCTGTCCATAACATTCTTCACAATTTTAATTATTTGTTTAATGCTTGTGTTCTCCTCTAGAACATGACCTCCATAACAGTGAAGATCATATCTAAAATTACATGGGAAACAATATTCTAGGAAAGTGTTTCTATTGCTCCCATCATTCTCAGCTGACTTTATGTGGCTTCCCTCTGGTGATGCCTCTGACCATGGGTAGTTACGGTATTCATGTGCTGGCACAGAACAGCCTGGGTGTGAGAGGAGCTGGTGTCTTGTGAACCATCAAAAGTCACTAGCAGATTTGTGTAAAGAGAACTATTCACACAGGGCTAATAAGTTACTCTCTGCCAAAAGTACAATTCTAGAGACTTTTTAATAACCTAGACCTGAAATACAGTGTGAAGGAACTGGAGGCTCCATCTTAGTTTCCTGAATTGTTTCTTTTCTGACACAAAGAGAAATCCACATATTCAGCTCAGTTTTCAAATAAGAACGATGGAGGAAGAAAGTAAAATTATAATTTATCACGTCACCAAGCACTGTTTGTCTGCATTTTATCCTGACATACATCCCATCGTCTGACTGGGTTGGAATAAAGTACCTTAAGGGTAACTGACATTTGATTTGTTTCCATTAATTTATAGGACTAGACAAATCAAAAATGTAACAACCACAAACTACTCTGGTGACATTTTATCTGTTTTAAACGTTTTAGCAGAATAACAGTGAATAGGATGTTCTATTTCAGTACAGCTCATTTGCCCTGGAAAAAAAATACAGCGATTGGTAAAAAGATTGTTTCTAAAAAGTCAAAAAGCAACTGATCTATATCACTTCCTGTTGGAGAATAGGCCTTAATTACCCACAGTTTCATACTGTGCTTCTCAAAAGAGACCCTTTAGAATGGCTTCAAAGGCAAATGAAAGACCCTATAACAAGACATAGATGGATAAAGACTATTGAGGAAGGAAGTCTTGAAAGTTAAAAGTGTTCAAGTTCAAAAGTCTTGTACTGCTGATCAATGAGGCGACACACTTCAGCCAAAGATTTATTGTTCTCTCTAAACACTAACTCATTACGGCCCCTATTAAAATATAATTTTCAAAAAGTTAAAAACGTGATTCTCAGATAAATACAAAATGAACGCATGTCAAATATTCCATTCCACTCATTGATTAATGAGGGAACCAGTAAGTTATTAACACTCATTCAAAAAGGAGTTGAATCAGACAGTCTATAGAAAGCTGAAATAAATTTGCTAAGTTACAAAACTGGCAAGTGTCCTGCTCAGCAATAAACTATAACTTGGGGATGACCTATTTTATGGTAGAAATTATTTGCTTTGCCCTCAAACAAACTCAAGTTGCATTGTTATCAATTTCACACAAGCTAATCTTTACCATTATGGAGTTGTGAAATTGTCTATTCATCAGAAAATCAGAAGTCAAACAAATATACCCCTTATAAAAGTGAGATAATTCTAGCAGGGATGGGACTCTTTCATTATTGAAAGAGCACTCGGTAATACTATTTTAATCAACTCAGGCTCCAATAACAAAATACCATAGACTAGGTAGCTTAAACCATAGAAACTTTTCTCAGTCTGGAGACTGAAAGTCCAAGATCAAAGCACCAGCAAGGTAGATTTTGTTCTCAGGCCGCTACTCTTGGCCTGTATGTGGCTACCTTCTCACTGTGTGCTCACTAGCCTCTTGGTGCAAGTTCTTCCACCTCCTTTCTTAACAAGGTACTAGTCCCATCATCAGGGCTCTAAGCTCATAACTTCATCTAACCCTAATCACTGCCTGAAAGCCCCATTTCCAAATACCACCAGATGTGGAGTGAGGGATTCAACATGTGAATCCAGGAAAAAACCTTTTGTCCGTAACAATTGCCTTTAGAACATATTACCGATTCACCTTTAAAGGTGAGAGCTTAAGATACCGGAAAAACTTCTGAGGGAATACTTGGGAGGAAGGGTGCTCTATACCAACACAGGAGAATTAAGTATAGTGTGAGAGATTCAAGCTAGATATGGTGAATTTGTGAGTGAGGAAAAGAAAATAGAAATGAATTCTCACATCTCAGGCAGCTGGCCTTAGAGACTCTTGGCCTTTTATTTACATGACTCTGGCCATCAATAAAGTGGCAATAACAGAAATGAGAGCATTATCTGTGTGTGCCTTCTATGCATCAGTCACTTCATGTTTACTGCCTTGAATGCACACAGTCATCCTGCTGGATATTATACCCAATAGACAGGAAAATGACTTGGCGAAGAAGGTTTGCTGACGGGCTCAAGGCCACTGCTAGCAAATAGTAAAGCTGGAATTGAATCTATTTCAGTCTGGCTCCATTGCACTTGATTCACTCAGCAACACCTTTCCAGCTCCACATGTCACCTGCTAATGCTGTAGTCACGGCAAGACACCACACATCAATATATTCACTTGCTGAGCCCCATCTAGGAGACAGGTAGCCCCACACAATACACAATGGCCCCTGGTCCCATTAGTTGAGCAGAGAAAGACAAGGAGAAAAGCAGGACCTCTGTGGAGGACACCAACACCTCTGCTCTGGCAATTTTCAGTCTGATATTCCCATAAGACATCGAAGCAGAGACATCAAGCAGGCTATAGAGCCAGAGGGGCTAGAAATGGAAATTTATGAAGTGTCAACATGTAGAAGGTATTTAATGTGATGCATTCATTCCTCCAGAATACTTCTCTGTAAGAATCATCAGCATAACAGCCAAGCCTGAAACTCAGTCGTGCATATTGTTAAAATACTGAAATAATTCTGCATCCGTTGATTAGTTGTGGCTGCTTAAGATTCCCAAAAGCCATCTGCTTTCCCTGTCACCCCCAGGGTCTGCCTGCCACCCACTTATTAAAGGAGTAACATCAACATCAGGCATAGCAGAGACATCTAGGCAGTGGCAATTGGTCTCTATTCAATTTAGATATCACCCCTGATATTAAGAGGTACTTAGCCCATGTCAGCAACTATGCTAAGCCCTTTATTTTGTTTTTGTTGTTGTTGTTGTTTGTTTGTTTGTTTTACATCCTCTCCTTTTTAAAATTTAATTTTTTTTAATTTTTTTATGAAGCTCTTTGTTTGCTTGCCTCACTCAATGCTCACAGCCACATTTTGTAGTAAATATTAATATCACTCCCATTATACAGTTGAAAAAACCAAGGTTCACAGAGGGCAGTAAATAAACTTAGGCTACATAAATAGTGAGTCACAGAGGCAGGACCTGAGTCCAAGCCGTCTACCTTTGGAGACGCTAAATAGCTCTGCTTCTCAGCTTTGGAGATAGATCCCCTGTCCTTAGCTGGGTGGCATAGCAGCCTTCATCGGGGGACAGGGATATATTCATCCCAAAGTCTTAATTTCCTATCTTGCCAGGATGATGAGTGAACAAAAGTCTTTCCGGAGACTTAGCTCAAAGCTGCTGCTTATGTTCAATACATCATGATTATTTACTTCCTCCAAATTCTCCCTTGTAACGGATGACAAGAATGGAAAATTGTTTTATCTGCTCTTCATGACAGACTGTCTAGATTATTTGCTTTTCCCATATGCTTTCACTAGAGGATATCTGTTTCACCTGTCACACTTGGTGGCACTTAACTGACATGAGTGTCTGAGCATCCCCATTCATACATCAAGAAGAACATTCAAAGACACAAACAGCATGGCCTCATGGGTAATTTTCCTTCATTTCAAAGCCATAATAGTTCAGGAAGAAGAAGAAGAAGAAGAGGAAGAAGAGGAAGAAGAGGAAGAAGAAGAAGAAGAAGAGGAAGAGGAGGAAGAGGAGGAAGAAGAGGAAGAGGAGGAGGAAGAAGAAGAGGAGGAGGAGGAGGAAGAGGAGGAGATAAAACTTGAAGGTAGAAAGGCCCCTTAGAAGAAAGATTTCACACCTCCACTCCCATAGAGAAGTTCTGATACATACTACGTCATGGACTAATCATGGAGACATTATGCTAAGTGAAATAAGCCAGACACAAAAGGGAAAATGTGTGATTCCATTTATCTGAAATATCTAGATTAGGCAAATTCATGGGGACAGAAAGTAGAATAGAGGTTACCAGAGACCAGGGAGTGGGAAAAATGGAGAGTATTGTCTAATTCCCTAACTTTGAGTTTCTGTTTGAAATGATGAAAAAGTTCTAGAAATAAATAGTGGTTATGGTTGCACAACAATGTAAATGTACTTAATGCTACTGAATTACACGCTTAAAATGGTAAATTTGATTAGTAATTTCTTTAATTGCATATTCCACAAACTCTTTATACCAGAACAATTAACAAAACTTGGCTATGTTAAAATAATTACAACAAAGGTTAAGAGGGTAGATCTTATAATAAGTGTTTTTATCACACACAAAAATAAAAATATAAGGAAAGAATGAAAGAGAGGGAAATAGATGAAAGAAAGAAGGAAGGAAGGGGAGAAAGAAAGAAAGGAGAAAGTGCTGCGTTCATAGGCACTATTAATTCTCTGAGAAAAAAGACCTGAGTTGTCATGTTTGTTAATTTTTGTGCTGTGAACACTCCCACAATGGCCAATCTCAAAACTGCCAACATGGTATCATTGAATGATAACTTGGGAAACTGTGGACACAACTATCTCCTACACACCATGGCTCTTTCTCCTTTGCCCCTTTTTATTTTACTCTGCAACTCTTATCTGATATATGACATATTTGCTTGTTAATTTATTTGTGGTATGTTTTCTACCTCAACTAGAAGGCAAGCTCCACAAGGGCAGGAATTTTGTTTTGTTCACTTATAGGTCCCCAAAGTCTGGAACTGTTGCTAGCATAGAATAGGCTCTTAATGTATATTTGTTAATTAAACAGATGTGGGGACAACTGTTGTGCTTGGAGGTGAACAATTAAGATTACCAAGAAGAAAGTATTCTGTGCAGATACAAGTCATAAATTACTGTATAGAACATGACGTGATGAACCAGCAAAGTTTGTCTCAGAGGTTTCTAAAGATGGGTGGACACATCCAAGAGTGTGCCCAAGTCAATAAATTAGGTATTGAAAATAGAACTTCTGCTTATATTTTTTATTTAAGATATAAGAAATATCTTAAGCTTTACTAATATTTAATATAAGAATCAACTATGAAACTCCATTTTGGTCAACCCAAATGTTGGTTTCTGTTCCCAAATATGAATTTTCAAAAATGAAACCTATTTTATCTCCCCATCAAATTAAAGGTAAGAAAATGGCTGCTTTAAAAACAACAGCAATGACCAAAAAACAACAAAATTTGCACGGTGGAAACTATTGGGAGAGCATCTTGAAAACAGATGTTTGGGAATGTTCATCAAAGAAGTACTTTATCTCCAACAGGTACCTCAGCCATGTACTCTTTCTCAACCCCATAGCTCAGTGCAAAGGATGCTGTTTAGTGTCTTCTGGTCCTACATTTACTCTTACCCGCAGGTTGGTGACAGATGGAGCATATTATTTAAGTCTAGGGTTCAGTATTTTTTAAGGTTTGGTATGTGAACCACCTGCATTAGAATCTCCTAGGAGTACTAGTCTCAACTATAAGCTGTTACTATTATCACAGTTGTAATGCTTGCCCATTGGATCTTCCCAGAAGAGTATAAGCTTTATGAGAGTCGGGGTCTATTATCTTGTTGACCCCAGCATTCCCAATGCTTAGAATGACACTTAACAAAGCATAAGCATTCAGTGGGAATCTGTGGAGTGAATAAAAACTAAGGATAAAAAGCAAAAGTATCATCAGTTCCAAGCAGACAGGGTTTTCTCAATGAACTTCATAATTGGCAGTCTTAGACATTCTTCATGGTATTTTGAATGTCTTGGCAAGTGACATTCATGCAAAGATCCCAGGATAGGAATGACAAATTCAGGATACTGCATTGAGTTTTACACAGGTTAGGGACACAACAATGTTTATTACCAGTCAGGATTTAATGCAAAAGACAGAAATTACCCTAAGTAGAAATTACCCTACTCAGATTGAATACTTACTAAATCAGCTTAAGAGCCAGAGGAGCTTGCCTCAAACTTCTCACCATAGCTGATGTGATCAGAGTTAAAAAGTTTATATAGCTGTCACCACTGCCACTAATTCCAAAGCCACTTCCATCTGCAAAGCCAGTAACCTCAGTGGAATGTGAAATCCAGCCACTGTTAAGATTTATTTCTGTTAGAGCTTAAATGTCTTTCTACACTCTGTTGAAAAATGACATCCAACATCCTTTTACCTTTCAGATTTTATAAAAGTTCATCAATTGACTGAATCTAAGCTTCATTCAGGACCCTAGCTGCAAGGGAGTCAGGATAATATCTTATTTTTAGCTTTCCAACTCCTTTAAATAGAAGGATGGCAACCTGAAGATTGAAAGAACCAATCCAAATAAGAAACAAAAGCCAAAATTAGCCACTTTATTAAAAAATAATTAACTGCCTCTCTAAAATCACTTACTGACAACAAAAACTTTTCTATTTCCATTTTCCTTGACAGATTCTAAGTTTATAAACTGATCACTCTCCAAATATAAACATGGATTTAGAGGTCTAATAAAAAACCTAATTACAAACACATGTATTTATTTTTGCAGATGTTATGAAAAAACTTCAAATAAATTTGCTGCACAAACAAGAAGTTGATCTTAGATGGTTTTTAATACTATTATAACTGTTAGATCTTTTTCTCCTTGACTATAATAAAATAATGAAACAACGATGTTGAAAATAGCTTCATTCTACTGTTTGTGGTCACCCATGCTTTGTTCTCTCTCAATGGCTATACCAAAAATAGAATTTGACATCAACAGAGGAAAATGACAAAGGTAAAGAGAAAGATAAATAAGCCTAACTATAAATACCAGCCCTGAGAATGAATTTAAGTGTCAAAACATGTTGGGAAAATGTATGTGGTAATCAAAGCACCTATTTATTTCCTAAGTCACATTAAGAAGAATGAAGGAGAAAAAACATTTCTTAAGGAATATATTAAAATATTCTTGTCAAACATGCTTTAAGCGTCGATTCTATTATTACTTTTGAGCCATGACAGGTCACTAAGACTGGCATAGTTGAAAAAGACTATTGGTCGCAACTGAAGTTTCATTCACTATGTATTACTGATGAGCCAGAAAACAAGGCTTGCAAATAGTATGCCTATGACACTGACAACAAAGTCTGGTGAGTTCATGGGGATCTTGAGCCTTTTGTTCTTCATAGAGTCAGCCCAAAGTTTGGTGGTCTCAAATGCCAAGGTGGACCAAGAGCAGAGTCAGAGTTACACAGTACTATACCCCTACTAGTTTGTCTTCTATTTTAGGCCAAAGTTAGGGACAAGATATGTTAGAAGTCATGAGCCTAGTTTATTACTATACATATATCTGCATCTTTTTAAAAAAAATATGGCATCTATTATACATTTTACAAATGTGGCTTGTAAGAACTCCTATGAATTGAATGGTATTATTATCCTGATTTTACAAATGAGAAAACTAAGGCACAGAGAAATGAAATGTTTGCCAAGGTCTCACAGCCAGAGGTGGCAAAGCAGGATTTGCACCAAGCCGGTCTGTCTCCAGATTCCATTATGCCATTCTTAATTGCTGCAGCATGCTGCTTCCATAAAAGCATGTCTTATAATGCCACATTTGTATATATCCAAGTTTAATATCTTTCTATACCTTTAGGACTACTCAAGTTTTTAGTGCAGTAGGCCTGAATATGGCCTTATTATAACATGCATCTAAAAACAGTTTTTATTTACTTTCTTTATCTCAAGCCAAAGCAGATGGATAAAATTACTCTCTGGGTAGAGGAGATTTCATCCAGCCATTCACAAGGGGGTCTGACTGTTAATAAATGGACAGGTTTCATATTCAGGCCACCACATGTTTACTCTTAAAACATTTGTTTAAAACCTATTAAGTTCAGGAAATCTACCCAGGTTGGTTATAAAGACATCAAACCCAAGCCTCATAGGTTTACAGAATGCATTGACACACACTGCAACCATCCAGAGGTTTCAAGTGGGACTTAATTCAGATTCTGGTCATGTTGCCAGCCTCCATTGTTCAGCTCTATGATTCTAGCACTTCCCTAACAACACAACAAATTTCCAGAATTGGACCTGATTTGGCTGTCTGGAGTCATAGGACTGGCTTGGCCCAAACATCGCAGTGGGCACAGAGAGTGCCTATCTGCTGCATTCTCCCCAACCCCGTGAGTGGCAAGGCCTCTGCCTCTGTGGACTGAATATGCACCTCCCTACCTTCATGCCACATTTTCTACCTTAATATGGCAACTTGGAATTAACAGCATTTCAGCTTTGCAATAACAAAGGAAAATAAATGTACACACACACCCTCTGTACTGGGATCTGACAATTAGGTTCATGAACTCCTCCTAGAAAAAGTGCCACATATCTCATTACTGAATATACTATAGTTACCATCAAAATAGTCTCGTTGGGAAGTTATGCAATGACACCAGTGCCAAGTCCACCTTTTAACCCAATTTGGGACTCTTTTTCTGGAATGGTTATCAAAGTTGTCATTATTTTACCTTTGATGCCCTGAATATCATAAAAATGTCTTCCTTTCTCCTCCAGTAAAGAAACAAGTCTTTAGAGGCCAGGTCAGGTAAGCAAGGAGGGTGTTCCAATATAGTTATTTGTTTACTGGCTAAAAACTCCCTCATTGACAGTGCTGTGCCAGCTGGTGCATTGTCATAAACTAAGAGCCATGAGATTTTGGCCAAGATTTTCAATTAAGATTTTCCTAGCTATTTCTCTATCAGTTTTATTGGATCTGCTATGCTTTTCACAGTTAGCTGACAATTTTGACACATAATTTGATGAATTTTTGCAGTTTTCATCAGTTCTATGTGTTACTGGCCACCTTGACCTCTCTTCATCAGTGATGCTTTCTCTCTCCTCAGGAAAACATTTAATTCATTTTTACATTGCCATTTTCTTCATGGCATTATCCCCATAAGCTTGGACTTAAATGTCCCCAATTTTACTTCCGCTCTTGCTAAGTTTAACAAGAAATTTAATATTTAATCATTGCTCTAATTCAAGCTCCAACATTCTCACAATAGCACTCATTAACACACAACAATAATAATGAATGCCACTCAGGAAGACACCACTACACATCAACATGAAAAGAGCCATGAGACACTTATATACCAAGGTTATGAAACCTTACCTAGTTGTTTGTACAGTTTGTCAGTGTAAGCACATGGTGACAAGTTTGAAAACTTAATTGTCAAGGCGTGTGTGTGTGTACACATATATATACATATACATTTAAATACACACACACACACACACACTATGGTTGCCAGAATTTCTGTCTATGCCAAATCCTTGATCTCAAGGTTCAAACAACGAAACCACAGACCACGCAGATAAGCAAAAAGACAGAGTTTATTGACAAAGAAAGAAATAGCTAAAGGAAAGAAGGTCAGTAGAACCTCTGGTAGCAGTGGAAGGAGGAAACCCAAGTGGGAAGCCCCAGTGGGCCTTTTGCAGGCATCCTCAAACTATGCCCCATGGGCCACATGCGGCCTGCCGAGGACATTTATCTGGCCTGCCAGGTGTTTTTGCTGCTGCTGCCTGTCCTGCTTAGCAGCCAACTCATCCCAGGGCCCGCAGTCCAACCCTCCAATGGTCTGAAGGACAGTGAACTGACCCCCTGTTTAGAAAGTTTGAGGACCCCTGGTTTAGGGGTTCATATACTGCATATGAGCAGGGGGGGTCTTGGGAATGCATGTCTGGAACATGTCACAATTAGCCAGAGGTCAGCAGGTAGAAAACTGTCCTAAAATTAGCAAATGAATGTTGTCCTTACAGTCTCTGTCCAAGGTGAGACAACAGGGTATATGCTCAGGAGGAACTGCCCAAATGAGACACCGGTCAGGATGTTTTTTCTGAACCTGCTTGAGTCAAGAGAATGTGGTCTGTTAGCCTAGGCCTAGAAAATGGGGGTCCCTGGCCAGCCCTGAACAGGGGATCCTGTATCACTATCTTTCACATTTCCACATTTTCTCTTGAAATAAGAATCTATCAAGTCAATAAATAAACTGAGTTTTCAGGAGATTTCTTTCAAAAGACTTGATCCAACTATGTTATCAGACACAGAAGATATATTTCATTAAGGAAATAAACAGGTTGCTAATTTTACTGTCACCTTTATAGAGTTTTGAAGAGAAATGACACCTAATATAAAGATACATGGCCCCATCCCCTTTCTAAGGGCCTTTGCAGTTAGCTCCATGTAACATCAGGAGGTTCCATTTCTAGCAGTTTCTATTTTCAAAGGAGTGGAGAATGCCTCACTTCTGGCA
>NW_003852408.1:9194106-9194636 GCF_000181295.1 Otolemur garnettii | reverse complement strand
CTCTGAGGCCAATTGTGTAATCTCGAGCACATATGTGTATGACTCTAGCCATTACTTTCCTCTACTATGCAGTGAAGGGGCTGATCTATGTGTCTCAGATTCCTTCTTCTGAAGCCACCTGGTCCTGGATGATGACAAGATTAGCAAAAAAATGGCTGAATTTTGAGTAAAGTACAGTTTAATCTCATTATTTCAGAACCAGAATAATTCTTACTAGATGTACCATGTCAGCAGTCAGAGAATGGAGCAAAAGGCTATACTCAGGAAGAGAGTTAGGCCATAGTAATGAGGTGCAGGAACAGCCAAAACAAACTTCTCCAGCTGCACAATGGCAACCAACCCTGACAGGGCGCATTCATCACCTGAGTACTGGGAGTGAGCCTGGACTGTACCCTCCACTACTAGATTGTTGACACCTTGAAAAATATCACTAGGTCTTGTTCACAATTGAATATTCAGGGTGTACCACTGTGTCCCAAACACTGAAAAGTTGTTTTAATGCAGGATAAATGAATGAATCAATAATATGT
>NW_003852408.1:9173092-9194020 GCF_000181295.1 Otolemur garnettii | reverse complement strand
TTATATGCACAGTATGTGATGAGATACTATTTTAAACAGAAGTCTCACTCAAGAATCCATGCTCCTAACTACTATAATGTATGGCCTCTTAAATGAATGAATGACTGGAGATGGAAGGCCATCCACCATGATTCTGATACCTAAGTTTCCTTGGTTATGGCTATATGGATAATTCTGGGAATAAAAAGTTACATTTTAATATGTTCCAGAAATAGCTCATTCCATGCTAAGGAACAGGGATCTCAGATTCAAATGTCCCTAAGCTCTCACAGATAAAGGGGTTTTGAGAACCACATTCTAATGGCAAAACAGTGCAGAGGATTGTATTAGGGGCCAGCAGCTTTCAGCTCCTATGCAAGGGTTGGGTCTGTGCATGGTCTTTGAGAATTCCACTGAGAAGGCCCAAATGATCCCCAAAGAAATCCCTATAACAAAAAGGGACAAAGACTGCTAAAGACAAATCAAGTGGAGTGGTCCAAATTATCTGCAGCAGAAAACTAAGGTTCTCTGAGTTGACCTTTCTTAATTTTACTTTTGTTTTTCAAACAAGTTATACCCAGAAAGATCTCTTATGAATCTTTATCAATGTTATTTCATCTTTTATACAAGTTGTGTATTTGACCAAAATTGTTGGTATCTTTCTTTGTTTTAAAAACTAAAAAGGATTTGAAGTTGAAAGCAAACTTACTGGGTCTTATTATTTTGCTATCTACTAAAGCATCCAGGCTTCCTCTTGACAACGATAACATTGTCATTTCCTTAAGTCTTGTTCTTCCTTTGTAAGAGCTCCACAGGCAACCCCCCCCCACCCCCGGGTTGTAAAACAATGGGCGCTTCCCAAGGGGAGACATAACACTTTCTGCATTGAACCGGAACAGCCCCCCATGTGTCCACAGGAACTGACAATAGCCGACATAAAAAAGAAAAGCAAGAACAAAAATAAAAAGAAAAGAATTTCCCCAAAAGTGTCATTTCTATCAAACAGACTTAGGGAACATCTACAGTTAGGAAGTTAAAAATATGTCTGCATGTTTAAAAAAAAAAATTTCCCCAAAAGTGACATTTCTATCATATAAGTACCGCGCGCTAACCGATTGCGCCACTGGAGCTCCGACATTTCTATCAAAGAAAACATCTATAGTTAGGAAGTTAAAAATATGTCTGTATGTTTAAAAAAAAAAGAAGAAGAAGAAAGAAGAAAGAAAGAACAAAAGAAAAATTATTTTGAAAAGGATACCTCCAGTCAGCTCTACTTCAGGAATTTTTTTTTTCATTTTTATACCCCAAGTCATCTAAAGACATGTAACTTAGGATGCTTTTATTTATTTATTTATTTATTTATTTATATTTTTGTGTATATTTAAGGTATTTAACATGACATTTTGAGATACAAATAGATAGATACCTTTAATCTCCTTGGTAAATCACCAATTAACTTAAACCACAGCTAATTAGAAATTTTCACTAAGCAATTTGTGTTTTGCTTTAAATGATTAATATAAAACAAGGCTCTGAATTATCAAATAAAGACTTAATTTGAACTATTACACTATGTTAAAACTAAAGCAGAAAAATGGGCTCATACTTTTATTCACATGTCCTTAAAAAGATTTCAGTGACAAAGTTGAATAAACAGAATACGACATGCTTTGGGCATTCTTGTTAACAGAGGTTTTAAAATAAAGACAATATATATATTTGGAGCAGTTTTTAATTAAACGGTTTTTAATTTTAACTGATGCATAATCACTCAACATAGTTAATGGCAATTTAATACATTCACATAATTTGTAAAAATAAAATCAGTGTACTTGGGATGTCTAGCACCTTAAATATTTGAAGAGCATATTTTGGAACCAGAGAATCTTACCTCTTTCAGAGCCATAGTGATGACATTTTGAATTCAAAACATTTTCTTCAGGAAAAATTTCTCACATCAAAGAAAATAAGATAAATCCTTCTGGACAGAGAGTTATTATTCCTAACAATGCTTTCTGACTCAGTTTTATAATAAAAAATACAGTTGGTGGTAGGCAGGACACAAGCAGCAGAAAAGAAGGGGAAGTGGCCACTTTGCTGAAAGTGTAAAGAGTTCCCTCAAGATAAATAAAGAGCAGAATGTCAGAGCCCTGCTCCTGTCTCCTGTATCCATTGGGCTGGCTGTTTAGATGAACTCAAACTGAAGGTTGAGTGACCCCCAGAAAGATTTGTGTTCTGCAATGACCCCCAGAAATTTGTGCTCTGCCCAGCACTCTGGTAGTAGTTCCACATCTGTGTAGTTTTCTTGTCTGCATTTATTTTATCCAACTGTGGCTTTTGTCAAAAAGTCATGGTGAAAAAAAAAAGCAGCAGCTTGCAGTGAGGCAGTTAGGAAAAGACCTTGGGTCTTTTCATTCATCTTAAGTTTCATTCGTTTCATCTTAAGTTTCATTTCCATACCAGGCTATGAGAATGACATGAAAAAAATAACTCAGTGCAGGGCACATACACGTATTAGGCACTTCCCATACACACTCACCTTCCCCTCCTACGATCTAAGTAGAAATCCCTGGTATCGGGAAGCAACATACAGTAGAACTCCCTCCCACCTTGACCATTTCCTTAAGTTGACCTCACTTTCATAAACTGGACATGTACCACATACACATATCAATAAAGTAGGCCGAGTTCCTTATTTTGACCACCTCTATATGTTGACCAGTTTATTGCAGTCTCTTGGATGGTCAACTTATAGAAGTTCTCCTGTATGTTCTCCCCTTCTACTTTCCACAGAAGGAAGTTAGCTTGGGTTGGGTTTCCTGGGACCAGACTTTGTGCTGGAGAAACGCATGCAGAGGGCTTAGAGAGAAGTGTTCTTAGGAGACAGACCTGTAACAAAATAAGGGAGGCAAAAATGGGCAGAGGGAGATGCTGGCCTGAAGCCCAGTGGCGTCTGTGGGCTCAGCCTTTCCCATGGGGAACTCTGGAGCTAAGAGCACCTTTTAGAGTTATCCCAATTTGAAACAAAGGGGCCAATATTTTGTATCTCCATCTTATCTAGTTGTCATTCATCAACCATTTGCTTAGAAAGAGCATATTTTGGGGTGAGACAGTTGCCAATATCTGAGAGCAATTTCTAATGAGGGCCATAGGTCTGAGCTGTAAACTGTTGATGTTCCCAGCAGCTAGAGAATGGGTACATTTGCCCTAAAGTGGAGACAGGGGTGGAGCACCTCAGTATTTATTACAGTCCACCCCTGGGGCCATTCATACCCATTTATGTTATATGGTACATTACATCCATCTGGGAGCAGCTTCTCTGAGATTCTGAGTGGTCTCGTTTCCTGGGGCACATTAAAGTCCATTGAGGCAGACTATACTCCTACTGACGCAGTGTCCTTGAGGATCATAACTGGAACTCTCATTCCCTCTCCACCACTCACCTCAGATTCCCCTGACCCTCAGCTAATACCTCTGACCAGCAGGGGAGTTCGTCTGGTGGGGTGACACAAACTCTTAGATCTGAGGATTGGAATAGCACAGTATTCACTACGGGTTTTTCTGCTTTGTCTTACCAAAAGGAACTGCATTATCTTAACACTTTCCTGCTCTTCTTTGCCACCTGCCTACTTTCTCTTGCCTATTATGAAGAGTAACTAATATAACTGGGAACTCTAGGGAAAGCCTGGACATTCACTGGACCATGTTAACCATGACCTCTGCCTCGAAAATAGCTCTATACTGGAACATCTCTATCTTTTTAACCCTCTCACCAGCGTGGACCTATTTACAGTCCCGTAACAGCGGAGGTGACCACTTCTATTCTTACACTCACTGCAGTCATGCTAAGCTTTGATATGCTGTAATAAAAGCACCAGCGGAAGGCTAAGGCAGGAGGATTACTGGGGCCCAGGAGTTCCAGTCTGGTCTGGGCAACATATTGAGACTGTTATCTTATAAAAAAAAATTTAAACTTAGTACCAAAATTTCAGTGGTTCAGAAAAATTAATTTCCCTTTTGCCAAAGTCGGCTTTGGGTCTGGGAATCTCTTCAAGATTCGTGTGGTTCTTGTGGCATCTTCACCCAACACAAGACTGGAGGACTCACTACGATAGGAGTGGAGAGAGCTGTCGAGCTGCCAGGCTTGAGGTGGTCAGTGAAGACAACAGCCCAACTGACAGGAACAATGAAGCCTTTAGTCCCTTGCTGTGGTGCTGCTGTATAAGCGAGAGGCTTAACGGCAAAGGGTGCCAGTTCCCACAACCTGCCATTTCTCTCAGGGGATAGCATCAAGCTAGGGTCAGAGGACACGCATCACAGATTGAGTTCAATGACTTGAGCAAGAAACTGTTGTCATTTTATGGACCTTGGGGCTGGGTGGAGGAGGAGGGGTAAGGAGTGGAAAAATGCAAAGTCAGAGTAGAGAAAATTGTCACCCCACCCCTTATTGGAGGTCTCCAAATGGAGGTGCCAAGGCTAGAAATGCAGATATGCAAAACAGCAACTAAGGGTTTGGGGACTTAGTTCTTAAATAAAGCTTCTTCAGAGACCACAAGAAGACAGCAAGCTTCTTCTGGAGATGGCACCCAGGAGGGTGTGAGGAAGGCAGCTTCCCCACCACCACCAGGAGGCCTGACGACAAAACTTTTGTAATGGCCAATGGTTGGGGCTAACTACCTACCACACCTAGGATTCTGGCCTGAAGTTAGACACCTCAGAGAGCATAAAGAATTGTACATTTACTGTTTCAGCCCAGAAATGACATGTTTCAGTTCCTACTACAATCCATTGGCCAGATCTCGTCACCTGGTTCTGCCCAACTTCAAAGTTGGGCTGGGAACTGTGGTCTGCCATGCGTTGAAGATGAGGTGGAACATGGGATGAGCTGATGAGCAACATGGAGGCCTACAATAGTGCAGTAGGCAGACGCGGTGGTCTCAACCCGAATGTGCATTTTTCTTTCAGATACAGTTTCATTCTGTTGCCCTGGGTAGAGTACCATGATGTCATGGCTCATAGCAACTTCAAACTCCTGGGATCAAGTGATCTTCCTGCCTCACCCTCCTGAGTAGCTGGGACTACACGCACCTGACACAATGGCTGGCTAGTTTTTCGATTTTTTGTAGAGACAGGGTCATACTCTTGCTCAGGCTGTTGTCAAACTTGTGAGCTCAAGCAATCCACCTGCCTCAGCCTCCCAGAGTGCTAGGATTACAGGTGTGAGCTACCATGCCCAGCCCAGAATCTGCAATTTCTATTCTAATTTCTCCTTTTGTAACTGAGTGAGGAGGTCAGAGTCCTATGAATCTACAACACTAGTTTTAAGAGACAGGAGGCTCTGTGGAATCCTTCCGAATAGGTTTATCATTTAAAAAGTAGATCCCACATTTGAGCCCCCATTTGGCTCTTTGTGTCTGCCCTCAATTACTTAGAACCCATAAGAGAGAGGTGAGCAGCCAGATTTTCTTGAAACCACCAATACCTGGCAAAAGTGCTGAATTAGGTATTGCTAGAAGTGAAAATTTACCCACCCTGCCTGAGAAAGGGTGGGTCTGAGGATCAGCAGACCATAGAAATAGCTATATGGAACTCTGAAAAGAAAAAGAATAAAACCGAACCTACTTAATACCCCTACTTATCCCCCCTTCCCCAGGAAGAACAGAAGAGCTGACAATGAACACATCCAAACAACCTCCAGATGTAGAATCCCTTTCACAAATTCCCACAAGACACCCTGGAAAATAATCCATCTTCTAACCTAATTAGTCGTGAAGGAGGAAATCATGAGACGCAGATGTGGAAGGTGTTGAGTTGACTGGAAAGCTCCTTTGCTGAGAGAAATGCCTACATAAATCAGTCGACTGGAAAGTATTTTACACGTGTTACACTATCGTGGGGATGAAAGCATCACTTGGGTCCTCATTCAGCCATACTTTCTTTCTTCCTTCTTCTCTAAAATTCATCTTTTGCTTTGAATTCTCCATTTTTTTCTTTTTGATGGCAAGATACAGCCATATTTCCTTTGCCAGGAAAAACTTGTTTTCTGTGATCCAAAATATTAGGGTTGCGATTATGTTTAAAAAAATTCCACATGTAGAAAAATCCCTAGAGGCAACTTTACTAACATTAAACAATATTGTCTTTGGATGATGAGATTTCAAGTGATTTCCTAGAGTAATTAATTGTGCCAGCTTCCTTAAAGGGTGATTTATGCTACTCTGTTGGGGACCTTGGGATTCTCTTAAGACTTAAACCAATTTTTGCATTAATTTCTCAGCTTAAAATCCTGAACTAAGAGGATAGTCATATCAGACCACACAGCAGTCTGTAGAGCAGAATTAGAGTTTCAATTTGTCACAGGAAATTGTTTCTCCCCCAGACAGACAGCTCATTTTCTTGACACTTCTCCAGTCTTGTAGGCAAAGATTTTCTGTTCTCTATTCACAGAGGGACCACATCAAGTTCCACCTTAAGCCTTTTCTCCTGCTCCCCAGTAGGCATTAAGTCCCCATCCCTCATCCTGAGAGCACAGTCCCAGGGCTAATATGGTCCCAGGGAAATCAGTTTTCCTCAGGCTTCTCCTTTGGCTTAGAATTCCCTCTTGATCCCTGAGGAATCTCCTTTCTTTCAAGCTTAAATCAGTGTTTATTGTGATTGAACCAGCATTTCCTGTCCCATTGCAGTGAGATGAATTTTTGCATCTATTCAGTCTTCCTTGTTACTGAAATGGCAACTATGGGTAACCTTTGTGTTATGGACTGAATGAATCCTGCAGAATTCATGTGATGAAGCCAAAACCCCCAATGTGACTTTGTCTGGAGATAGAGCCATGAGGAGGTGGTTAGGGTAAAATGTGGTCATAAGGGTAAGGCCCAATTCTGGTAGGAGTAATGTCCTGAGAAGAAGAAACTACAGAGAGGGTGGTGCCTGTGGCTCAAAGAGGTAGGGCACTGGCCCCATATCCCTGAGGTGGTGAGTTCAAACCCAGCTCTGGCCAAAAACTGCAAGAAAAAAAAAAGCGAGCGAGAGAGAAAAAAACCACACGGAGAAAGCTCTCTCTCCATGCTCATGCACTGAGGTAAGGCCTCGTAAAGCCATGGTAAGAAGTGGCCATCTGTGAATCAGGGACAAAAGTGTCCCAGACTCTGCTCTGAAACTTCCTAGCCTCTGTGACTATGAGAGAATAGATTTACGTTAAGCCACTCAGTCTGTGATATTTCATTATGGAAGCCTGCGCAGACTAATCCAATTTGCTGTTATGTTTTTTTCCCACCTTCTCAAATTTTCTTCACTGACTGAGCATTGCTCCTGTGAAGGTTAATGGTTCTGTTCAGTATATATTTCTGACTTTCTGCCTTCTGAGCACACCTAGAATTGCATTCCCTTATCTTGAAGTTAGGGCATGGAAAGGAGACTATCTGGCTCACAAAAAGAGCCAGGTCGTGATTCACCTTGCATCCTTCCTTCGGCTGCAGAAATCATCCTTTCCTTCAAGAAAGCACCTGATGTCAACATAGACTTTGCATCATCCAGGGTCTTTGAGTGACTCTGCCTGCCCCACAGCCATTGGGTAAGAAATAGGTCTGTGCTATGCAAATTACATGAAATTTATGTGAACCAGCTTGATGAAAGTATTTCAAAATGTATATGAAAACACTACACTGTACCCCCTGTTTGCATTAATGTATAAAGCTATCATTTAATAAAAAAAAAAAAAGAAAGAAAAAGAAATAGGTCTGTGATTTCTGCAGTTACTTGTTACTGCAACACAGCCTGGCCTAGCCTGACTGATACATCTTCTAAATCACAAAAAATATTTTTTTTAAACTTTTAATATTTAAATAACATCTGCCTTTGGATGCAATTAGACTGTACTTAGAACAAATTAAACTATGTTGTTCATCATCTACTTTGTGGAAAAAATATCCTCCCAACTCAAACACTCAGCATGTTGCTTTATCTTCAAATATTAATAATTTTATTCTTTTTAACTTAGTTGTCTCTATTTCCATACATCCTGTTGCTAAATGATCATGCTCCCAAGAAACATAACTCATTAAGAAATTTTTCATCAGGAGTAACTTAGCAACAATACTATCTGAGCTCCACTATGGCCAGATTACTGATTGCTGAAGGACAAGGAGACAGGAAAAGACATTGAATAGCTTGCCATAGTGGAAGGTTTTGGACAATTAGGGCATGACTCTTCTAGGAATAAAAAAATGAAATGTGATTGAAAAGAAAGAAGGCCAAATTGTCTTTATAAAGTTAATCAGGGATAACTCCAAGACTATACAAAGGAGTATAGTTTATGTTTTTGTCTACAGAAAATTACGTGTCCATTTATCCATCTTACAAATCAGAAAATTCTAAAGGCAGAAACAGGGTATAAGATGTGCAATTAGAAGGAGGCAGCCAAACAGCAGTGGGAAGATGGCAAAGCTTGCTACATGTCACAAGAAATAATTACAGAGCCCTCATCAGACATGCAACACAACTTCCTCTGAACTCAGCATTCCTCACTTTACATAAAATATGAATAAAACATTGGGTACTATTTCTAGAAGAACAACCTGTTATAAAAATGGCTTCAGTGAAAGAAATGGGAAAGGCAAGAGCAGTCAGGCAGTTATGCTATGAATGTCAGAGCACACATTTTTCCATTAAAAGTAAATGCCCCACATAAAAAATGCTCTGCTGCACAGGAACTACTCTGTAGTGTAGCTTCTATGAATCAAGCTTGAACTACTGAATGCGTAAGACTGGACAATAGTGTTCCTTGCTACTTGCCATACTCTCTGATTGGTGTGGAGCCTGGGTGGGAAAAATACAATTTGTAGCTCCCTATTAAAAGCAAATCTCCCACAAATGTTCTCTGGAATGTATCATTTTTCTTCTTTATTTCCAAAACACACGCGAGGTGACAACATATTCTTGCCTCTCCAACTTCTGCTGAGAGGATTCAATTAATTCCACTATAGGGATACTCACAGTTACCAAAAGAGATAGTCAAATGGATCTTCAAAACAGACAATGTTAGGGAAATCCTGAAGTATCTGATTAAGTTTAGTTCTACCTTTCTTCTCACCAGTTTCTTCATTTTTGTCATCCAACTGCTCCTAAGACCTTGCTTCTTTGACATCTTTGTGACTTCCAGGCCACGGCTCTCCTATGATCAGAATGAACTATTTCCTTTCCTCTCCCTCTTTCACCATGGGTCCACTGCCTCAAGCTGGATCTAGCCAATATCCTCAATAACTTGTGCCACTATCTTTCTAATGTTTTCATTGCCCATATCAAATAGAAAGCTTTCAGCTTCAAATAAGAAAACACCTACTCAAAATAGCATAAGTAATAAGAAAAGGTGATTATTTCACATAATGAGAGGGACGCTGGTTCAATTATATTACCAATGACCAAGCTCTATCTTTCATCCCTACATCCTTACACTACTTATATCATCTTTCCTTTAGGCTAGTTCACCAAGCATCACCTGCAGCTAGGACACCATCCCAAGATAGAAAATGAACCATCTCTTCCTTCTGTATCTTTTTAGAGTAAAAATGTTCTTTTTCATGGAGCCTTCCTCATTGTCTGAAATCTTATCTCATGCTCACATCCTCCTTGACCAAATTGGTGAGGGGAACATCATGGTTGACTCAGACTAATCAGGACCAGCCATTTTAGACTGTAGATGCACCACCCTCCACTGAAGATCTCTAGTCTGAAAAAAGTAGTTACTTACTAAACAAAAACAGGGTTCTGTCAGGAAGGAGTTAGGGAGAAGAGTGGTGGGTGTGTTATAAGCAATCAGTCATGTTTGAATCATAGTTGAATCCAACCATCCATCTTTCTAAAGCCTAGTCTTTGGGCTTTGCAAGCCAAATCATGCATGTATGAGGGTTACTCACTGATGGCAATTTAACTTTCAGGACCTTAATACCTCCTAAAACTTCACCTAGCATGTCTTCTGATCCATCCCCCAGAAGGGATACTTTAAATTTCCATGGTGTTTCATTTCCTAACATTCACATCTTTCCTTCACTCCCTGAAAACTGTCTTACTTCCCACCTTACAGAGAAAACCAGACAAGAGCTTCATCAATTTTTTATACCAACTCTACAAATGTACTCAAATCTGCCCTAACCTATTTCTTCTTCTTTCCTGTGACAATGGAAAAGTTGTTTCTTATTCTTAATATAGTAAATCCTTTCACCTACATTACTGATCCTATCCTTTCTTTGTTTTCCAGCATGCTTCATCCAGTGGTCCCCACTCTATTCTATTTTCAAACTATCTTTCACTGCCACCTTATTCCTGACAACATGTGATTCTATCAGCTCAACTCTACCCAATTTCTTTAAGAAAAGAAAAATGTTCCCTTTATTCCATATCCTCACCCACTCCCACACAATCTCTATTTTTCTCTTCACAGGCAAACTTTTTGAAAGAGACTTCCTGTCCCTTCTTCCAAAGAGTGCTCTCCACTTCCTTTCTCTTCTTGAAAGAGTGCTATTTCCTGTCTCTTCTTCCAAAAAGTGTTTATACTTCCTGTCTCTCTTCCTTGATCTCACTCAGGCCCAAAACCCTTCAAATCTGGCATCTACTCCCCTTTTTCCACCAAAGCCTTCTCACTGTGCTCACTCCTCATCATTTAATTCAAGGTCACTCTGCCAGTCCTTGGTTACATGACCTCTGGTGTGATCTGAATGTTGGTGTTTCCCCAAATTCATATCTTGAAACTTAATCCCCAAAATGATAATATTAGAGATGCAGCCTTTGGGAGGCAATTAGGTCATGAGGGCTAAACAATTAATTAGTTAATTTTTTAATTCCACACTAACAAATGTGATCCGTGACCATATAAAAGGGGCCTATGGGAGCTTGGCTGCCCCTTGCGCTATGTGAGGATGCAGCAAGAAGGTACCATCCATGAGGGCCCTCAACAGACACCAAATCTGCTGGGCCCTCAGTCGTGGACTTTCTAGCTGCTGGAACTGTGAGCAGTAAGTTTCATTGTTTATAAACTAACCAGTCTAAGGCATTTTGTTAGGAAGTCTGCATGGACTAGAAATGTTGATCCTATTATTGTTCACTTTTCCTTGGTGAAACACTGTCATATTTCACACCAGCATATACCTTCATTTCATTCCTGCTTCTCAGGCTGTTTCTTAATCCTCTGCCCATCACTTTAACATTGGTGGGTCTCAGGCTCTAAGACCCACCTTCCATTCATCTTATTCTATACAAACCTTCTGAGAGATGTCACTCACTCCTATGCCTTCGGTGATTGTCAGGATGGTAAGGAGCTGAGTGCACTGTGGAATAAGATTATGTAGGCTCAATTGCAGATTTTGTCACTAACTACCAGCTAGGTAACTTGGGCAAGTGACTTAATTTCTGTAAGCCTCAGTTTCCACATCCATATGTAGAAATAATAGTATCTACTTCATAGGATCATTGTGAGGGCAGAGATAATGCATATAAAGCTCGTAATGTCTTTGTATAGTAGACACCCAACATTTCAGTGTCTTCCTGATTCAGGCTTGAGAGGTTATGTATTTCCAGGAATTTCTCCATTTCCTCTAGGCTTTCTACTTTGTGGGTATAAAGTTTTCTGTAGTATTCATGAATGTTGTTTTGCATTTTTGTTATATCAGTTTTAAGGTTTCCTTTTTCATTTGTGATGGAGTATTTTCTCTTCTATTTTTAGTAAATTTACATAGTAGTCTAATACTTTTGCTTATCATTTCAAAGAATCAACCTTTTGTTTTTGTGATGCTTTGTATAGGTTTTTGGTTTTCAGTTCATTAAGTTCTTCTCTGAGATTTTTTTTTTCCTTTTGCTGGCTTTCGGTTTTATTTGTTCTTTTTTCTATTTCCTTGATATGTGACTTATTTTGCTAATTTGTGATCTTTCTGTCTTTTTCATGTAAGTATTTAAGGCTATAACCTTTCCCCCAGCACTGCTTTTACTGTATCCCACAGATTTTTGAAAGCTTGTCATTCAGTTCAAATAATCTTTTGATCTCCACCTTAATTTTGTCATTGACCCAAGGATCCTTCAGCAGCAGGTTATTTTTCATGAGGTTGTATGAATTTGGGAGTTTCTCTCAGAATTGAGTCATTCTACTGTGGTCTGAGAAAATGCATTGTATGATTTCAATCTTTCTGAATTTTCTTATTCTTGTTTTGTGGTCTAAGATATAATCAATCTTGAAAAATGTCCCACACACTGATGAGAAAAATGTATATTCTGTAGTTTGAGGGTACTGATAAAGGGAGCAATTAAGCAAGAATACATACATGTATATATGTTTACACGTGTGTTATGTTTATTTGTTCTAGCTTCTCATTTCAGTCCAATGTTTCTTTATTGATTTTCTGATTCAATGATATGTACAGATTTGTTAATGAGTATTAAAATACCTGGTGATTATTATGGTAGTATTTCTTTCTAGAATTTGTTTTATGAGTCTGCGAATTCCTCTGGTGAATGCATATAAATTTACGATTGTTGTCTTCTTGATTTCTCCCTTTATCATTACATAATGACCATCTTTGTAATTTTTTTTTACCATTGTTGATTTAGAGTCTATTCTATCTGATATGAGAAAGGCTACCTGCTTTTGGGTCCCATTTGTGTGGAATAATTTTTTTCACTCCTTTACCTTGAGTCTGTGTGAGTCCTCGTGAGTTAGATGTGTTTCTTTAAGACAGTATGTACTTGGGTTGTGAGTTTTTAGCCATTCAGCCAGCCTATGTCCTTTATGTGGAGGATTAAGGTCATTCATGTTCAGTATTAATACTGATATATAGGAATCTGTTTTGTACATCATGTTGAAGGATGACCTATTTTGTTTTCCCTATTGTGTTATTGTTTCAAAAGAGCTGTGAAACTTAACTTTCAGGTGTTTTTACACTGGTGGGCATCTACTGTGTCATTCCACAAATAGTGTGCACTTTTGAGCATTTCCTGTAGGGAAGATCTAGTAGTGACACATTCCCTTACTGTTTGCTTTTCTGGAATAGTCTATATTTCTCCTCCATTTATTAAACTTAGCTTTGCAAGATACAAATTCTTGCTTAATTAGTCCCTTTATCATTACACAATGACCATCTTTGTCTTTTTTTTTTTTTTTTTTACTATTATTACCAGGTTTTGGCAGGCAGTTGTGCGTGTTATTTAAGAAGAATAAAAATGGAGCCCCATCCCTTCTGGCTTGTAAAGTCTTTGCTGAGAACTCTGCTATTAGTCTGCTGGGTTTTCCTTTTTAATTTAGTTGGTGATTTTATCTTGCAACATCATGTCTGATTGTCTCCTTCATTTTGATTTTGACCAGACTATAACAATATGTCTTTGTGACATTTTATTTGCTATAATTCTTTCAGATGTTTGATGACCATCTTGTATCTGGATATCTAAATCTCTGGCAATACTGGAGATGTTTTCCTCAATTATCCCCTCAAACAGGTTTTTCATGCTATTTGCTTTTTGTTTTTTCTTCTTCTCCTTCAGGGATACCTATAATTCTTATATTGACTTGTATTGCATAGTCTCATATTCCTCTGAGTGACTGTTCATTATTTTATTCATTTCTCTATATCTTTGATTGACCAGATTAGTTTAAAAGACTGCTCTTCAGTCTTCGAATTTCTTTCTTCTGCTTGTTCTAGCCTACTGTTGAAACTTTCTGTTATATTTTGAAATTCCCTAAACAACTCTTTCATTTTTTTTAGTTCTGTTGCATATTTTCTTATGTTGTCTATCTCTTTAGCAACTTTTTCTTTTTTTTTCATATGTCCTCAATTTTTTTCTTTTGATTTTTTTGTGTTGGTTTTCAACTTCCCTCTTCACTCACTCATCTCATTTGCCATCATATTCTGAATTCCATGTCTAACATTTTGACAGTTTCCTTAAGGTTGGAGTTCATTGCTGGAAACCCATTGTGGTGCTTTGGGGTAACAAAACAGCTCTGGTTTTTAGGTTGCCTAAGTTCTTAAGTTGATTCATTAGCATCTGAAACCTCTTCTCTCAGCTCAAGACAGGTAAGTATGTGGTCCACATATTCTCTTCTGCTGTAAACTCTCCTACTTATTGAAAAGGAGAGGTCACTTACTGGCACATTTGTGACTGGAGGACTCAACCTAATAGGAGAGGAAAAGATGCATTGAGAGCCCAGAATGCAGCTATTCTCCGCATTGTCTAGTCCCTTGGGGTTGTCACAGTTCAAGTGCTGGGGGATGTTTATGCAGAATAATGGATTGGTCTCCAGGCCACTGTTAGAAGCTCAGGTAGGGGGAATGGGTGAGTATCTGTGGAGGTAGGTGGCATGAGAGTTTCCCCGGCTCAGGCCTCCCCATGGCGCACCAATAATGGTTGGGAGAGGATATTCAGGTCATGGCCCAGCCCCAGATGTCAGGCCTATGGGCATTCACTCCACTTGATTCCAGGGGCAGTGGCAGTACATGGTGCAAGTGGCATCCAGTGAATGGGTCTGTGGTGATGTACAGGGATCAGTGCCATAGTGGGTATGCAGCACAAGGTGTGGTTGAGGTCGCCAGTGTGCACAGGGCACTACACTGCCAGGCCCATGGTGTGTGCGGCCACTAAAGTACAGGGCACAAGACCACGCTGGCATTGTGAGTTGTGGCATGGTTGGTACCTGGGTGAGTCACAGGGCCTTGGTGGGTGCCTGGGTAATTTGCAGGACTATGTGTGGCAAGAACTTTTCACAAATATGGCTTTCTGGTCTTTTTTATAGCTCTACCAAATCAGAACCTATAGGAAGCTAGATTTTTAAAGTATCCCAGATGATTTTGATGATCATCTGGTACGAGAACCCCTGTTGTCTATGATCCCAGTAAGGCCTGGCTTATATATAATTGTTTCTGGATGCAGAATTCCTTAATCAGACTGACTAATCCCAAGTAAAGTACTAATGTACCTTGATACCCCTCCCAGGGAATCTAAAGCAAGATGGTGCTTTATTCTAATTAAAGCACTATCTCCAAAAGCCCCTTAAGATCTGAATTTAACAGAGAGATTTGTAGGTGAATTGGTGGGAGACATTCTGCTCAGCATTTATCTGAGAATTCTGATGTCCTCATTTCTCCACCAACCACTCAGAAACAAAGATACATAAAGTATGGAGCTTACAACCTAGTGGAAAGTGTACAGAGGTAGGCCAAAAAAAGATATACAACAGCAGTGTAACATAGAAGAAGTGCTATTTGAGCTGAGCCTTAAAAGTACTTAAAATATAGATTTGGAGTAAAGAGGTTTCCAGGCAATTAAAGGGCATGAGTGAAGGTCAGTGCATCAGGAGAGTGTGTCTAGGAAATAGAAAGGTCCTCGATCAAACTGGAACATGAAAAAAATAGTGGAAGTGAGGTGGAGTGGAGGAGATGACAGATGGGAAATGGAACTAGAGCGTTAGAGTGGGTTTGGATTAGGATAGGCCTTGAATACTGAAGCCAGGTCTTAATTGTATAAATGCAAGAGGAAAGCATTAAAGTGTGATGGGGATTTTTTGGTTTTGTGATTTTTGTATATTGGGGGTTTTCTGGTAAATAGAGGGCCAGTATAATTAGATATCCTTTCACTCGACAAAACATATTTAAGTACCAACTATGTGCAATACTATTTTAAGTGTTAAACATATGGTGGGGAACAAGATAATGTGCCAATTACATTACAAAGTGTATCAGGAAACTGATTTGGAAGACGCTACTGTTAGAGTAATTTAATAGATCATTACAATGGGTCAGCTACTGAGCAGTCAAGGTCTGAGGGAGGGCTGGGGAAAAAAGACAAGAAAATGAATGAATGGACTTAATTAGTTGATGAGTACCAGATGATTATCAAAATTATCTGGGCTACTCTAAAAATCTAGCTTCCTGTACATTCTGATTTTGTAGAGCTACAAAAAAGACCAGATAAGTTTACAGTCAGTCAAAATCAAACTATTCAATGTTTCTGAACAGGGGATATTGGATTGATTACTAGAGAACTTAACTACCTTCTGAGACAGAGATTATCATTCTGGGTGGTAAAAGACATATTAATAATTTAAAAGGTCATAATATGAGTCAAGTTTCTGAAAAAAGACAAAAATTAACACTTTAGTTTTCTTTTTGGAAATTATAGGACTTTTCTTTTGGTCAAATATACAGATGTTTTATTGGATGTAAACTAAGGAAACTGGGAATAAAAATGCTTATTATAGCCTGGGGTTTTTTGCACTAAGTAGATGATTTTTGCAACTCACAGTGAAAGAATTTGTCTACCATTATCACAGTCTGTAATTCTTGGATTTAAAAACATCACACATGCACACACATACACACATGCTCACACCACCCACAATATGAAATGTGGATCATTTTTAAAGATTTAACTGTTAATAGAGATGGTCACTTCAAACTGAATCATTCCAACACATTCACTTACAATTCTGATACAAATGTCCCTTAATCTCAATAACTGGGGTTGAGCGTAGTTTTGATTTTCACTTTTTAAATGTCTAAGCCAAAATACAAATGAAAGTAAAGGCGAGGTTTCCTAGACATAAATGAGAGCTATCTCAGAAACTCTTTGTATGGCTGGTTTAAAATCCAAATATAAATCCATCGTGTAATTAACTCATGCTGAGCAGTTAGTAGGTACGCGTCCCCAGGCTAGACTCTCATTCAACAATGTCTCTGCAATGAGCAGTGAGGTTGAGGACGCCCCACGAAGTCTTCTGCTTTAGTTTAGCATACATCTGTTGAGTGCCTTCTAAGCTCAAGTGCAGGAGAACACCTTCCCAGCCATTTTAATAACAAAATCCATTCTGGAATTGATTAAATGTTCCAGTCACTCTCCTGAAGAGAATTAGCATGACTCAATATTATCCCTAACAGTCGTCTAATTAACTTTTGTTATTATTATTATTTTTATTACCTCAAAAAATCTGGTCAAGTATAGAGGCATGTTTGCATTAATACAGAAGCATCCAACATGATCTAACCACTCTTTCCAACCATTATAGTTTATTAAGATGCTCTTACAAGACAAATTCCCTAATGCTCTCAGAACAGTATGCACAAGTCCTAGAGAATGATCTGGATTCTTCAGATAGACAGAGTTATTTTAGGCTGAATAATCATATGAGGTAGGGACCACTGTCATTCCTGTGTTACTGATAAAACCAAGTCAAAAAAGGTTAAGTTTCTTTCCTAAAGCCACAATGCGCTTATTTTACACAATATGACACCTTGAGTAAATCATGTTGCCCATCTCATCTGCAGGTGATTCTTCTATTAAAAATGTGATGGAGTCTTCATCGAATAAAGAACCAACAAAGTGAAAGCTTTCAAAGAGAAGTGGACATCCCTCCTCCCTCTCATTCAGTAAGGGAACATGATCAAAAGGCCCACAGGACAAGAGCACAGCTTGGAAAAAAAAACATCTAAATTCTCTTTACATGACCTTCAAACAACAGCAGGAAATCTCCATGGCTGTTACTATGCAGCTGGTCAGCACTGACTCAGAGTTCTCAGCTGTATCTTGTAGGGATAGAGTTGTATTTCCTCAAACAGAAAGTTTAGTGGCTTTGAAAGAGAGATGCAACCTAACTTCTAATTAGCAAAGAAGACTAGACTATACTGCCAGGGCTTGAAAGAACAAACAGAATAAATTTGAATTGTGATTGGATGAGCACAAGTCCACCAAATGGAAGAAAAATTTTCCAAAAGCAGAATTATGTAGGAAGAGGGCGAAAACATTTTGGGGGGGTGGGGGTGGGGAGGCCTTTGTTTTTTAAATCACTGAAGGCCAGTTCATGGCTTCGGTAGACTCTAACAAGTTCATGAGACACAGGGATCACAGGCAACACACTCAAAGGAAGCAGCTCTGGGAGTGATCAAGCAACCTCATAGTTTTACAGGAAGGGGATCCTGAGACAACAAGGAAAGAGATGAAGACGATGCCAATTCTGGGGGCTGTGGAAATAAAGATGTATAGAAGTATACAAAGTACACTTCTATCTGATGTACAGAAGTTGTCAAAAGACATCTTATCTGCAAATAGTCACACACAAAAAGAAAAAATGCAATGTTTGAGGGAAAAACATTTTTATGAACTTTTATATGAAGTACTTTGCAAAGGGAGAAATAAGTGGGGTGAGAGTAATAGGAGGGGAAATGAGCTAATAAAACAAAAGAGTAAATAGTGAGACATGGGATTCTCTATCTCAGGAAATGCCTTTCAGCCATTAGGGAAGACGCCCTAAATAAACAAATAAACACACAGTTCCCTTGCTCCAGTGCCCTTAGTCCCTTCTTTTGCTTATCAGATCTTAGCAAATTTTCCCTGACTCTCCTCTCCAAGGCTAAGGGCATACACCTAGTTTACACTATTAGTATATAGTAATTATAGTATTATTGATTATTGGTATTCTTTTTTTTTTTGGCTGGGGCTGGGTTTGAACCCGCCGCCTCCAGCATATGGGGCCAGCGCCCTTCTGCTTTTTGGTTGTTATTTGTTATTTGGTTTTGGACTGTCTGCCCCAACAGGCCAATGTTTGCATTCCCAGTGCAAAACATACATTGTTTCGCACACAGTGTGAGCTCAACAGCTCCTTGGGGGTTATGATGACAATTTCCATCAAGAATGCAATGTTTACTACAAGAAATGAATAAATTAAAGAACTCCTATTTTCTTCACTGTTGAAAGGAGGATCACAAAAGAGACTGGGAAATTGTTGTTTAAGAATTGAGGGGAATTGAGAGTTTCTGCTTCTAACATTTTATTAATGGTTCAGAAATATGACAGTACCCAAGGTAGCCCACA
This sequence comes from Otolemur garnettii, assembly GCF_000181295.1. Classification (NCBI taxonomy): domain Eukaryota; kingdom Metazoa; phylum Chordata; class Mammalia; order Primates; family Galagidae; genus Otolemur; species Otolemur garnettii. Next base: position 9,175,207 of record NW_003852408.1, on the reverse strand, counting down.
GTATAATAGCAAAGCAAAAAAAGGATCAAAGTACTAAAGTATTCACCTGAAATTGCATTGAAATTTTTAAAAAATCTAGTTCTTAAAAAACTGGCTAGAATAACTAAAAAACTGCTTATGAAAAATCTGCTGTTCCCATGAAATATAAAGAGCCCTAAAACTGCCTTAGTAAGCACCACAAAATTTTAAATATTTCAAGCATTAACTCTGCTGCAGGGGGTCTCAAAAGCAAGAGATCTTGTAATGTTAATTGCTAAAATACTCCTAATTTGTTTCCAAGGGCTCAAAACAGCTCTTAATTGCTCTTCTATTTTTGATCAAGGCAAAGGAAAAAATCATTAATGTCAAATTCATTCAGTATATAATGAAGTCATATATGTTAAAGAGGTTAAAGTATAACCCAACATGAAAAGCTAGAAATTCGGCACAGACTTTAGCTGACAATGAATGCGAAGATGGGCCTGTCTCTTACATACACCTGTAACTCCCAGACTATAGGGTTGTCAGTCTGGTATATGATATTGCCATTATTCATTTTAATTTTAATTTTGTCTTTATTTTAATTTTGTGGGGAGTCATATTTCTTTAAAACAGAAACTTGACTGGTTTTGAAGGATGATTTCTAAAATGTTTTTTGTCTTTCTACTTTAATTCCTCTTTGGGGAATTTTTTTTCTCCCATTTGGTGGGGCTACACTCATCTTTTAAACCTCTGTGAACTTTACATCTTTACAAACTGTAATTTTTTAAAGCCATCCTTTAAGCCTCCATAAATTTTAATTTTATAGATCAAAGATTATATTTTTTACTCACCTGAATGTCAAAAGTATTTTAAAATCCTTATATATTTTCATTTCATTAACCTGGAAGTGTTCATTCATGTCATTTAAAAATCATAAATAGACTACATTAGAATTTCCTAAAAATTTTCCAAAATAAAAATGGTGTGAGTCTCATCAAAACTATTGATTACTTTTAACACCATTTTCCATTTAAGGTCAGAGAAATGTTTTTTAAATATTTCAAATTAGCAGATTAATGCTTCAGAAAAAATTTTTGATAAATTCAAATGAAGAAAAAAAGACAAGTCAACAAAGACAGAGTATTAGGTTATAACACAAATCCACTAAAAAACAAAAGAAATGTAAGTAAGACAAATAAGGATGAAAAGAGCAGATTTGGGTCTGTGATGAAGCAATACTAAAAGATCATAACTTTTTTTTATAAGAAGATTACATTATTCCATGCAAACATACAATAATTTCATGTAATCCTAAAAAATACTAACAGACTATTAATACACTTAAAGCAGACACTGTTGTTTATTCTCCAGAATCCAACTTCCCATTATTTCCTACTGGCTGTTCACTGTTGTCTACCCAATATGCTCAGAGAAGAGGCCCCAATCCCAGTCCAAGGGTACCTGTGACTCACTCTTATCCTTTCACACCAATTCTCTCCTTTGCTGGCTAGTGATTATTTTAAGACTGGGTATATATTCTTTACCTGATCAAGGAAAAACAGTCACTCTTCTTTTACTGGAAATTGTCCTATCAGGATCTGATGCATGGGATTGTGGCAGCCATCTTGTAATCTGGGGGGCGCACCGACAGCCACCTGATGCACATGGATGCCATCTTAAGGGGTTTGGGCCTCCATCTGAGGCACAGGGGCCACCATCTGAGTGCAGGGGCCACCATCTTGAGGTGCACAGGTCACCCACACGGGCCACCATCCGACGCACAGGGGCCACCATCTCGAGGGGCTCGGGCCTCCATCTGAGGCTCACAGGCTGCCATCTGAGGCGCAAGGGCCACCATCTTGAGGGGCTCAGGCTGCCACCTGAGGCACACGGCCGCCATTTGAGGTGCAGGGGCCGCCATCTTGAGGTGCACAGGTCACCCGCACGGGCCACCATCTGAGGCACAGGGGCCACCATCTCGAGGGACTCGGGCCTCCATCTGAGGCACAGGGGCCACCATCTCGAGGGGCTCAGGCCTCCATCTGAGGCGCAGGGGCCACCATCTTGAGGTGCACAGGTCACCCACACGGGCCTCCATCTGAGGCCCACGGCCACCATTTGAGGTGCAGGGGCTGCCATCTTGAGGTGCACAGG
>NW_003852408.1:9172068-9172999 GCF_000181295.1 Otolemur garnettii | reverse complement strand
CGCACGGGCCACCATCTGAGGCACAGGGGCCACCATCTCGAGGGGCTCGGGCCTCCATCTGAGGCGCAGGGGCCGCCATCCTGAAGAGGATGGAATAGACAGATAAAAAGGACCTGTATTCTTGATGACACTATGAAACTCCTTGATCAACAAACACTGGAGTGACCCTACCTTGGACTCTGTTCTGTGAGATGATAACATTCCTTTACTGTTCAAGGCATCTGGAGCTGAAGTTTTCTGTTCCTGGCAGCTAGAGACACACTAACTGAAACGTGTTAAAAGAGGTTGCAGACCACACAGGATCGGTTGGGTTTATCCTACTTACCCAGAATGAAAGTTCCTTAGATTTCAACCTGCTAACAAAACTATGACATCTTCCGAGCTGCTGTATGAGCCAATTATAAAAATAAGATATAGGCATCATGAGATCTTAGGACTCCAGGCTCCGGAGGGGGTTAAGAGGGAACTGCTCTTCCTCATGCATCTGATTTCTGCCTCCTTCCCAGCTCTTCTGACCCTCTTCCAACTTCTTTCCGTTTGATTTATAAGAATTTTCAGTACTTGGAACACATACTCAGAAACTCTGCCACTTAACCAGGCTTGTAACTTTGGGCAAATTACATAATCTTTCTTGGCTTTGATTTCCCCATCTAGAAAATGAGAAAAATAGTAGTATGAGTACTCCAACTCATGGAGTATGGAATGATTCCAATGCCTAGTGTGAATGATTGTTATTATTATAGACCCAAATTTCCCTTTGGCCAGGAGGGCATTGCTTAACCTCCATGGTAACATCAGCATGAAGGAATGTGATAAGAATATTTGTCAAGACCAAAGGAGAGTATAATGATCAGACAAATGATGTATTTTTAAAATTCAAATGCTTTTCTTTTCTTTCTTTTTTTTTCTTTTCTTTTCTTTTCTTTTTTTT
>NW_003852408.1:9164048-9171997 GCF_000181295.1 Otolemur garnettii | reverse complement strand
CTTACTCCTTTGAGCCACAGGTGCCGCCCACAAATGCATTTTTAAAAGGTGTTCAGAATGGCTATGTTCACACTTAGACTCTGAAAATACTTTTGAATACTCCTCACAGGAGCATCTGTTTAGAAATAATAAACAGCAAAATGTAATTTGAAGAAATATCCTAAGCAGTTTTCCAGGTGAGTTCTTGAGAAGACTAATTCCACAGTGTGACAAAAACATGTGTACACACACACACACACACGGAATACTTCTGTGGCCAAATAAGTATGGAAAAACACTGGGTTTTCCAGTGTTAGCATTAATCAGCTTTTATTCTCTTCAAGATATTTTTGAATAACAGGCAATAACCTCTGAACTAACTTACCTTCTTGCCCCCTCAAATCCACTCACTAGACTACAGTCAGAGTGATATCTAAGAGCACAAATAGGTCACGTGGCCACCACTGCTAAAAACCATTTGGTAGTTTTTCAACATACCTGTAATAAATGTCAATGCCTCACCATTGCTCCAAAGCCCCTGTGTGATCTAGCTCTCACCTGCCATCAGTTTGTCCCTTGGTTCACTACTCTCAACCTCACCAGCTGTGTGAGGCTTCTAGACCCAGCGAGGCTCTGTCTCACACCCGGGTCTTCATGTTCCTGCTCCGTATGATGAGAATGCCCTCTGAAGAACGTGCAGCATTAACATGCCCTTGCAGGGGGGCCTTGCTAAACATCTCTGAAGTACTTCCTCACCTGCAGTAACTTTTTATCTACATAGCAATCTCTGTCTTAGCTTTTGCCTCAACCAGCAGCTTTGTCCATTATCTGTGTATTTTCTGGCTCTTTACAGATGTAATATGCCTCATAAGGGCAGTGGCTATGACTTTCTAATGTTCCCAGATCCTCACACAGAGCCTGAGGCATAAATACTCCACAAACATTTGGTGAACAATTGAAAGAACATTTGAAAAATGTGTAAGGTCTCATTCTTTTAGCAAATTTTAAATTTTGCTCATTGATCCAAAAGAATATAAATTCTCCCCAAAACTCCACTTCTCATGAAGTAATTAGGTTTGCAGATTCATTAAATCTATATTTGTAGCAGCATGTTCATCTATTCTGTCCCATTGTTGCTGACTTTAAAATAAAGCTGATAATGGTGTATTTGAATGTACAGTCAACTGATACATCTTAAAATACATATAGAGATAAGGTAAGTTCTTTAATCCATTTCAAAAGTCAACTCTTCAAATGTCAAATTAGCAAAAGTTCAAGGAATTTAGAAGTACCTATTTTCTTATACAGGTACATTTACTTTTAAACTATACTTCCTAAATTTATATTAAGAGGTAAAATTTATTAGATGTTATTTGGAGCCACCAAAGTTCAAAATGTTTAGTTGATAACATGAGATAATTTTCAAATAAGCAAGGCCAGAAACTCATATCTTAGACTCCAGAATGTTATACTACAGTGTATTTTACTTTATTTTTTTGAGACAGAGTCTCACTCTGTTGCCCTAGGTAGAGTGCGTCGTCTTAATTCCCAGAAACCCCAAACTCTTGGGTTGAAGTGATCCTCTAGCCTCAACCTCCCAAGTAGCTGGGACTACAGGTGTGGCCACCATGCCCCAGCTAGGTTTTTCTGTTTTTAGTAGAGACGGTGTCTTGCTCTTGCTTAGGCTGGTCTCAAACTGTTGTGCTCAAGCAATCCACCTGCCGGAGTGCTAGGATTACAGGAGAGAGCCACTGCAGTCATTCCTCAGATCAAAGAACACACCATATAGCTCATAACGTCCAGCCATGGCCCAAGATCTATCCTCCTCAGGGTAATAGTTCAATAGAGAAGTAGGATGGGTGATTAGAACATTGGTTTTCTACGACAGGGACAGATAGAAGCATGAAGGGCTTCTATGGACCTGAAGGAGCATCCGCGTTAGTTTTTTTCTATTTGGGGAAGAGGGGATGTGGAGGATGATGGTATGACTATGCAAGTCTTGCCAAGGAAGAGTACACTGGTATAATGCCTATAATCTTGTTTTCTTTCTTGTCATTTTCCCTCCCCCTACCTGATGCATTAACCTTAGTACAGGGGCTGCAGCTGTACATGCTAGAAGCAAGAATGATTCCTACGCAAGAAAATGCATCTGTGTTTTTAAAACCTTGTGTTAGAATTCCTAAGGGCCTAAAGGAGGTATCTTAGACCTCTACACCCAGGCAAAATTGAGGTTAACATCAAGGACAGTTATATTGCCTGGTGGTAAAAACAGCCCACTGGTTCTGCCCCTATACAACCTTACCATATCTGAATGGGAGGGAGAGGTATCTGCTGAACTGGTCTTGTTGTGTCTGCAGGCTAGACCACCACAGTGGTGATTCTTATGCCCCTTCTAATGGGGAAAAAGTTTGAGTATTAATGGAAAGAAGAAGAAATAGTAGGTGATAGTGAAGGAATGAATAAATGGGCTGTAACATTAAAACCTCCAAAAAAGTTCCCAACAAGAAATGGCATTGTCTCTTAGCTCAATTCTACAAGATACTTGAAAGGGTGAAGCTGTCCGTTTGCCCAGACCACTACCACTTCTGGAATCTAACCAGACTTTCTGAAAGGAAGCCTGCATACCTGAGTGGCCTCAGCCTCAGAGACAGTCATACAATATGACAGACTGGACTAATTATCAATGATTAAATGGAATTCCAGTAACGTGGCAGTGTCTTGTGAGTTGTATATTCTTTTGATGTAAGAGATCTGGCTTCAAAGACTGGGGATGGACTACGATATTGTGAAATGTGTATTTCCTTGCTTCCATTTCCTGGCATACAACTAAAACCCTTAGAATCTGCAGAGCAATGTCTCTTAGTATGTCAGTGGACTAATAGCATCTGGATGGGGTTGGTCACTAGAAAAACAATTCCCCAATGCCCTTTGAAGGGAGATGGGCTAAAGGTCATGTTGGTCACCAATGGCAGGAAAGTCCACATCCCTTCCCACACACCTCCCCCTGCGTGCCTCTTCATTTATATACTCTGTAATATTCTTTGTAATAACTAGTAAACCTAAAAAATAGTGTCGTACCAAGTTCAACTTCTTCATTTTGACAACGTATTATCATTATACACAATATTACTATTAGAAGAAACTGGGTGAATGATTTAGAGGAAATTCTACATTATCTCAGCAACTTTTCTAAGTCAAAAATTAAAAGTTTATTTGAAAAGATGACTGAGGGACAACATACCCTGTTCTAGAAGCTGAACTTGTAAGTTCCTATTAATATCCCCATTTCATAGATGATAGATCAGAGGAAAAATAAATTATGTAAAGTGTCTAATGTTATAAAGGAACAGAGCCTAGATTGGAATATAGGTAATTTGACTTCAGAGTTCTAACTTTTAATCTTAGTCTTAAATTATTTATGATTTCTTTTATATTCATTCCTTTCTCTCTTTTGATACTAAAGGTTAAATGCTCAGATTTATGGATTACATTATTCAAATATAGAGCCTTTCTGTGATACCAATTGTTGTTTGGTAGATAGCTAGAAATCTGGCTTTCCCAGGGATAAAGGACAAAGGGGTGGGACCTCCAGGACCCCATCAACCTTAATCCTGTCTCCAGTGATTGGCCACACCTGGGGAGGAGGGACCACCCTACAATTTACCAATCAGAACTTAGTGTGCTAGCCAGGTGTGGTGGCTCACGCCTATAATACCAGCATTCTGGGAGGCTGAGGCAGGTGGATTGCCTGCGTGTAGTAGTTCAAGACCAACCTGAGCAAGAGGGAGATCTCATCTCTACTAAAAATAGAAAAAACTAGCTGGGCATTGTGGCAGGCACCTGTAGTCCCAGCTACTCAGTAGGCTGAGGCAAGAGGATCAGTGGAACTCCAAAGTTTGAGCTTGCTGTGAGCTATGACACCAGGGCACTCTACCCAGAGTGAGAGAGTGGACTCTTACAGAAAAGAAAGGAAAAGGAAAGAAAAAGGAAAAGAAAACTTAGTGTGCCAATTGCAAAAGGATGCAGAAGACTGTCTAGCCCATGGGCCCAGCAACAGGTGCAATAAAGACTTGAAGGTGACCTAGAACAGCCTTAAGACTAGTTATCATGCCATTAAATTCAATCCTCATTGCAGTCCACTCACACTCACAGGCTCTCAGAGAGGCTCATGGGAGGTCCACATGTGTTGTACGACTCTAGTCCCAAGGTGACCTCTGAACCACAGGTAGGCCCAACTTGGCAATGTAAAACAGAACCATCTGCCAAAATCCAGGCATCTTTGCCCTTTTGTTGTGACAATGGAGGCCCATTCGCTGCCATGGAGAACATATCTTGCTCTGTAAACCTATCCTTTTCTTCCTCAATGAACTTTGTTCCATGCTTGCCTTACTTTGGGGTGTCTGGTCATTCTTTGGCCGAGAGCACCCCAAGAACTGAGGACACAGACTGCTGCGGAAACCCCTACATTTTCGGACACTGGCAGCTGCCTTGAAACCCAACATTATTACTTGTAGTCTGTAATCACTCATTTAGGATCACAATGCATCCCACATTTATATTCATATATTCCTAGATTAAACTAGAACTATTATTATCTGTCATCCCACTTAGTGTTACTTTCTTCATAGAGCTTTGGTGAGGATGAAACGAGTTAACAAAAGCAAGCAGTTAAAAAAAAAAAAAAAGCAGTTACAGTGAATGGCACAGAGAATATGGTCAATCAATACAGTCAGGCTCGTTATTTTGATTATTATTTTTATTGGTATTTCTCAGCTCTGATTTCAATTCACAAATATTCCCCTTGGCCATTCCTGCTCTGCCTTTTAATCTGCTCACTGAGTTTTTAATTTTAATGTTCATTCTTTTCATATTTTTTTTTGAGGCAGAGTCTCAAGCTGTCACCCTGGATAGAGTACCATGGCATCACAGCTCACAGCAACCTCCAATTCTTGGGCTTAAATGAATCTCTTGCATCAGCCTCCCAAGTAGCTGGGACTACAGGTGCCCGCCACAATTCCCAGCTATTTTGTTGTTGTGGTTGTTGTTGTTGCAGTTGTCTCTGTTGCTTTAGCTGGCCAGGGTTAGGTTTGAACCCACCACCCTCGGTGTATGTGGCCAGTGCCCTGCCGACAGAGCTATGAGCACCACCCACTTTTTCATAATTTTTGTTTTTATAAACCTATTTTTGTAGTATATGGCTTCCGATTTCTGTGTGCATTTATACCTTATTCTTTTCTTTAAATCATTTTAAATATACTTTATAGTCTGTCTTATTTCATAGTCTCTCTAGTTCCTGGAAAGGAGAATTCTTCCTCTTTTGTCTTCTATTAAAAAAAGAGACTGTTTTGTGTAGTTTCTATTTTTTATTGCGATCTCATTTTAAGTGACACTAACTTTTCTCTGCAGTGTCAGGGTTATGAAAATGTACCTCTGGAGAAGTTTTGATTTTATTTTCACGACTTGCTTCTGTAGAATCTGTGCTCTGAGTTTACCTCTTTTGTTAATTTTTTTTTTAATCCCGGATTTCTTCAGCAGAAGGGTAGTAAAAATTCAGTCTCTGAGCCTATGAGATCCATAGTTTTTATTTCTTAAGAGAAACTTACTCTTTCCTGCCCTGACAAAGGCTGAGATAAGCTTTCTTGTTACCTTCCTGAGTCAATAGGTGCATGGTTTTTTGTTTGGGGTTTTTTGTTTGTTTGTTTGTTTGTTTGTTTGTTTTATGGTTCTTCTTTCCTTAGAATTGCCACTGTTCCTGCTTCACGTGGGACCCGGGTTTCAGTACCCAACCCACACCCACTGCAGACATAATCTCTTCTTCCCTACGCAGTCCCTGCCATGATGGAGTAGCTCCTAGGCTGTAACTATCAGGATTTTCTACATTTTCTTTTTTTCTTGTGAAATTAGCCATTGAAGTGTCAGTCTATCTAGACTGTGGTAGCCAGATATTTGGTCAAACGCAAACACTAGCCTAGATGGGGCTATGAAGGTGGGATTAATATTTCAGCCAGCAGACATGGAGCAGATTATCCTCCATATGTGGCCAGGCCTCATCCAAGCAGTTGAAAAGTGTAGGGGCACAGGGGAAAGCTCCCCCATACCCTCTGAGTTTTGCTGTAAAATCAACTTGCAAAAGGCAGATGAACAGGAGAAAAAGACTTACAGCTTTATTTAAAAGGCATACACAAGTGCCTTCAGAGTGAAGTCCCAACCCTCCAGTGGGATGCAGAATGTTTATACCATCTTGAGGTTACAGAAAGAATGTGGGCTCAGAGCATGGCCAAAAACAGGTTATAGTGGTAAATCAGGTTTTAGTGACTAGACAGGTTATAGGAGGCAGAGAAGAGATTTGGTTAGCACGTGTGATCTTCTTACATAAACGAAAACTCACAAGTAGAAGCCCTTAGAGAGACTGTCTCTTTTCAGACCTTTAAAGGTGTCAGATTCTTGGGCCAACTACAGTGGTGCACACCTGTAATCCCAGCACTTTGGGAGGCCAAAACAGGAGCTTTTCTCAAGGTCAGGAGCTGGAGACCAGTGAATGCCATCTCTACCAAATATTCTGTGCCAAAGGGCGGGGGGGAACTTCCTGGAATTGTTATTGTTTTATGTCTTAAATTTAGATCTTTTATCCAGTGAGAGTTAATTTTGGTAAGTGGTGCAAAGTGCAGGTCCAGTTTCAAAATACGACTTCTATGGTAAGAGGTATGGAGAATCCTCAAAGAACTAAAAACAGACCTTCTATTTGATCCCACAATCCTATTACTCAGTATCTGCCCAGAACAAAAAGTCATGTACAACAAGGTCATTTACACTAGAATATTCATGGCAGTTCAATTTGCAATTACCAAAACATGCAATTAATTAACCCAAGTATCCATCAACACATGGATGGATTAATAAACTATGCTATATGTAAACCATAGAATACTATTTAGCCATAAAAAGGTGTAGACTTTAGATATTTTGTATACCTAAAGATATGAGAGAAAAACACAATTATATTCAAGTTGGGGGGGAGGAGAGAAAGGGGAAGCGGAAGGCGGGTGGAAGATTGGTAAGCTCCCACCTAATGTGCACTGGGTAAAGGGCTCAACTGCAACTTGAACTATACCTTGGAAACACAAACAATGGAACCCAGTCATTTGTACTCTCATATTAATCTGAAATTTAAGAAAAAGAAAAAAAAAGCTAGGGGGACGTGGTGCCAGGGAATGCCTATAGTCCCAGCTACAGGGGAGGCTGAAGTGGGATTGTTCTACTGTGCTCTAACCTGGGTGACAGAAGAAGACCTGGTTTAAAAAACAAAACAACAACAAACAAACAAATAAAATGATTTCAGACTCTTAATCTTTCCTAGTTCTGGAAAAGGGGGAGCCAAATTTTTCCCACAAAAAACAGCTTTGAAGGGCCACTTCTGTTTGCTGGCCCTATGGTAGCCATCTGACAATATGTCAAAGAAATATATTTGGGTGTAAAATATTTTTATAATTTTTTTATTAAATCATAGCTGTGTACATTAATGCAATCATGGGGTACAGTGTGGTGTTTTCATATAAAATTTGAAATATTTTCATCCAACTGATTTACATGGCCTTCATGTCATTTTCTTAGTTATTGTGTTAAGATGTTTATATTCTACTTTTAGAAAGAGTCACTTGTATCCTTGTGAGATAAACCATAGAGGTGATCCCTCCAATCACCCTCCCTCCACCCATCCAACCCTCCCTTTCCCTCCCCCTCTCCCCTCCCCATATTATTATGCTATAATTAGGTTATAGCTTTCCTATGAAAGCTATAAATTAGTTTCATAATAGGACTGAGTACATTGGATACTTTTTCTTCCATTCTTGAGATACTTTGCTAAGAAGAAGCTCTATCCACGTAAACATGAAGGAGGTAAAGTCTCCATCTTTCTTTAAGGCTGCATAATATTACATGGTGTACATATACCACTATTTATTGATCCATTC
>NW_003852408.1:9146176-9162856 GCF_000181295.1 Otolemur garnettii | reverse complement strand
TCTTAGAGTTTCATAGTTCTCTTTATAAAGGTCTTTCACATCCTTTATTAGGTAAATTCCCAGATATTTCATCTTCTTTGGCACTACTATAAACAAATAGAGTTCTTGACTATTTTTTCAGCTTGACTATTGTTAGTATATACAAAGGCTACCAATTTATGAGTGTTGATTTTGTAACCTGAGACGCTGCTGTATTCCTTGATCACTTCTAAGAGTTTTGTAGTAGTTCTGATCACTACTAAGAGTTTTGTAGTAGTTTTGATCACTACTAAGAGTTTTGTAGTAGTTTTCCAGGTATACAATCGTATCATCTGCAAAGAGTGAAAGTTTGATCTCTTCTGATCCTATATGGTTACCCTTGATTGTCTTTTCTTCCCTAATTGTGATGGCTAAAACTTCCATTACAATGTTAAAGAGCAATGGAGACAATGGGCAACCTTGCTTTGTTCCTGATCTAAGTGGAAATAATTTCAGTTTAACTCCATTCAATACAATATTGGCTGTGGGTTTGCTGTAGATGGCCTTTATCAGTTTAAGAAATGTCCCTTCTATACCAATTCTCTTAAGTGTTCTGATCATGAACGGATGCTGGATATTATCAAAAGCTTTTCTGCATCAATTGAGAGAATCATATGGTCTTTGTTTTTTAATTTATTTATGTGATGAATTATATTTATAGATTTATGTATGTTGAACCATCCTTGAGATCCTGGGATAAAACCCACTTGGTCATGGTGTATAATTTATTTGATGTGTTGCTGGATTCTGCTTGTTAGGATCTTGTTGAATATTTTTGTATCAATATTTATTAGTGATATTGGTCTATAATTTTTTTTTCTTGTTGGGTCTTTTTCTGGTTTGGGGATTAAGGTGATGCTTGCTTCATAGAATGTGTTTGGTAGTATTTCATCTTTTTCTATATTTTGAAAAAGTTTGAGTAATATAGGTACTAGTTCCTCTTTAAAGGTTTGGTAGAATTCTGACATGAAGCCATCTGGTCCCAGGCTTTTCTTTTTAGGGATATTTAGTATAGTTGATGCTATTTCAGAACTTGACATAAGCCTGTTCAACATTTTGACATCATTCTGGCTAAGTCTTGGGAGGTGGCATGCTTCCAAGTATTGGTCAATTTTCTTCAGATTTTCATATTTCTGGGAGTAAAGTTTCTTGTAATATTCATTAAGGATTTTTTAAATTTCTAAGGAGTCTGTTGTTATTTCATCTTTACCATTTCTGATTGATGAGATTAGAGATATTACTCCTTTACTCTTTTTTTTCTTGGTTAGGTTGGCCAAAGGTTAATCTATTTATTGACCTTTTCAAAAAACCAACTTTTGATTTATTGATCTGTTGTATAATCCTTTTGTTTTCAATTTTGTTTCATTCTTCCCCTTGTAGGTTATGGTTTTCTTACATCTGGCTGCTTTTAGAATTTTCTTTCATATAAACTTTAGTGAAGTTAATTATGATGTCTTATTAGGGGATGTCTTATTTGGGTTGAGTTGTACTGGGGTTCTGAAACTGTCTGCTATCTGAATTTCAGAATCTCTTGGTATATCTGGAAATTTGTCTTGCAAAATTTAATGAAGAAGAGCCTCTGTGTTTTGTGAAGCAACTTCATCACCTTCAGGGATTCCTATAAGGTTAATATTAGTTTTCTTCGAATTATCCTAGAGCTCTCTGAGAGAATGATCCATTTTTGCTCATCATTTCTCTTCACCTTTGAGCACTAGGGCACATTCAAAAGCTTTGTCTTCAATGTCAGAGATCCTTTCTTCTGCCCGCCCCACTCTGTTAGCGAGGGATTCCACCAATTTTTTTAGATCTTTGAGGGCTGCAAACTCTTGCCTCAAGATGTCAAAATCTTTGATCATTTTATCTTTGAAATCATTTAATTCTTGATACATCTTTTGAATAATTCCTTGAAATTCTAATTCCCTCCTTTCCTCCATTCTGGTGATCTTATTTGTTAACCAGACTCTGAACTCAATTTCTGACATCTCAGCCATTTGTTTATAGATGAGGTCTTCAGTTGCATCTGCCATGGCCTTCCTTGGGGGGCAGGGAGTTGATCTACTCTGGTTATTCATGTTGCCAGAGTTTCTCCACTGATTTAGCCCCATGCTTAATTTATACCATTTGGCTTTTCTCCTAGAGCTTTACCAAAGACCCATTCAGCACTACAACCTGAGAAACTGAGGACTTCCTTGGTTTGGTGGGGCTAAGCCGCTCTGTCTTATTTTCAGCTGGTTTCTGTTACACCCTAGTAAATCAGTTACTCTGGGTTGAAGTCTCAGCTGTAGAGAAATAGCAGAAATTAAGTCACTCTATGCCCCACAGACAACAATTGGAAAATGAAAATCACACCTACCCACAACCACACACCCAGGGTAGCACTTTGGGTAGTCCTCAGGTGATTTGGCCCAGTCCAAGAGGTCCAAATCAATTGTCCCAGTTAGCATTGGTCTCAGGTGGAGGAGTTCAAAGTATCTCTGGCAACTAGATTGCAGGGGTCAGCTGGCAGCTCAGGTATGACTAGCTCCAGTGCTCCGTGAGGTCAGAAAGACCAACCTGGCAAATAAATTAGCCTGGGAAGGTTGATGCCTCCTTCCCCACCTTGCCCATCTGTCACACCCAGTCACTGGTAATCCCAGTGGGGCTGGAGCTGTGACCCAGTTCCCCCCAATGAGCAAATGCCCCAGGGATTTACATCTGCCTGAGTTAGAGAGAGATCTATGTCTCCTCAGTCAGGTCTCTGTTCTCAGCCACTATCCGGCAGGGGGAGGTGAGGCCTGACAACCTCGGTGCTTAATGTAGGCAGGGCGGTTCACTCAGTTCCAGCCCCACCCCAGATTGATGTTGCTGGCAGGACAGCACAACTTCACAGAGTTTGTTTCTGTCCTGGTTGTCAGACGCTGCTTGAGGTGACAGAAACCACGACTCTGTTCTGAGGAGTGGCAAGCAGTTGGAGCTCACACTGAGCTGTCAATTCCTGCCTCTGCCTGCCTGCCTTTGTCTCAGCTAAGGTCTCCTGGGGGCTAGGTGTGTCTCAGCCTCTGTAATGCAGAGCTCTGACGTAGCCCCTCCCTAGACGTCTGCCTGCTGTGTGTGGTGTGCGTATTCTAGTCCCAGCGCTCCTTTACTCATGTCCCAGATCCGTCTGCCAGTACCTGCCACCAGAGAAGGTGCCTGGCTTTCTCTGGTTGCCCAGAGAAACAGGGCATGTCTGTCCGGGATAGCCACCCCAGGGGAGCATGAGCCTTATGCGTGGGGGCACCACTGCTGCTCCTGAATGATTCCCTCTCTGCTGACCATACTTTCCTTACTCCTGTGCCACAGAATCAGCACAGCCAAGCAAGGGCCCTTCCCCTGTCCACATCTCTCGAGAAAATGCCCAAGATTCTGGACTCCATGGGGGACAGACTTCCAGACCTCTGGGTGAGAGTGGAGGGGAGTGCTGAAAGTTCAGAGTTGCAGGTAGAGAGTATATACAGTTTTATGCCTGGCAAGAGAGTGCCATGGCACCCTAGTACGGGTAGGAGATCCAGTTTATTAGAGGGTCTCTCCCATGGGATGGAATGAGAGGATGTAGACTCTGCTCACTTGTTTGTATGGAGTTTACTGCGAGCCCTTCTCATGGGGGAGGGGACTTCCATCCATTTGGGGATGGATTCAGTCCTTTTGTTTGTATATTTGGGGTCACGCTTGCCTCAGCAGGGATGTTATGTGTTCTTCAACCTTCTCTCTTGGCTCAGCTCCAAACCATTGGCTTATTTGCTAAACTTCTGTCTTTTAACTCTCCTTCTGGACAGGAGCCTCTGTGGAAAGCTGGCTGCAGTCTGCCATCTTACCTCCTTCAGTATTTTTATATTTTCAAGGCTGCCTGCAGACTCACATCAACGCTTCCCTGGGTCACAAGGAGGCCAGCCTACAGGGCCTAGTCAGGAAATGCCAACCTTCATCACCTCCTGAGCTCATTTCTTTTTTAAAAAAATTACACACACACACACACGTATTAGAAAGAGAGAGAGAAAGACTTCTTACACACAACACACAAGAATGCTCGCATCCTATTTTTCTCTACACAGCTGTAAGACACCATTTTTGTTTGTTTCCTATTTTTATTTTATCTGAAAACTCAAGATGTTTACTGAACAATTTCTTTATTAACCTCACATTTTTCTTAAGTCAGAGCGCCACCCATACAATTCTTAACACTGTTATTGGTAAAGAAATCTTGTTTTATCCACAAAATGAAGGTATTGTGGCTTATTTCCTATTAAAAAGATATTGTTCAAAGCTAAAATTTATAAGTAATAATCATTTGCACTGGAGAAACCTCCTGAGATTACATCTATGACAAAACACACAAATCAACTCCAATCAACTGAGATGACTACACATCACATCTTAATCTTCAGAGGATAAAGTTTAGATGGAGCACTCCCAGCTTTCTCTGTGAAGTAAGATGCTGCCATAATTCCTAATTAATCCAAAGATTGTCACTTCAAAAGACCAGTCATCCATTCAGCCATGTCAGAGTTGAAGTTTTCAGATTTAACTGTCAGTAGGCAACCACTCACAACTTCCTAATTAAAGAGTGAAATAGGAAGAGCTTTCTTTGGAGATCTACTAGTATTTAAATGATTACATAAATTATAAATTATTTAAATATTTTTTAGGAGATCTCTATTTGATAAGCATCTATAGTTTCCTGCCTCTGCATATTAAAGTGATACAGGTTGGATATTTCCCTCCAAATCTCATGCTGGAATTTGATCTCCATTGTTGGAGGTGGGGAAAATGGGAGGTGTTTGGGTCATGAGAATGGATCCCTCAAAAATGGCTTTGTGCCCTCCCCATGAGTAATGAGTTCTCAGCTCTGTTAGTTTCCAGGAGAGCTAGTTGTTTAAAAGAGCACGGGCATGTCCTCTCTCTCTCCTGCGCCTTCTCTCACAAGGTGACCCACTTGCTCCCCTTCCCTTCCCCCAAGTAAAAACTTCCTTAGGCCACCACCAGAAGTAGATGCTGGTGCCATGCTCCTTATACAATCTGCAGAATAAACTGTTTCCTTTATAAACTTCCCAGCCTTGGGTATTTCTTTGCAGCAACACAAAATGGACAGATACGGACAGGTTCACTGTCAACTTCAAAGATTCTCATTTACTGACAACCTGGTAGGCCAGGTGTCTAATAAAGCCGACCGCCCTGACAGCTTTAGCCACACCGTGGTTTTATTTGCTTGTCCTCACAGGCCAGTACATGATATTCTGAGTGTCTTAGTCCATTTGGCAGCTCTAACAAAGTATCACAGAGTAATAACTTATAAACAACTGAAATTGATTTCTCACAATTCTGGAGGCTGGACGTCTTAGAACAGGGTGCCAGCATGGTCAAGTTCTGAGGAAGACTCTCTTCTGAGTTGCAGGGGTCCAACTTCTTGTATCTTCTAGTAACTGAAAGAGAGTGAAAGAGCTTTCTGAGGTCCCTTTTTTAAGAGCACTAGTCCCATTCATGAGGGCTCCACACTGATGACCTCATTACCTTCCCAAGGCCCCACCTCCAAATCACACTGGGGATTAGATATCAACTAGAAACTTGGGGGGGAAACAGACATCCAGTCCATAACACTGAGTGTATGTGGACGCGTACAAGATACAAGTTCACATATAAAACACATACAGAATAATAACAGTAAGTCCATCAACAGTAACCACATACATCCCCTGAGCGCTTCCTACATGGCTGCCACTGCCTCATTTAACACTTCCTGCAAGTCTTCTGGTAGTTGTTTTTGTTATTCTTGTCTTATACGTGAGGATTCTATGACTTCCACAGGTTATGACACTTACTGAGGGCACTCTGGACACCCAGTGAAGTATTGACAAACTATAAATTTGGTCTAGAGTAAAAACGTTTGAAAGAGCTATAAGATAGAAAGATAACTCTTTCTATAAGATAGAAAGTGTAACTCTGTAACCATGAGGAGGATACGGTTTAATGTATCCTACAGTAACGTATACTATGTTTCATAGTTCAAAACTGATTGGAAATGCAATCCAAGTATCAGCCCAGGAACTCACTCCTGAAGCCTTACTTTTCCAATGTAGAAAGAGGATAATAATAGAATAATGGTTCATGTAGGTAAAACGTTTATCTTTTTCAGGCACTGTTTTATATACTTTGACTATTATAACTGATTTAATCCTCACTATTATAACCTTTGTTTTGCAAACAAAGGAACCTTTGGTAAAAAAGTGCAAAACAATGTGTCTAAGGTCACATCTCAAGCAAATGGTGCGGCCGGGATTCAAGCCCAAGCGTGCGGCGCCAGCCTCAGCATCAGCTGTCCTGTCCGCTCTAACACACAGTTCTTTCCCGAAACCCAAGAGCTTTTGAGAGTTCTGGAAGGTCAAGTTGTTTTAATAACAATGCTAAGATGTTATATGCCCTTTGTTCTCTCTCTCACAAGTGCTACATTGGGAGTTTTTCAGAGGTTATGTGGTAAAAGATATTGTCACAGTTTAAATGCATAGAAAACATGACAATTTTGCAGTCATCTCTCAACTTAATCATTAAAGAGACCTGGCAGATGCAAAGAAAATAATCTACTCTTTGGGAAAATATAGTTATTTTTCTCTTGGAAAACATTGTGTGTGTTGACAAATAATGGGCTTATTTTTACACTTTTAAAGGAAAGGAAAAAATGATATTAAAATTTTCTCAGTTTCAATTTTAATATGAGAAGTATTGGTAGATATAATCCATAAACAAAAAACACTTTGTGGTCTTTACTAAATTTTAAAAGAGTAAAAGGTGCTCAGAAACCCAAAAGTTTTAAAAGGCAGATGTGGGGCCACATACTATGTCCTTCGATGATGGCATATTTGAAGGCACTTTTTGGTGTGAGGATTAAATAAAATGACCTGTGTAAAGAGCTTAACACAGCACCTGGCACAAGAAAAGTGTCCATGAATGCTGTTATTGTCATGTTATTAGAGATTGTGTAACTTTGTAACCTATGAGGAGGAAACTGTTTAATGTATTCTTGTCTGAGGCCACACTGTTAGTAATGAACCAGAAACCTCAAAAAGTTGAAATTCTCAACAATAGTGTAAAAAGTTGCATCTGGCAATGATGTAATACACTTGATCATCAAGTTCACTTCCGGTAAATAATAGAAGTACCACAGAAAAGAGAACTGCCGATAATAATGCAGTTACAGGCAAGATGATGGAGCATAAATCACCGTGGGGAGGTGAAAAGACCTGAATTCCAGACTTGATCCTGCCAGCAACCAAATGTGTAATCAAATTATTGTGTTCTTCTGTCTAAACTACAAGAAATTATGTATCTCTCATCTCCTTCACAAGTATAAAATGACTTAATTTATGGGAAAACTCTCTGAAGGATAACATGGGAAAAAGATTTGTTTCACACCTAAACAAATCCCTAAGGGATTAAAATGTTAATGTAAAAAACTACAACCAAAAACTACTGCAAAGATATGTAGAAGAAATTCTGTATAGTTTTAGGGGGAGGAGAAATTTTCTCAGTATTATGACAAAGAGAAAACATATAAAAGCACTGATGTTGCATCCAAAAGAAAACAGCAATGAGTCTTTGTGAACTTGGGCTTGACAGTGGCTTCTTAGCTATGACACTAAAAAGCACATATGAAAAAGAAGAAGAAGGAGAGCGAGCGGCCAAAGCAAGATGAGTCAAAGTCAGAGTGGTGGTCATGGTCCTGGAGGTGGCAAGAAGGATGACAAGGATAAGAAAAAGAATTATGAACCTCCTGTACCAACCAGAGTGGGAAAAAAGAAGAAGAAAACAAAGGGACCAAATGCAGCCAGTAAACTACCACTGGTGACACCTCACACTCAGTGCCAATTAAAATTGTTGAAGTTAGAATTAAAGACTATCTTCTCATGGAGGAAGAATTCATTAGAAATCAGGAACAAATGAAACAATTGGAGGAAAAGCAAGAGGAGGAAAGATCAAAAGTGGATGATCTGAGAGGAACCCCAATGTCAGTAGGAACCTTGGAAGAGATCATTGATGACAATCATGCCATCGTGTCCACATCTGTGGGCTCAGAACACACTGTGTCAGCATCCTTTCATTTGTAGACAAGGATCTGCTGGAACCAGGCTGTTCAGTCCTGCTCAACCACAAGGTGCATGCCGTGATAGGGGTGCTGATGGATGACACAGATCCCCTGGTCACAGTGATGAAGGTGGAAAAGGCACCCCAGGAAACCTATGCTGATATTGGGGGCTTGGACAACCAAATCCAGGAAATTAAGGAATCTGTGGAGCTTCCTCTCACCCATCCTGAATATTATGAAGAGATGGGTATAAAGCCCCCTAAAGGGGTCATTCTCTATGGTCCGCCTGGCACAGGTAAAACCTTGTTAGCCACAGCAGTAGCAAACCAAACCTCGGCCACTTTCTTGAGAGTGGTTGGCTCTGAACTCATTCAGAAGTACCTAGGTGATGGGCCCAAACTTGTTCAGGAATTGTTTCAAGTTGCTGAAGAACATGCACCTTCCATCGTGTTTATTGATGAAATTGATGCCATTGGGACAAAAATATATGACTCAAATTCTGGTGGTGAGAGAGAAATTCAGCAGACAATGTTGGAACTGTTGAACCAGTTGGATGGATTTGATTCAAGGGGAGATGTGAAAGTTATTATGGCTACAAACCGAATAGAAACTTTGGATCCAGCTCTTATCAGACCAGGCCGCATTGACAGGAAGATAGAGTTTCCCCTGCCTGATGAAAAGACCAAGAAGTGCATCTTTCAGATTCACACAAGCAGGATGACCCTGGCTGATGATGTAATGCTGGATGACTTGATCATGGCTAAAGATGACCTCTCTGGTGCTGACATTAAGGCAATTTGTACAGAAGCTGGTCTGACGGCCTTAAGAGAACGTAGACTGAAAGTAACAAATGAAGACTTCAAAAAATCTAAAGAAAATGTTCCGTATAAAAAACAAGAAGGCACCCCTGAGGGGCTTTATCTCTAGTGAACCACAGTTGCTGTCAGGAAAATGGGAGTTTACCTGACCCCAGAAAGATGAGGTTGGAGAAACTGCCCAGAGTCGTCATGTTCTGATATTAGTAAACATCCTCTGTATCTTTCAGAATATGATATGTCAGCTGCCCCTTGGGTGGCCTTCATCTGCTGGTCAGTGTGCAGCACTCTGCTTCCCAATAAAGCAGGCTCTTTTCACAGACAAAAAAAAAAAAAAGAAAGAAAGAAAGAAAAGAAAAGAAAAAGAAGAAGAACGTAGATGGACCTCATCAAAAATAACAAGCTTTGTGCTTCAAAAGACACCATGAGAAAGCAAAAAAGATAACCCCCAAAAATGAAGGAAAATATTTGCAGGTTATATATCTGATAAGAGTCTGGTATTCAAAACATATAAAGAACTTTTCCAAGTCAACCAGAAAAAGACAAAGCACTTAAAAAACTAGCAGACTTGAACAGATATTTCTCCAAATAAGATATACAAGTGGTCAATATATGCAAAAAAAGATGTTCAATATCATTGGTCATTAGGAAAATGCAAGTCAAAATCACTTCACCTCCACCGGAATAGTTAAAATTTAAAAAACCCACTGATAATAGCAAGTGTTGAAAAGATAGACAAATTGGAACCTTCACCAAGTGCTGGTGGAGTTGTGAAATAGTGCAACTGCCTTGGAAAACAGATTGGTAATTCTCAAAATGTTAAACACAGACTTACTACGCCACCCAGCAACTCCACTCCTAGACATACATTCAAGAGAATTTAAAACACACATTCAAACAAAAAAAAAAACTCTCATGAGAATGTTCATAGAAGCATTATTGACAATAGCCATAAAGTGGGAGAAAACCTGCATGTCCATCACACAAAACATCTATGTGAAGAATATTATTTGGCAATAAAAAAGAAATACTGGGCGGCGACTGTGGCTCAAAGGAGTAGGGCGCCAGCCCCATACGCCAGAGGTGACGGGTTCAAACCCAGCCCCAGCCAAAAACTGCCAAAAAAATAAAAATAAAAAAGAAAGAAATACTCATGCAACACATATATACCTTGAAAACTGTGCAGTGAGACTGCTTCAGTGAAGAAAGAAAAAAAAGGAACAGTTAGACCTGAATAACAGAGTGGTTTTTAGGATTAGAATTAAATAAGGAAAATAAGGACAATTCCTCAGATGTGCTAACCAGTGAGTAACTAGCAGCTGTGTTAGGATCAGGAGGCTGGTTGGAATCCAGAGAGGGCAGCACAATGAGTACCTGTGGGTGGACTTGGGTGGTGGGAGAGACACATGGGGGACAGGGAATTCCATGGGTTAGGCAAGTTGCCACCACATTGAAAACATTATGGTAAGTGAAAGATGCCAGTTACAAAACACCACAGACTGTATTGTTCTACTTATATGAAATGCTCAGAGGTTTCTCATAAAGGCTGAAAGTAGATTAATGTCTCCAGAAATTGATGAAAGGAGAAACAGGAAGTGACTGCTAAGCAGGAGAGTTTCACTTTGATGTGATGAAAATGTGATGTGGCTGGCACAGTGGTTCACCCCCTATAATTCCAGGACTTTGGGAAGTTGAGGAGGGAGGATAACTTGAGGATAGAGTTCAAGACCAGCCTGAGCAAAAGCAAGACTCTATGTCTACAAAAAACAGAAAAATCAGCTGGGCATGGTGGTGGGTACCTATAGTCCTAGCTACTCAAGAGGCTGAGGCAGGAGGATCACTCGAGCCCAGGAGTTTGACATTGCAGTTAGCTATGATCACACCACTGCACTCTATCCCAGGCATCAAAGTAAAATCTTGTCTCAAAAAAAAGGTAAATAGGATCATGGTTGCACAATTCTGTACCTTTATTAAAAACCACTGAAATAAAATATAATTTATATCCCAATAACACCGTTATAAAAAATCTACCAGAATTTACCGAAAAACATAACTTTGGAAAGGCAAAAATCACCGTTAAAAAGTAAAGTGTTTTTTAATGGTAGAGAAACAAACTGTATAACTTAATTATATAGTGTTAATGTCTTCAATATTTAAAGCATATTTACTTACAAGTAAATAAGACAAAATCTACAGAGAGCATAGGCAGAGCATATAAATATAAACTTCATAAGAGAGGAAATCTAAATGATAAACACATAAAAATGCTCATCTTCACTTGAATTAAAACTGCAAATGCAAGTGACATCTTTTTGCTTACTCGATTGACCAAGATTACAAATAACAGTGACCCTGAGGCTGATATGCGGGAAAGAAGGCCAAGTTAGGAAGGTGTATCACAATCGTTAAGAGCATTCATGTTTTTTGACCTTATAATTCCAGTTCTATAAACTCATACTAAAGAAGTAATTGGGTGCATTAGCAAAGAAAACTGTGTAAGAATGCTTGTCAGCAGTTTTTATGATAGAAAAATACTAGAGAGAACCTACATACTAAATAATTGGAATGGTGATAGTTTGGCTGGCATGAAGAAGTTCTCAGCATCCAGTAAGAATAAAGACATATCTGCCTATATTTATTGACACAGGGATGTGCTCAGAATTTGTTAGCCAGGAAAAGTTAAGTACAGAATTGTATACAGAGTCTGACACCAATTTTATAATATATATGCATTTATGGATATTAGATATGCATATGTTTATAGCATAATTACATATTTATATCATTGTAAGTTATGTATTTATTATATTTTTGCAAAGATAATGTTAATTTATTCTTTAGGTTCTAATTATGTTATTATTTGTAATTATATTATATATTTATATGCGTGTAGAGAAAGGTCTTAAAAGACATAAAAGTATTAATAGCCATTATCTTTGTATGGTAAGATTTTGAGTGACTTTTTCCCTTAAATTCTGATTTCTCTTATTTTTTGTACAAAATGGATAGCCTGCATGATTTCATTCTTTTAATAGAAGCCTAAGCAGATATTCAAGCACAATGGAGAAGCACTTAGGTTTTGACAGAGTCCATCTGGATTAAGACCTGGCTTTGCCCAGTGACCTTGGACAAGTCACTTGACCCCCCTCAAGGCTCAGATTCCTCAGGAACCACCTTATAAAGTTGTGACTAGTGAGACAAAGTATTTTATGATCTTATTACAGCACCTTTGTGTAATAAGTACTTAGAAAGGTCATTCTTGTTTTTATTGTTATTATTACCATCAATATTGTTAATATTAATGGAAATTCTTCATTGTCTATAAATGCAAGGCTTTTAAATACACACCCATGAATATGGCTGGACCATGCCACATGGGGGCTCCCTTAGTCCAAAAAGCTAGACATCTGCCCATTGCCCTCCAGAAGAAGAAATCTGTCCTAAGCCACCACAGTACCTTGTTACTATAGGGCATTTTCACTATAACCACATGATGACTGTTAGTTGTGTATCTCAATGAAACCATCAATGCCTATTTAGCTTGAAGCTTAACTATCTGACTATGTAGAAGAAATGACTAATAATCGAAAGTAACATTACCCAGTATAAACTATTTCAGAAACAAACAAAAAAAAACCCCTAACTCTATGGTCTAACCATAGAATCAATCACCTTTTATCATACCAGAAAGTAATGATATGATAATATGTTACAACAGCTGATATATTATTATACAGTATAATGTTATAGAATATTCTTATAAAGTTTATATAGTAAGATACAATAATAAATAATATATAATTTAAAATAAGGCATTTTCTAAGTTCTAAGTAACTGGCTTCCAAATGAACCTGTGAACAATATCATATTTCTCACTGAGGAACAGGATAATGTCACATGATACACATACCATGTGATTTTACATGTTGCAATTTGATGTTCACATTTTACATTTTTTTAGGTATCATACTACCTATTATTTTGTGTATGACCTCTGGGTTTTAACAATAACCTGTTGTTAAGAGTCTTAACGATCATTTAGTTATTCCTGAATTGTAGCCTTTTAAAGAATATTCAAACATGTACATTAAGCCACGTTTTAGGAAGTGGCTGACTTACTCTGCTTCTGAAATATCAAACCCATGATTAAAGAGCTGCCTCTGATTTCCTTCACAGGACTGGGGAGGTGATGGGTGTGAACTTTCTCTGATTTCCCCCATGAGGGATTATGTATGTCTTATCTCACTAATTTGGGAAAATATCAAAAAGGCAGAAATCAGTGATTTTGCTACCAACTCTCAGATAAAAGGGCAAAGCTAAATTGCTGGGCAGGTTATGTCTACATGTCTGAAGTCCCTCTCCATTCATTATGGCCTCTAAGCGAAGTTTGTATCTTTGGGGTGGAAAGCTCATTCCCAAAGTTTTCCTTCATTAAACTGTTTAGTCTGTGGTGCACGGAAATTGGTTTTTTTAAATTCAGACACGGGTTGTCACAATAGGTCACTGCCGCTGGGAAAGCAACATTAGAATTTTGAGGATATCAAATAAATGAAAAGCTGTAAGACTTTGCTTTGATGAAGAAGAGTCAATTTAAGGCTGGGCGAAATCTGGTTAACCCAAAGCTTCACCGTAAACATTTCAAGACCTAAGAGGGTGTTATAGGCCACTGGAGTCATTAACTCTGGGGGAGGTGGTGGGCAGTGGTTGGGGGCTAAATTGTCTGCATTAAAAAAAGTGATCCAGGGAGTAGAATAAAATACAAGGAATCTGGATGTTTTAAAGCCCTTCAGCTTTTAAAAACTGATTTGGAAATACCAATGTAGGTCCTAAAAATGACACAGTCAAATCAATTTTTGGTAAACTAATCCACAACTGTCTAATGACATTGCAAAAAAAAAAAAAAGAATCCAAGTCTACAGTATTTACTTTTAAGCAACTTTGCGATAGTGCTAAAACAGCCGCATGTGAAATAAGAAAGAATTAAATAATCCATCTGAAAATTCTGCCTTTGAATCACTAATTCAGCATCTTCGTCAGTCCTCCAGCCCAGCCAGTACAGCAACTGTTCTGAGGTACAAAGACACAGATCCCGGCCCAATTTCCAAAGACGAATTAAGTTGGACAGAAGTAAACTGGCATTGTGAACTCAATGATATTTTAAAGGTTAACATTATTCATAACTAAACTAATTACTAAGCTAATTGCCTTCTCGGAAATGTAGATTTGCGTCTACTGTAGATGTTGACACTTTATTCCCACATAGCTAATGCAACAGTTGGAGTTTTTACCAGCAATTCCATGCCACTTTCAAGTTCAATCTAGTTCTGGGCATTTTCCCTGGACAAAAGCATCAGCAAAGCTGTATACTTTCAACCTTGCCCTCCCAACTGGGTTTTCAGCTGACAGCTGGCTTAGTGGTAATCATCCTAAGAGAGGAGTTGAAGGCCCAGGCCAGGGACTCCCAAAGTGCTGTTCTTTGAGGAGCAGAGAGGGATTCACTCCAGGCCACTTTGGAATCTGCATTTCTACAAGCTATGCAAGGTGACTGTCAAGTGGGAATATTGGTCGGGATTCTATTGTCAAATTAGTCACTAACTGGTTTGGCCAGGTTAAATTAACACATAACCTCATACCTTGGTTTGCCAGATCTATATGGTGAAATAATGCTATCTGCACCTTCCCCTCCCCTAGGAATATTAGAGAGACAACATTAGCAGATACATGTTTAAACACAAAAACATGAGGTTTCAAGAGAGCAGCATAACATGATGGTAAAACACCAGGTTCAGCATTAGAAAAACCCACACCCAGAACCCGGTCAACCATTTATGAACTTGAGTCTCAATTCTCAAACCTGCAAAAAAGAAATAATAACCACCTCACAAGTTAGATTAAAGGAGACAGTATACATAAAGTACTAGTGTTATGATCACCACGTTGTAGATACTCAATAAAGAGTTGATATTACTAAAAATGAGAGAGAAATAATTTACAAGATTTATGCCAAGTGACGCTGAGAAATAAAACAATGTTAGAACAGCTGCTAATACTGTGGGGTTGTTTGTTCCTGCTTACCTAGCTTTCCTTGACTGACACAGATTTCAAATGATGGTAGCACATTTTGCTTTCAAACAAAGAAACTACTAGATTCCGTTTTCTCTATGAACTTTGGTCACAGTAGATATCAAATTCTTTTAGCAATCAAGCAATCGACCATCTGCAAGATTGCCAACCACAGCTCCTACCCCTATAAATATCACTTGCGGAGGCAAACAAGAAGGGCCTCTGGCAGGAAACACCTCTTAGCAGATGTAAGATTCACATTTACCCAGATGCCCTGTTGTTTTTATTTTCCAGCCATAATTCGTTACTAGCGCTTAAGAGGATGAAATCTCCTTGAGGCGCCATAAGAGAAAGCCTCTCTCAGCGACGTTGAAATATGGGCCATCTGCAGCAATGTGCAGCCAGCATGCAGGGTTTGCTGCTTCCCTGGGACTCCCGCCCCTCTAGAGAGCAGTCTGTTCAGCTCAGACACGTCCATATTGCAACCGGGTGTGACACCTGCGGGCCCTCTCAGCCTCCTCCTACTTCTTCATTGCAGGCCTGGAGGATCCCTCGAGTCTTGTCAATGTGTTACAGATGAGGGTTTGCATGGAAAGATGCTGCCATAACATGTGTCGGGAGAGCAAAATAATGAGTGAAGCACAAAGCCTGCAGTTCCTACAGACCAGCACCGGGAGGGCTGGAAAGACCACAGAAACTGGGGTCATAGAAAGAGGGATCGGAATCGCAACTCCAACAGTTTTCTCTGTAATAATAATCGGTGACACTCACTGGGCACTCTCTGAGCACATTACATGTGTGACTCCATTTACTCTTCACCAAAGGCACACGAGATACTGTGATGTGAATGTTAGGTATCACCTTGACAGGTCATGGGGTGCCCAGATTAAACATTGTTCTGCTACGTCTGTGAGGGTGTTTCTGAATGGGATTCACACTTGGGTCTGAGGGCTCAGTACAAATGGCCCTCTCCAGTGTGAGTGTGTTTCATCCAACCCACAGAGGACCTGAACGGGACAAAAAGGTATTGGAAAAAGGAATTTGCCCCTTTTGTGTCCCCTTGGCCTGCCTGAGCTGAGACTTCGGTCTTCTCTTGCCTTTGAATTGTTTTGAAACCATCAGCTCCCTTGATTCTCAGGCTTCTGGGTGTCAACAGGAGTTTACAGCTCTGGTTTTCCTGCGTCTCCAGCTTGCAGACAGCAGATGATGGGACTGCTCAGGCTGCATAGTCACAGGAGCCAATCCCTCAGAATACACTTCTCACTCACACACACACCCATCTACCGACGTATGCGTGTTTATTCTACCTCACACCTGCCGCCAGAACGTGCTTCCCTCCATGTCTCTGTTCACGTTCTAGCCACCAGGTATACCTTTTCTCCTGATTGCCATCTGTCAAAACAATACACAAGTGGTTTTAGTTTCCTTGGGTTGACTTCACAAAGTCCTAGAAACTGGGTGCCGTAAACAACAGAAATGTATATCTCTCAGTCCGGAGCCTAGCGGTCTGCCCTCAGGTTATCAGCAGCATGCGTTCCTTCTGAGGGCCGTGAGGGAAAAGACCCCAGCTTCAGATGGTTTGCTGGCAACCTTTGGCTCACGGATATGTCTCCAATTCCTGCCTTCATATCCACACGAATTTCCACCTGCATTGTCTCCAAATGTCCCTCTTTCTAGGGCATTAGTCGTGTC
>NW_003852408.1:9141541-9145096 GCF_000181295.1 Otolemur garnettii | reverse complement strand
TTCATCCAGCAACAGGTACGTGTATATTTCTTTATATTTTCAAAATTCCATATCTATCAACAGAATACTCTAGATTTGCTGCTGAGAATTTGAAATTGTCATATTTAATCTGCAAGACCTGCCACTGAAGTCAAGAGTCTGTTCAGACCTCCAGAGTCCAGTGCTCTGCAGTGTAACCCACTGTGCACTGGGCATCATTGCACCCAAAAGGGAAACTCATCTCTACACGCTCACACACACACACACACACACACGTATCACAGAGTAGGAGTCCAGAGACTACTACTTTTTTTTTTGAGACAGAGTCTCATTATGTCACCCTCGGTAGAGTGCTCTGGCATCATGGCTTACAGCAACCTCAAACTCTTGGGCTTAAGCAATTCTCTTGTTTCAGCTTCACAAATAGTTGGGACTAAAGGCACCGCCCCAATGGCTGGCTATTTTTTTGTTGCAGTTATCATTGTTGTTTAGCTGGCCCGGGCTGGGTTTGAACCCATCAACCTTATTGTATGTGGCTGGCACCATAACCACTGTGCTATGGGCGCGGAGCCAGAGAGATCACTACTTTTAATGATATTTCAATGCTCCTGGGCCAAATAAGCATTTAATTACAACATATACATAAATATTAATACATTTTTACTCTATGGAAATATCATAGTACATGATACAATACTTTGCAAGTAATATTTATAGGCTTACATCTAAAACTCATATTTAAAATCATTATTTAAATGAGGGCAGTTAGCATATCCATCAACACAATCTATACTCGTGCCAAAACATCACTTTGTAACCTACAGGTATGTACAATTATTATGTGTCGGCTAAAAACAAAATAAAACATATCTAAAAGTGAAAAATCTGTCCAGGACAGAAATCAGACAACTCGTTCACCCAGTGGTCAAAAGGTCAGTCGACGCTTATCCAAGAGCAGGCAGCAGAGTTCTTTGTGAGGAAAGGTGTCCTCCTAGAGGGGACAGAAGGACAGGGCAGCCTCCAATGTGACACCCGGAGAAGGACACGACAGCACTCACATAGTTTTTCTGCCAAAAAATGCATAACACAAAAAGATTTAGGAGTAAACATCAGACACATGCAAATTGAGGGATGGTCTATAAAACAAATGGCCCTTATTCTTTAAAAGAATGCAAATGTCTTCGACCATGAAAGACTGAGAGGCTGCTGCACATGAAAGGGGAATACTGACAAGACACGATGACATGCAATACAGAATCCTGGCCTGAGACTGGGCCGGGAAAATGCAGAGCTACCGGGGCATTATTAGACAAGCAGCCGAACTGGGAGATGGACTGTGGTTCAGATAAATACGAAGTGAAGATTTAGCAGGGACAGGGTATGAGGCATGCGATCTTTTCAGGGAAAAAAATATGCACGTAGGTAATGCCTGTATTAATATACGTTAGGAGGGACGTGGGGAGAGAAAATGATACAGCAAACGTGGCAGCGTGTTTAATATTGCCTCTCCGGGTGAGGGGAGCTTGGGGAGCTTTTTGTAGTATTGCCCCTTTTTGTGCATTTGAAATTATTTCAGAAGAAAAAGAAACAAGTTTGTAGCAAATGAAAAAATCACTGTTTAAAGCCATGAAGGACGGAGCTGCTTTGCGACGCTTCACCTTTTGCTGCCCCTTTCCTGCACGTCAGTTGCTACGTAGCTCGTCGGAGGTTGCCAGCCTCTTTCACGCTCTTCTCTCTCTCCGCTCCCCTCAAAGATTTCCAGCAGCCAGCACCGGGACCTTGGCATGGGCTTCCTGCTTCACTATTTGCGCAAGAAGCTTGTTAGTCAATTGAGTCTTTAGGTGCATGACTGGCATCCCTGACGGCACGTCAGAATCTCCTTGGGAGGTTTTCAATGATGCTGCCCTCTAAACCACAGATTTTCTAATTTAACTAACTGGGAAAAAGGGCCCATTGATATTCTTATCAAGCTTCCTGGTGATTCTAGCATTTAGCAGGTTTGAGAAACCCTGAACTGACTCTCATCTCTCACCGCCAGAGCTCTGGAATGCGTGGTGCTCAGACCTCTGACATCAGGATCATCTGAGAGGATGATTAAAAAGGAAAATGCGTAAGTCTTGCCCCAAACCAGCTACATCAGAATCTGTGGGACTAAGGTGCAGATACCTGCTTTCAACGTGTTCCAAATGAGTCTGAAAACTTAAAAGTCACATTTCTAGAACAGCAATTTCTGAATTTCTTTTGTTGAGGTTCGCTTTAGGTCACTTTTTGTGACTTGGGGCAAGGCCTGTGAAGCTGGGACATCCCGTCCCTCTGTAGCACACGCTGTTGGCTGCTTACCCTGCTGCCTGTTCTAGCTCCTTTCTCCCTTCCCACCGCCCACTAGAGATGCATCATTGAAAGCTCAGTGCTCACATTTGCAGGCTTCCTCCTGGTTGGTGATGGCACCGTGACCCAATCTGGCCAGTGACTCCCAGGGAGTCTGCAGGTGGGACAACGAGCTCTTGCATCTCTGTACAGACTCATGCAAGTGCCACACTCCTGGCTTGACCTCTTCCCTCTTTTTCCTGTCTTGAAACCAGATGGTAAACCCTTCTGGTGACCGTGGAAGGGCAAGTGTAAAGACAGAAGGTCAACAGGCTAAGGGTGATGAGCAGAAACGTGGAAAAACCCTGAATCTTTGATGTTATTAAGAAGCCCACAAATACTTTCAGCGTTTCTGACTGATAACGAATCCCATTACTCCTAAACCCATTTCAGAGAGAAACCACATTTAAAGAAGCATCATCTAGTCACTTGGAAGTCTCCATTTTTTTTCCTTTTGAAACATTCAATATTATCCAAGGATTAGTCTATAAAGCCTAGTACATGAGGCCAGGCATAGTGGCTCGTGCCCGTAATCCTAACATTTTCAGAGGCTAAGGCAAGAGGATCATTTGAGCTCAGGAGTTAGAGTCCGGCCTGAGCAGACTGAGATCAGCCCATCTCTATTAAAAATAGAAAATATTAGCTGGATGTTTTGCTGGGCACCTAAAGTCCCAGCTACTTGGGAGGCTGAGGCAGGAGGATTGCTTGAACCCAGGAGTTTGAGGTTGCTGTGAGCTAGGCTGAGGCTGTGGCACTTTAGCCCGGGCAACACAGTGAGACTATGTTTCAAAAATTAGGAAAAAAAAGAAAAAGACCAGTCTGGACAATATAGTGAGACCCCCTTCTCTAAAAACAAAATTAAAAATTAGCTGGGTATGGTGGGAAGCTGTTCCCCAGTCTCTGACTCCATCTACACTCCAGCCTGTCTTCCCAATACTAGAAGTCTTTCATCCTACTCCCCTGATCCTGCACACCACCTCCACCTCCCAAGAAAAAACCATCCTGCCCACCATGGAGGTCCCTGGACTCCTTTCTTCCTCCCATTCTCCCTTCTCTCTGGGGAGAAAGTGCCCTCCCTTTCCTCTCCTAAGATGGTGAGAGGAGCAGGATAGTAACAGTGAGCAGAGTGGGAAAGCTGTGGCCCTTCACAGTGATGGTCTCTAACCCTTCACACCACAGTGAGCAGAGTGGGAAAGCTGTGGCCCTTCA
>NW_003852408.1:9139132-9140254 GCF_000181295.1 Otolemur garnettii | reverse complement strand
TCAAAGAAACAGGGAGATCCTGTCCTCTCCTCTTCTCCCCTCAGGTCACTCAAACAGTGACTAGAATAGTTACCCCGCCTTCTGGTCACTGCACTTCACCTAATCTCAAAGATCCCGCAGCTGGACAAAAAAGCTGGATTCCTTCCTTGGCTGCCCTCCCCCCAAACTTTTTATTCAACCGAAATGCTTTAGCACAAGGCAAGAATGACCTAGTCTTCTAGTGTTTCTATATCAAGTCCTGTTATTTTGTCCGCAAATTATTTCTGATCGGTGACCCTGGCTGACAGTTGAACTGAATTTCTATAATGAACACATACTTCTTACGGGGATGGAAGCTTTTTTGTCCAATTGCAAGATGAAATTATTGGCACATACCCTAGGAGGTCATAGCAGTGTATCAAATAGAAGGAATATATTTTTTAAGGCTCTGAGAAGATTTAATGTATTTTAAAGTCCTAGACCCAATATTTTATCACTTTCCATCTCAGGTATTTCACTCCTTGAAAATGTTGTCCAACATTTCTCTTCCCAGGCTCCCTCTCTCTAAAATAAGACCAATTATATCTAGCATGGCTATAAACCTCATGTGCACTTTGAGACAGTGGATACTTTTGAGAGTGTAACATCTTAAAAAATACCCCGCAAAATGAAAAATATGATTTCCATAGCTGAAAGATGTTTGTCATTAGTGCTAGTTATTAGCTCATTAAGTGAAATGATTCTCCATAGAAACTGATCTTCTTTCCTTGAACAGGCAGGCCCAAATGAGACGGAGGCCTTGTAATTACCAGGAGAAGAAGAGATCATTTGAAATGATACTGTTCCATAAGCCTGTCCTTTTCATTTATTTCTCATGAATCACATGAACTTCAGGGACGTCTCCTACCCATGCTTTTCATTAAGGAGCAGGTAATGCATTTAACTTTCATTTTATGGCTCAGTCTAGAGAACACTGTGATCTGACCTCTGGGGTTTAGAAATAAACAAACTACTTTTTCATCAATATTGGGATCATTTAGGGGGAGCTGGGAGACTGATTTTATTTAGTAGAGAGAAAAAAACAAAAGGAATGAATTCTGTAAAGGCAAAGAAAATATCCTCAGCAAGATGATAGCAGTTGTG
>NW_003852408.1:9135126-9137797 GCF_000181295.1 Otolemur garnettii | reverse complement strand
CAGGATTTTCCCACACAAAACACATTTCTCAATCCCATGACTTTGGGATTCACCCTTCAGTGAAGTTCATTCTTAAAAGCTAAGAGGTTTACAGATTTATATTTTCTCTTGTTATTTTTTCCCCAGTAAACATCTGCATTGACCATAGAACTTGTTAAAATTATAGAAGACTCATAAATACATATGACTACGTAAAATACAAGATAATCTACAATCTCTCCCTGTGGAACATATGTATTAAAAAGAAGTTAATGATTTGAAAAAGCCACTATGGCAATTCTGTAGCAGCCAACATCTTAAAATATACAACCTCAGGGTCTATAAAATGTTTACTAATTTTACCCAATAAAATATAAAATACTCAATTTTTACATCTTAGAGGGAAATATGATCTTAAATTTTTGCTACATTTTCATATATCCATCCAAACACTCTGATTCATATTCATGACAGATAAATACCTCTTTTTCAAGTGAAATAAGACTATAGGATAATGTGTTTTCTAATCTTACTATTGTTTCTCTCTTTTTTTTTAAGGCTCTTTTCATGTTTGTCTACATGACAGGTAAGAAAGCATAATATTCCTTTACAATCAGGCATAACCTAGCTAATCTTGTTAACTAGTCAAAATAGTTTGGAAGAAAATGTGTTCAGTAGATTGTGTTCATTTACTTCCTGTTACCCCACCAAAACCTGTCAGTCTTTTCTTTCTTTTCTTTTTTTTTTTTTTTTTTTTTTTTTTTTTGCCTAAAGCTGTCATCCTGAGTAGAGTGCAGTGACATCACAGATCACCACAACCTCCAACTCCTCCAACTTGAGAATTGCACTCAAGCAATTCTCCTGCCTCTGCCTCCCAAGTAGCTGGGACCACAGGCATCTACCACAACTCCCAGCTATTTTTTTCTTTTATTTTATTTTTGGTTGTGGCTGTCATTGTTATTTGGTGGGCCCAGGCTGGATTCGAACCCACCAACTCAGGTGTATGTGGCTGGTGCCTTAGTCGCCTGAGCCACAGGCTCCAAGCCCTGTAAGTCTTTTTGTTTCTACTGAGTTTGACTTGATTTTCATCCCATGTTAGTCCAACTGGAGTACCCACAAAGCCATAGCTTCATACCTCAGCTATGATTGAAAAACTGGTCCTTGAAGACAGGGACATCAGCTGCTGAATTTCAGCTGCCACCCAGTCAGGCTGATAGGAAAGTGCCCAGGGCTATTTCATAGCTTGGGATTTTCCAGATGGAACTGCAAGTAAGGGGTACAGTTTATAGGGAGCAAACAGCATCCACGTGCAAGTGCTCACTTGCGTAATGAGGAAGCAACCTTGAGAGGCAGACATATTTAATAAGGGTGGCCGTTTATAGTAGCTAGAACTTATAGAGCGTTTGCCATGTGCCAGACACATTGTCATCTAAGGCATTTCATATACTGACTCAATCTCCATTACAATCACACAATGAAGGTACTCTTATTATTATCCCTTTATTAAAAATGAAGAGATTAAAATGCAGAGTTTAAGTAAATTGCTGTTGTCACACAGCTGGCAAGTGGTTTCATCAGTATTTGAAGTCTAGTTCATGGGGCCGGGTATGGTGGCTCAGGCCTGTAATCCTAGCACTTTGGAAGTCCAAGGCAGGTGGATTGCTTGAGCTCAGGGGTTCAAGACCAGCCTGAGCAAAAGCAAGACCTTGTCTGTACTAAAAATAGAAAAACTAGCTGGTTTCGTGGTGGGCACGTGTAGTCCCAGCTATTCAGTAGGCTGAGGCAAGAGGATCTCTTGAGTCCAAGAGCCTGAGGTTGCTGTGTACCCTACCCAAGGTGACAGACGGAGACTCTGTCTCAAAACAAACAAAAAGGTCCAGCTCAGAGTCTGTGCTCCTAGCCTACACTGCCTACACTGCCATTTTAGATTATGGAAGAAAGTTCTACTTACTAATGGAGTGTATTTCTAGAAATGGGGTCAGAAAGCCTTGCATTTAAAAGCAGCACCTTTTCCTACAATCTCTCTGTAGTCAGTGGTTACTGTAGGTGGGATCTTAATTGGAAAGAAATAATACAGACTTAGATTTGAGCCAGAAGAAAGTGACAAGTCAACTGCTCAAGCAGATGAACTGGTTATCACAGTGGAATGAGATTATACAGACAGCATCAGATATATAAATGGGAAAAATCCAGGGCAGCAAGAATTAGAGGCTGCCTGTCATAGAAACAAGTATTCACTAGGATTCCTTCTCTGGATTGCTATGGCAACTGTTCTCTATCCCAGATGATTTAGCAATTGGTATAAATAGTCTCAGGTTGTTCAAAATATTTCATCATCTCTTTCCAGTAAGACAGCAACTTATGAGGTGTGAATCCGTGTTGTTCTTGAGTATATCTCACCCTATCCAATCCACTCTTAGACTCAAAACAGAAGTGAGCTGTGGTGGCTCACAACTGTGGTAGCTCATTTGAGCATTTTGGGAGGCTGAGGCAGGAGGATGACTTGAGGCCAGGAGCTTGAGACCAAGTTGGGCAATGCATTAAAACCCCCATCTCTACAAAAATATTTTTTAAAAGACAGGCAGACATGATGGTACA
This sequence comes from Otolemur garnettii, assembly GCF_000181295.1. Taxonomy (NCBI): domain Eukaryota; kingdom Metazoa; phylum Chordata; class Mammalia; order Primates; family Galagidae; genus Otolemur; species Otolemur garnettii. Next base: position 9,135,220 of record NW_003852408.1, on the reverse strand, counting down.
AGCCTATAGTCTTAGCTACCTGTGAGTCTAAGGTGGGAGGGTTAGTTCAGCCTAAGAGTTCAAGGTTACAGTGAGTTATGGTTGTGCCGCTGCA
>NW_003852408.1:9133157-9134579 GCF_000181295.1 Otolemur garnettii | reverse complement strand
CAGTAGAAGGCCTTTCCCCAATACAAACACTAAATATTATCAACTCTTATATTTTCACTCATCTGGATGGAACATGAAAATTCAGTTTAATTTACATTTCTATTTGTGAATTAAGCATCTTTTTATTATGATTATTAGACATTCCTTTCAGTGAATTATCTGTTCAGATCTTAACCTCAAATGCCTGGGCTCAAGTGATCCTCCTACCTCAGCCTCCTGAGTAGCCAAGACTACAGGCATATGAGCAACCACGTGCAGCTAATTTGTTTCCAGATTCCTTTTGACCAGGAGAAAATCAAATAGATGCTCTAGACTCCTATTTTCCATCATGACCCCCATGCCTTGACATCCCCTGAGAAATTAACCTCATCTGGTATAAAAAAAAAAAAATGACAATGACTCAAAGATTCACTAATTTAATTTTTACATTAAGACAGCACATCTTTAAAACAATATAGCATATATTTAATTCAGGAATTAGCAAATTTGTCTTTTCTGCAAAAAGCCAGATAGTAAATATCTTAGGCTTGATGGGCCATGTAGCCTCTGTTACAACTAGTCAATTCTGCTGTGATAACAGGAGAACAACCATAGACTATATAGAAAAGAGTAGGTTGACTGTGTTCCAACAAAACTGTATTTATGATGGTCATTGTTTATTGACCTCGGACCTGAATTATCACAGGAGACCTTACAGTTCCCACTCTTCATTTATGCAGGTAACAATGAGGAAATGGAATGTACAAAATAGTAAGTTTGAGGCATGAAAATAAATGAAATATTTTTCCTCCATATTTATAACAGCTATTAGTATCTTGAACTGAAAATGAGTCCAAGTTATATTTTCGAAGATAATCCCTAACAACCAGAACTCGCTAACAGCCTGGGTGTAAGGGGGGAATTGGTAAGGACGCCCAGCTTTTCTGTATGAGCAAGTGGTGATGCCATTGGTTGAGGTGGAAAAGACTGGGTAGGAATATATCTGATGACAAGGGATAAAATTAACAGTTCGGGACTGAAATGTTACTTTTGAAATATCTATGAAACATAAAAGTAGAACCTCCTCGTAGACTGCTGTGCTCAGTGAGGAAGTTTAGACTAAAAAGATAAATTTGGGAGTCAACAGCTCATAGATGTCATTTAAAGCATAGAAATAGATGAAATGATCTAGGCAGAGAATGTGGAAAGAGAAAGCAAGATGAGAAAGGACCTTAGCCAGGCACGGCGGCTCATGCCTATAATGCCAGGACTTGGGAGGCCAAGGCAGGCAGATTGCCTGAGCTCATGAGTTCAAGACCAGCCTGAGCAAGAGTAAGACCCTCGCCTCTAAAAGATAGCCAGGCATTGTGGTGCATGCCTATAGTCTCAGCTACTTGGGAGGCTGAGGCAAGAGAATCACTTAAGCCCAAGAGTTTGAGGTTG
>NW_003852408.1:9121999-9131579 GCF_000181295.1 Otolemur garnettii | reverse complement strand
TGTCACAGCTCACAGCAACCTCAAAGTCTTGGGCCCAAGTGATTCTCTTGCCTCAGCGTCCCAAGTAACTGGGACTACACGTGCCTTCCATAATGCCCAGCTATTTTTTGTTGCTGTTGTTGTTTAGCAGGCCCAGGCTAGGTTCAAACCTTCCAGCCTACGTGTAGGTGGCCAGTGCCCTACCCACTCCCAAGACGGCCCATTCTTAAAAGAAAAGACAATCAAGATATAGACCAATCTTGAGATAACCCAAATGTTGAAATTAGCTAACTAGGATTTTTTTTTTTTTTTGTAGTTTTTGGCCAGGGCTGGGTTTGAACCCACCACCTCTGGCATATGGGGCCAGTGCCCTACTCCTTTGAGCCACAGGCGCTGCCCCTAACTAGGATTTTAAACCATCTATTATGCCCAAAGATGAAAAAGCAAATATTCTCATAATATGTAAAAACTATGATGTTTTAGCAGAAAAACAGAAACTATAAAAAGGAATCATCAGTTATAATACTGCAATTTTTTTTCTTTCTTTCTTCCCCTTCCTCCATTCCTGCGTTCCTGCCTGCCTCCTTTCTTTCTTTTGAGACAGAGTCTTACCCTGTTGCCCATACTGGAGTATAAAGTGGCAAGATCAGTCGGTATTTGTTCCTGCAGTGGCTCACTTCATGTTCAAACTCCTGGGCTCAAGCAATCCTTAGGTCTCAACCGCTCCAGCAGCTGGGATTACAGGAAGGCACCACCATGCTTAGCTGTAATTTCTATAACTCAAAAAGTGCTATGTCTGAAATATAGATGGTTCACCATCAAAGTGACAATGACAGAGGAAAGACCAGCCAGCCTGCAAATAGATCAATACATGATTTGACCCTTTGAAGCCTCGGTTTTGTGATCTGTGAAATGGACATAATCAAAGCTACTTCACAGTGCTGCTGAGAGAATTAAATGAGATAATGCTTACAAAGCTCTTTGCAGGGGGGAGCCTTAGAAGCAGGACCTGGCCAAGAGAGTACACCTGCTGTCACCTGGAATCATTAGTGGCTTGAAGACTTGCCTGGAGCTGGCCAGCAGTGGGGCACGGACCCTCCATCTTCCTCACTGCTGCAGGGATGGCTGCCCGGAAAGCCAGGGCACTACACATGGATGAGACTCTGTGTGGCAGCCCCACGAGCACCTGGCCCTCCCTCCAGATTTTGACTCACCCTGGGCAGAGAAGGCTAACAGAACCAGGACAGTGGGCACAAAGGCCTCAGTGGCCAAGGGGAGCTGTGAGAACTTCCCCTGGAGGTGCAAGCCCCCAACCTTAACACAAGGGACAGGAACAAATAGAGACTGATCAGTCACATTTCATCTCACTGTGATTCACTCTTGGGCTTCCGACCTGAAGACCCAGCTGGGAGGCGCGGTGGACGGGAAAGTGGGGGTGCTGCAAGACTCCATTCCCTCTTCTAGACACCTCTAGCTACTCCAGGGGCAGGCACTCACCCCACTCCAGGAAGACCCCACTGTGAGCTGCTCAAATTTCCTCTTAATTTTTAAAAATGCATATGACTATTTAAAGACTCACACTGAACCTAATATTTAAAGATAGACTGGATTTTGTATTTTTTATCTAAATGTTGTCAAGCTTGGATCTTAAAAGGTCATCAGATTTTTCCCAGCATGAAACTGACATTTGGATATGATGTGATTATTTTCTGAAATTAAATATGCATTTTCTACCAACATTTAGTTGTCGCACATTCTATTTGGATTCTTTCCCTCGCCTTTACAGAATAATCTGTCTAGAGTTGATTAGGTTAGCAGGCTTCTAGCCTAATAGAATTACTCTCAAAACATCTCTTTTAAAGGGAGAGATTTCCTACTGGACTTCTATTTTGTGAGATTTCTGATTTGTTAATCAATGAAGTAATAAGTAATGAACACAGTCCTGTGTTGTCAGAACTCCTGGGTTCCAAGGAAGTATAGCTTGTTCACTAAATCTGCTCATATTTAAGTTAACACAATGACCAAAATGTGCAGACGAGAGGAAAATTCCTATGGAAAAAACATAATATGTGCCCACCCACCACCAAATTATAATGTAAAAATCCTCAAAAACTGTAATTTAAAAGTTTAATTAAGGTGGCACCTGTGGCTCAAAAGGGTAGTGTGCCAGTTCCATATGCCGAAGGTGGCAGGTTCAAACCCAGCCCTGGCCAAAAAAAAAAAAATTAATTAAAATGTTTTCAAATTCTGATGGACAAAACTAAGGAAGTCATATGCCATTAAAAATCTAGAGCCAAAGTGTACCAAACAAAGTCATTAAAGAAGATTCTTTTAATAATTTCTAGAAGTAAATAAAACAAATCTATTTTCTCAATTCCTGCATTTGCCAGCTGGTCCTCTATACTGTACCCCCATCAATGCCCCAGCATCTCTACTTCAGCACTAAATTCCCATCTTTCTCTAAACCCTTTCTTCTCCTAACTACATACGCCATTTCCAAAGAGAATATTACTGTCATTGTCTCTGAAGTTCCAAATGTAAAATTTATTTATTCCACCTTTACCCTTCGTAAAGGGATTTACTTTGTCCTGACCGTTACAGCCCTGCCAGGTTCATTACCCTCTGCTCGAGAGGAAGCCAGTAATACCCTGAGACAGCAGGGGTCCCAGTGCAGAAAGAGTTTAATGTTGCAGGTGCCATGCAAGGAGACGGAAGGAAGCTCTCAAATCTGTCTCCCCCAGAATTTGGGAGGAATGGTTTCTAAAGATACTTTGGTGGGCAAAGGGCTAGGCAATTGGGCCTGCTCATTGGCTGGGTTCAGGCCAGAAGCCTAAAAGTGTAGAAATCGTCTTCTCGTGCTATCAGTTCCTGGGTGGGGGGTCTCGAGACCAGTTGAGTCAGTTCCCCAGTATGGGTCACTGTTCTGGGTGGGTCAACCATCCCACCAGAATGCAGGACCTGGATGATATCTGAGAAACCAGCTCTAGGTGATGTCACCTATGGGAAAGATGAAGAAAGCTAAGAATCAGTATGACCATCAGCTATGTGATTGCTGAGTAGTAAGCATTATAGAAATGTAAGCTAGGGAACAATGACTGGTTATACATATATAAATGTGCATCTCCCCTGCCACAGTTCCCACTTTGTAGCCCTTTATTAATTTTGCAAATGACATTTTTTTGCAAATTAAGCTAACCTTTTCTTCAGTTTGCCTCTCCCTTCAATCTAAAATATTTAAGTTAGAGCTAAGAAGCTTAGATTTGGGGATAAGGAACAGAGATAAAGAAGGTAGTGTCTGTGCCTTGATAATAACTGGTATGTATCTAACACTGACTTTATTTCATCTAATTTTACCACAGCTCTATGAGACAGATACTATTCTTACCCTAATTTTAGATGGTAGGAAGACTAAGGTAGAAAGAAAGTACCTTCCCCAGGTGACACATACTCTGTAATAGTAAGTGGTGCCCAGATGAAAGCTAAGTCTGTCGGAGTCTAAAGCCTATGTCTTACCCAGGCCAATACTGCCTCCCAGGGCCAGCTACTGGGGCCAGTAGGCAGTTTGAATGCATTGGTGGGCCCTACTCCAGGCCAAGGTCTTTTCAAATCAATTAAGTTCAATGCTCAAAGACACAGCAGTCTCCGAAATTTGTTTCATGATCAATAGCTGGTCTATTCTGGTATGCTCTCCTTCAGACACAGCTTTAGAGGAAAAATAAAAATGGAATCTACCTAGCTAACTGGTGATATTTTCTAGAGAGGGCAATAGCTGTTGGGAATCCCAGTGGGTTCAGCTTCTGCTAGGTTGACTCTAATTATCTGTAGCTTCCCTGCCCTCAGCCCCCAAGGCCATCCCTCTTCAAAAGAAGAAGTGTAAAATGCAAGGCCAGAACAGCTGCTGGAGTTAAACAGAGATGGAATGGCCCGGATGCCTGGGAAGAAGATAAAGGAGCCTGTTGCTGTTGAGAATGGCAGTGTCACCAGCTTCCTGCTTGATCCTGAAGATGGTGAAAGGGAAGGGTCGGAAAGGGAGAGGGGACATCGTGGGGCTGCCGGTGGGGTATCCATGACAGGAAGTGTTTGCTTTGCCTTTTGGAATGAACCTGTTTAGGATAAAATTTGTCTTCAACTCTGCATAAGCCCCAGGGTGGATGGAAACTAATGCCTCCTATATCTGACTGCCCCTTTAAATTAGAAAGAAGATCCCCAAATCAGAGTTGGTATAGCCTGGAGGACAGGCAGGAGATGGAAGATGAGGACCATCCCCTTGCACTATTTGTCATCTCAGCAACCAGCACCTGCTGGCAACTTGTCAGCCAGAGCCACGACTTAGGGAGCTGTACTCCTGCCTGAAACTGGCAGGATCTGAGTTTTCTCTGCTTGTCAAAATCTGTGCCTGCTGGCACAAGCACAGAAATTCCTTTTAAAGTTGAACGTGTCACCCAAATTAAGCCCATTAAACTCCAGGTGACCTTCCACTGAGGAAAGCTCATTAAGAAGGATATTGCTGTATTTCTATTCCTACTCTGCCATAAAAGTCTTCTCAGGAAAACAGAATTTTTTTAAATGTCACAGAATATCAGAGGTCAAGGCAGTCTTAAAGATCGTCGTCTGCCATGGAGATCACCCCATCCGATCACCTTATTTTACAAATGCTTGCCATAAGGACAAAGAAAATTCATCAGAATATGTGAATTACCTAAGGTCTTTTCCCTTAGTTGGAATATACAATACTGTACTATACAATATCTATAATTTGGTTTATGGAATAAAATGAAAGAATCAATACATGTTGATGTTTTCTTTTGGTCCTCTCAAATAATAAATCTCAAAAGAATCTAAACCAATCCCTTGCCTAAAGATAATTTAAAATAGCTCTTTATGTAAAGTTCTAATCTCTACTGCTCCTCTTTTCTGGCAAGACTGATCTCTGCACCTTTGAAATATTCCTTGTTCTTATTCTTCACTTTCTTACTAAGCTCTAATCAAGCCTTTCTTGATATTTTTTTCCACGGGATTGAGCCCACTGCCTCTGCCCCTGTATCATACATAGCTTGAACTTCCCTCATTCTGAGTACAGTTCTCCTTTGGTATAGGGTGGTGGGTTGATTCCAAGACCCTCACGAATACTGAAATCCATGAATGCTCAAGAAAAATGCACCAAACAGCATAGTATTTGCATATAATCTACTCTTATCCTGTATATTTTAAATCAACTCTAAATTACTTAACATGCCTAATTTAATGTAAATTCTATGTAAATAACTATTATGCTGTACTTTTATTTGTATTATTTTTTATTATTGAATTTTTTGGTTTGTGTGGGTTTTTTTTTAATCCATGATTTGTTGAATCTGCTGATACAGAACCCCCAGATATGTTCAGCCAAATGTACCTATCTCAAACTTTAACATGGTAACAAGTTCTTGTATTTCAGGTTTGGGACTTCCAACCTCAGAGTTTAGAACAAAGAAAGCAAAGTCCACCATGAGATATATTATTACTCTTACTAACAACAGCAATAGCTAATACACAGAGTGCCTCCTCTAAGTACAGGGGAACTTACTAAGTGAATTACCTCTTTTATCATGACATTGATTTTATCAGGAGGTGGTGATATTTAATCTCCTACAGATCAGGAAATAGGCTGAATCAGGCAATATAATTAGAGATTGTAGGACCAAGGTTTTAGGCCCGGTAGTTAGATATCAGAGCCCTCTCTCTTAACTACTATGCCATTCTGCCTATAAACTTGTGAGACATTAGGCTGGAAAAGAATTCATGACAAGATAATTGGGCAGTTTTCAATGTCATCCTAAGGGCTGGTATAAAAAAGGGTACCTAACCCAGCCTGGAGATGGGGAGGTGGGATGGGAGATAAAAAATAAATAAAACAGTTTTGGAAGTATCCCTTGAGCTCAGGAGGTCTAGACAAGCTTAAACAAGAGCAAGATCTCATCTCTACTAAAAATAGAAAGAATTAGCAGGGCATTGGGGCAGGCACCTGTAGTCCCAGCTCCTTGGCAGGCTGAGATAGGAGGAGCGCTTGAACCCAAGAGTATGAGGTGACTGTGAGCTACGCTGATGCCATGGCACTCTAGCCTGGACAGCAAAGTGAGACTCTGTCTCAGAAAAAAACAAACAAATAAAAACCATGTTGTGTACCCTAAATATGTGTTTTAATACAATAAAAATAAATTAAAAGTATAAATTGAAAAGCACTTTTACCAAACAGCTATTAGGTAAAAAGAAAATATGCAACTAAAATAACAGAATTTCTAAAAATCAATAAAAATGAAAACTCTACATTCCAGAATGTTTGGGATATATTTAAAGCTGTTATCAGAAGAAAGCTCATAGCCTTAACTGCTTCGTCATTACAAAGTGAAGAATTTTAAAAAATAAAAAATAAGCTAAATTCCCAATTCATAAAAGCCAAACAGTAACAACAAATTAAGTTGAAATATAACCTGAGAAGAAACGTCACCTTAAGTGGGTGGGAAGAAAACTCGGCCTGAGGAACCTGGAACTCCGGAGCGTCTGTAAGAAGGTGGGTTTGAAGTAACCTAGGTAACCAATGACCAATAGCAAGAGACCATCAGTGACCAATAGAAAAGAGCAATACTGCCTGGAGGCACAGAGGCCAATGAAAGACTTGTAACCAATTTCAAAAGGAGAGGGTATTTATACCCCTGCAGGCCTTCATAACTCTTCTTAGCTCACTTTTTCCCCACCTTGGCGGGGACTCCCTTCCAACATTATTTGGAAATGCTCTAAACTTTCTCTTTGTTCTTTCTAAATAAAATCTGTTAGGCTCGCACCTGTAGCTCAGCAGCTAGGGTGCCAGCCACCTACGCGAGAGTTGCAGGATTCGACCCCAGTCCAGGCCTGCCAAACAACAATGACAACTACAAAAAAATAGCCGGGGGTTGTGGTGGGCACTTGTAGTCCCAGCTACTCGCGAGGCTGAGGCAAGAGAATCGCTTAAGCCCAGGAGTTGGAGGTTGCTGTGAGCTGTGACACAATGGGACTCTACCAAGGGCAAGAAAGTGAGACTCTGTCTCTAAAAAAAAAAAAAAAACTCTCTGTTCCCCAGAAACTGGTGCAGGTTACTTTTGCTCTCTGCTTATGAGAGTAGACTGGTGCAGGTTACTTCTGCTCTCTGTGTGTGAGCACAGAAGCACACTGCCTGTGCTGCTCCAGTTTTATTTTCAGTTTTCAATCACTTTTTTGCTTTCCGTTACCTCCATGCCTCAGTTGAACTCGAGTAATCAAATCAGGCCAATTAGGTTTAGGGAACTGGGACCCCCAACCCCCAAAAGAACCCAAGGTAAGAAATATCATCCTAACAGAAAGGTTCTTCAAACAAAAATAAGTTTATTCAGACGAGGACACTGCAATGTGGAATAAGGAGGCATAATAAACTGTGAGTGCATTCAAAGAGGTGAAGGAAGACAAAGGTTTTGAAACAAAAAACGAGTTGTTTTGAAACAATTATCCTTGGCTATAAGGATTAATAATTAGAATGGCAACGTTCCAAGGCTGGACAGGCAGTTGCTGGGCAGATGTCCTTCCAGAAGTACTTTCTGTGCAAGGTATGATTTTTCCAGTCTCCGTGATAGTTCTTGCTCTGAGGCATTAAGTATGAGAACCTCCCTTCACGGCCTTCTCTTGTTCCATTTTGTCAGAGTTTGACATAAATGACTCCATTTTGATTCTGACAACTCTTTTTTTATATACTTTTTTTTTTTTTGCAGTTTTGGCTGGGCTTGAACCCCTGATATATGGGGCCAGCTCCCTACTCCTTGAGCCACGGGCACCGCCCTAATCCTGACAACTTTTACAAAAATAATAAATACTGAAAAATAAAATAATAAACAGAAATTAATGGAGACAACAGAAAAACAGCAGATCTAATTAGTAATACAAAATACTGATTGTTTTAATATCAACAAAATAGACAAAGTAATAGCTAACCTGAGGGGAGAAGCAGAAAAAGTACGAATATATAAAACTAATGACATAGGAGAAATAATCATGCAAATAGAATATTTTTAAGACTATTTTTCAGACTTCTGTACAAACACATTTGAAAAACTACATGAAATGGAAAACTTTTCAGGAAAATACAGTTCACCCAGATTGGCCAGTTTAGATACAGAGAGTTCCAAAACAGATATTTCAGTAAAAGAAATAACTTTCATTAATCACTTACATAAACTAAAATTTTAAAGAAATACAAAGAATAAAAGAAGAACGTTTTTATAAAAAAATGAAAAGTATGGAGGGGTGAATGTTAGACTCACCTTTTAGTCTGAAAGGTTTTTTTTATTTGTTTCATTTTGATTATCATTTGTTACTCTCTGCTTCCATCTTTCTTCACTTCTAATAAGACCATACATTTCCAGATGAACACTGGTTCAGAAAATGTAAATTATTTTTCTAATGTAAACTTTTCTTTGTGACTTGAATTCATATTAAGAAATCGTCCAGTAATTTTATTAGTAATATAATTTCAGTTTATTGTTCTTACATCTAATCCCAATGGTAAATATACCTTTTATACACCCTAATAAAAACTCTTATTCCTGCTTGAAATATTAATTTGTTAAAGGCTAGGGAAAAAAATTCCAGACAAGAGATTTTGCTTTACATTACATTTGAAATAGATTTCTTCACAATCAGACTCGATAATGTCTTACAATTTATCCTTGAACTCAAACTTCTCCTAGAAGTTGCCTTGGGGAGTTCCAAGTCCCCATTCCAGTCCTCTGAGCCCTCTCCTCAGAAGCAGTTCAGCTTCTCATAAGCTATCTACTGAATGGGCAAAACAGTAGCTTCTTTTGGTCATTTCTCTACTTTTGCTATCTCTGAAGATACCATCTTCAGTTTGATATTGGGATTTTGGTTCTGAATTTCCTAAGTCTTCCAGCAAGTTTTCTAACAAGCCCTAGTGGACAACATTGGCATAAATAATCATGAGGTGCAAACCTTTAGCGTGGCTCATGAGGAATTAAAGTCATTCTTATTTTAATGAGAATAATATAGGACTGAATGACCTTTTTCATCAAGTGATCATTTAAAACAAAAAACAAATAGCAAATAAAAACAAATCTAGAAGCATCATCTTGCCAGATTTCAGGTTATATACAAGGCTATAGTGGTCAAAACACTATGATACTAGCACAAAAATAAAGGTGTACATCTATGGAATAGAATAGAAAATCTAGAAATGAACCCAGCCACATATTGTCATTTGATCTTTGCCAAGCCTAAAAAAACAAGAATGGGCTGTTCAGGAGATCTATTTCTTCTTGGCTAAGTCTAGGGAGAGGATGTGATTCCAAATATTGATCCATTTCCTTCACATTATCAAATTTCTGGGCATAGAGTTTCTTGTAGTATCAGAGATAATCTCTTGTATCTCTGTTGCATCTGTTGTTATTTCCCCTTTATCATTTCTGATTGAGGTTACTAGAAATTTTACTTTTCTATTTCTAGTTAGTCTGGCCAAAGGTTTATTTAGAATGGCCCACATCACAAAATCACAAAGCTGCAGATGCTAGTGTGGATGTGGAGAGAAGGGAACACTTTTACACTG
>NW_003852408.1:9110363-9121458 GCF_000181295.1 Otolemur garnettii | reverse complement strand
AAAAAAAAAAAAAAAAACAAAAGAAAAGAAAAGAAAAGAAAGAAAACATAAATGGGGGAAAAGGATCCTTATATAACAAATGGTCCTGGAAGAACTGGTTATCCACATGTAGAAGACTAAAACTGAGCCCAGCTTCTCACCATTCTGGATAAAAGATTTAAATTGAAGACACAAAACAATAAAAATTCTATAAGAGAGTGTGGGGAAAATACTTGAAGATATTGACCTGGGAAAAAGGTTTATGAAGAAGATCCACCACCAGCCCCCTCCCTGCCCTGGCACTTGCAGCAACACCAAAAATAAATAACTGAGATTTGATCAAGCTATAAAGCTTTTGCATACCTAAGAGCACTACAACAAAAGCAAACAGACAGCCTTTGAAATGGGAGAAATTTTTGCATGTTAGGAATCTGACAAAGGCCTGATAACTAGAATCTACAGAGAACTCAAATTAATAAATAAGAAAAGAGCAACTATTTCCTCTATAAGTGAGTAAGAGAAACTTCTCTGAAGATGACAGAAATATGGCCCACAAACACATGAAAAAATGCTCATCATCTTTAATCATCAGAGAAATTCAAATCAAAACCACTCTGAGATATCACCTCAGCCTAGGAAGATTAGCCAATATCACATAGTCCCAAAACTACAGATGCCAGTGTGGATGTGGAGAGAAGGGAACACTTCTATACTGCTGGTGGGATTGCAAACAGCTTTTTTGGAAAGAAGTATGGAGAATACTCAAAAAACTAAAAGTTGACCTTCCATTTAATCCTGCAATCCCATTGCTAGGTATCTACCCAGAAGAACAAAAATTACTTTACCCAACGACATTTATACTGGAATGCTTATTGGGGCTCACTTTATAATTGCCAAGTCTTGGAAGCAACCCAAACACCCATCAAACCACGAATGCATTAACAAATTTTGGTATATGTATGCCATCGAATACTATTCAACCATTAAAAAAGATGAAGACTTTACATCTTTTACAATTACCTGGATGGAGTTTAGTAAAGTATTCCAAGAATGAAAAAATAAATATCCAATGTACTCTATACTAATATGAAACCAACATATAAACAATTACAACATATAAACAAAATCATGCTCATATGAATAATAAAACACAAAAATAGTCTAGTATGGGGACATAGGGAGGAGGGAGGAGGAAGGGGGAAGGACAAGTGGCAGGAGGAGGGAGGCCATGTGCCAGGGTCTCACCTATTGTGAACATTGTGAGGGTGTATAACATGCCTTCTGGGTGAGGGGCTCGCTTACAACTGGAACTTTACCCTGGAAGTGAGAACAATGTAATATAAAAATTTGTACCTTCATATTAATTTGAAATAAAATATATATATATGTAAAAATGAAGATTTTTTTAAAGGGTAAAAAAATATATAAGTGATCATTAAAATACAGTAGAACCCCCAAAGTTGACCACTTCCCTACATTGACCACTTCCTTATGTTGACCAGTTTGTTACAGTCCCTAGGGCGGAGGTTCTACTGTACTGCTATTTAACATTTCTTTTATCTTGAATTTCTTGCTTTTGTTGTTGTCCTTGAGCCAGACTCTTAGGAAATACTATTTATCAGGCCTATTTTTATTTGTAAGTTTGCTATGTTTTCCTTTATAAGTTCAAAAAAGTCAATGGAACTCTTTGCTGTAATTTAAATTTTTGAACATCAAGCTTTCCTTCAAGTGGGGTTATCATGACTGCAGAGTTAATTCTGGACAGGAGTCAGATGAGCCTGTATCTGTTTAGCCTCAGAGAGGAAAAGGAGATTATTTGCATTGGTTTTTACTTAAATACTCTCAAGACAAGTTCAAAAATGCTGGAAAGTGTCCTGGTTTGATCTTTCATTCACCACTGTTCTCTCTCTTCAATTTCTTTCTTTTGTGACTTCTCTCCTATAGCTTAAGAAGAATTTTGTTGATCATCATTACTCAGGTTTAATTCAGCTAGGAAGGAAGTAAGAAGTGTGGGTGTTGAAGCACAAACTTGCAATTCAAATAAAACTGGATTTTGGATTTTTCCATCTTCAAAGAAAAGCAAAGAATGAAACTTTGAGAAATGTCGTTATTGACACCCACCTACTTATTCAACCTACCGGGAAGGGGTGTTGCTGGGCTTTGGGGAGACAATGATGAGAAAAACAAGACAGAGTCCTGGCCCATAAAATTTACAATCCAATCCGAAAGACAGATTAATCAGTCATGTAAATTATGGTGAGCTGTGGTACATGCCAGAAAGGAAGGGTAACACTACAGGGAGATCTAGAACATTCTATCAGGGTCGGATGAGGCTTTTCTAAGAAAACATCATTTCAGTTGAAAGCGAAAGACGGGAAGACCCTAAGCAGACACGGAGGGGAAGATAAGGAGTATTCAGGAAGGAAATGGATCCCGTGCAGCGTCTGGGGCAAGGTCAGAGTAACCAGGAGCTGGGAAAAATGGTTCACAATTATATAATGTCACACAAAATGTATTAGTAACTCTGAGAAGAAAAAGAAAAAATAGGGCCCACCGTACTTAGCACGGAGTAAGCACAAAATAAACCCTGGAGTTTATTATTATCATTTTCCACTTATTCATCTCTCATTTCTCTCCTCAGAGCCGCCCATCTGCCCAGTTTCCAACAGGCTCTGGAGGGCCACTGGTCTTTTCTCAAAGCCTCTTAGACTTAAGCCCCTTCCCAAGAACATTCTAAAAGTTGCTCTGTCACATGGTAGAAGTTTTCTTTGATTAAATGAATTTAATTTATTCCTTTAACAAATACATGTTTAAAAGGTACATGTTCATACATGGTTAACAACAGGGACAGCGAACACTCGCTGAGTGCAGGCATTGTGCCCCTGATCTCTTATGAAGGGGAGTGATCTTTTCATAATAATTTTATGAGGCAGTGAGAACACAGTGAGAACACAGAAGAACAGAGAGGTTAAGCAATTACTTCTGGGTCACACACCTAGTAAGTGGTAGAGTCGGGCTTTAAATCCAGGAAAGCTGTCTCCAGAGTGGGAGAGATGAACTCATGCTGCAATTTCTAAGGCAGACAAGGCCTTGCTCACACAGACGTCACACCCTACTTAAAAGGAGGCAGGGACATGGTGGAAATAGAATAAACAAGTCAATAAATAAATGACATTAATTTCAGTGTTGATTTATTTTTAAAAGATATTATTAACTGGTGATGTGATGCACAGGGATCAGGGTGTGGGAGGTTGGGGACCCTACTGCGATAGAAAGAGTATCCAGAAGCCGCTTATTAGGGGTGGCCCATTGAAGCTGAGAACCGAAAGATGGAAAGAAGACAGCTCTGTGAAAAGGCAGAGAAAAACTTTCCAGCAGAGGAAATAGCAAGTACAACATCTTCAGTTGGGAAAATATTGGTGTGTTGGAGGAACTAAGAGAGGTCTGGACAAGGCAGGGAAGGTGGAAGGTGAGGGTTCCCATCAGGTAACACTCTGCTCTCTCTCGAGGCCTGAGTTAGGAATGTCATCTCACAGACGATGGAAAGCCTGGAAACATTTGTTTAAGCAAGGAAAAATGGAAAAGATCTGATTAATATTTATAGAATTTCACGTGAAATTCTGTTTGGAGAATTCATGCGTTGTAGTCTAGAGTGAAATAAAAGAGACCAAAGTGACTGCTGTCCACCTGGTGAGCAATGAACATGGGTTACACTGGGGTGTTGGCAGTGGACGTGGGGAGAAGGAATGGAAATAGAAACTTAGTCTTACTCCATGAATTGAATGTAGGGAGTGAAAAGAATGGACGAATCAAAGATGATACCCAGACTTTTTGGAGGACTACAAATGGTGCCCCATCCCAAGGAAGACAAGGAGAAGCAAGCTTGAGAAGAAAGTCATGAGTTTTCAGTTTGACTGTGAAATTTGGGATAATTATCAGACCTTCTAAAGGTGTAACGTACAGTTATATAAATGAGATTGTAACTTAGGGCTAAAGACAGAAATCTAAGAGTCATCCACCCATATGTAAAACCATGGAGATGACCTATGTGGGGGAAAGAAGAGAAGGCCTAGGTCATGATTCAGAGACCTCACAGCTAATTCACCAAGCCCCTCTGCGTCTCAAGCTCACTGTCGGTGAATTGGAGGCAAAGTAACAATGTTACACCCTGTTTTAGGCTAGATTAAAGAATCTAGGACTAATATTCTTTCTTCTCCTTCACCCTTGATTGTGCCCCTACAGTTCTGGCAGGTAAGGAGATATTTTTATTCTTTTCCCTAACAGGTTCTCATAAGAGATTGAGTGATTGCTGAGGGCTTCCTAGAGCCACATGGAGATAATTCTTAGATCACAGTTCAACTTTTCTCCTGCTGAATCCTGCAGCTGCCCCTGCAGACAAAAGGGACGTATTTTTCCTTTCAGAATGTTCAGGAGAACAGGGCCAGCAGTGTTACTAACCTCTTTATGTAAATCCAGTCAATCCAAGCTGACATTGTACAGCACAGAGAAGAAAATAGGCACAAAGCTATATCTACCAGCTACATAATCACATCTGAAAATTCAGTTTCAAGACCAAGATTGACAAGAACCCAGCAGATCCTTTTGTCAGTCAATCCACAGGTTTTTACTAGGCGCCCTGAGGGTGCCTGGTACTGGAGGAGGCTGCTTTTGTGCGTAAGTCAGCCGGTTCTCTGCCATGAAAATAGAAATTTAATCATTTGCCCATACTAGCATTTCCCTTCAGCTTTTCCAGAGTGTTTTTTTGTGAATGACTAACAGAATAGCAGGGGCAGAGACAGCCAGCAAATCCCCACCGGAGGCCCCCCAGAGGAGAGATGACTCATCCATCGCTGACGTCAAAGCCTCCGTTCTCTTCAGAGGAGTAGGAAGAGGATGGTAAGGGCTCGGGCAGAATGACCCAAATGCCCTCCCGAGTCCCCTGTGGATTGTAACTGCTTCCCCTTCTCTTACCTGGTAATGATGATTTCAACCCAAAGAAAGCTGAAACTGAAAACTCTAATCTCACTGTCAAGTTAACTGAAAAACTAGAAACAGAAGTCTTCCTTCCTGTCAAACAGTATCAAATCCTTTTTATGAGTTCTTTTCCTTTGGAGAATATTAAAAACATCAGTCCCTTCCTAGGGTGCTTTGTATTGATTTATGTCTCAGTTCATTCCATCTGCTATAATAAATACCATAGACTGGGTGGCTTAAATGACAAACATTTTTCACTATTCTTGCATAGTTCTGAAGGCTGGGAAGTTCAAGATCAAGGTGCCAGCAGTCAGTGTCTGATAAGAGCTTACTTTCAGGTTGGCAGACGGCTGTCTCTCTTTCTGGTAGAAAGAGAGAGAGAGTGCACTCTAATCTCTTTCCCCTCATCAAAGAACACTGATCCCATTATGGGGTTTTCGCCCTCATGACCTCACCTAAACTCAAGTAGTAGTGAAAGACCCCACCTCCAAGCACCATCACATTGGGGGTTAGGGTTTTGACATATGTGTTTGGTGGTGGGGGCGAGGAGGAAGTAAACAGCATGGAGTTCATAACAACTTGCTTACTGCCTCTCAACAGTGACCATTTCCAGTTTGTCTTTCTCTTCACCATTTCCCCAGGGCTTTACCAGATTATGTATAGGACCATTCCAGTGTTCACTCTTGATGGTTATTCAAACAAAGCTTCGATTGTGCCCAGGGACCTGCAGGGTATGAACCAGTAACGCCAACATCCCAGTGTGAACAGGCAACCAGAGTTGTGCTTGGAAACTTTTTGGTTTCCTCACAGTTCAGCCCTCAGGTATTTGTTCTTGGGCCTCCTACCTCGGCTATCCGCTAATTTACTTCCTTGGGCAGTAGACTGGATAGCTAATTAACAGATCAAGCCTGAATTGTTTCATCAATCACTAATGGGATACTTGGTCTAACTCTTAAGTCCTGATTCAAGTCACATCTCTGGCTGCATACATACCCTACTCATTTAGTTCTTTGAATTTTTATTGTATAAGATGTTTATCACTCCTTTGGGCATTTTTTGATATGTGGAAACTCCATAGTTGACCACTTCTCTACATTGACCACCTCCTTAAGTTGACCTAATTTTCAGACCAATATGAACCATATAGGTATCAGTATAGTAGGCCTAGTTCCTTATGCTGACCACCTCTGTATGTTGATCAGTTTGCTACAGTCCCTTGGGTGGTCAACCTATAGAGGTTCTACTGTATTAACTTTTAATTACATCTTATGACTTGTTTTGTGGCTCTTGAGTGTGATAAACTTACCTTGTCATCATCTTAATTTGTACATTTTTTCTTTTACTCAGAGTACCCATCAAAATGCCCTGTACTGAAGGTTCACCTAATAAGAATTTATTAGGTTGAGCTGAGCATGGTGGCTCACACCTGTGATCTTAGCACTTTGGGAGGCTGAGACAGATGGCTTGCTTGAGCTCAGGCATTCAAGACCAGCCTGAATAAGAGTGAGACCCCATCTCCATTAAAAAGAGAAAACTAGTTGGGCATTGTGGGGGTTGCTTGTAGTCCCAGCTACATGGGAGACTGAGGCAAGAGGATCTCTTGAGCCTAAGAGTTTGAGGCTGCTATGAGCTACTATGACACCATGGACTTCTACCCAGGGTGACAGAGTGAGACTCTGTCTCATAAAAAAAAATAATAATAATTTTTTCAGTTGAACCAAATTTATATTATGGTAACTTCTGGAGCTAAATCTGATGACATGAATCTAATAGTAGCATTTCAGACATATGGCAGATGGGTAAGAAAGATCAGTTTTAGGTTAGGAGGACTTTTGGAGCTCCTTCACATACCCATGTTTATGCAAATGGTGTGGACAGGTAGTCCTTTGATGTTCATCCTGCCCCAGCACAGCCTCACTGTAACATTATTGCCCAAACACACAGGCGGCCACTTACAACCTAGCAAATCTGAATGAGAGAAGGACCTGGCCTGTGAACTATCCGACTGTCATGCACAGCTGCTAAGGAAAGCCAGTTACACTGAGATAGAAGATGCCTGATGAATATTGGATAAGATTTACAAAGAGATGTTTTTGATAAGCTACAGAAAGCTAGTAAATAGCCCTTTTTTTAAAATCTCTAGAAGGATAAAACTTTGATCACCTGGAATTAGAATCCCAGTCCTCTGGGAAATGCCTAGAGTCAGCAACATAAATTCTGGTTCTCTGACTGTATGTTCTAAATCTCCCTGGGTAAATCTGCATTTTCTGAATTCCAGGTCTTCATCTTATTTCAAATCTCCTTGCCTTCCCTCCTTGTCCTTAGAGGGGCATCCTTGTACTGGTTGTTAAGTCTTATTAAGACTCTGCCTGTTTTTATGCTGGAGAAAATTCCAGTGCCCCCATCTGCCTGGCCATCCTCTAACTCTTTCTAATAACGTTTAGTCTGAAATCTTCCAAATTTAGGGGCATGTCAAGAGAGTGCGGAAATACCAAGAGTTCACACCAAACAGATTCAAGCTCCGGGCATCTATTGGAGAATAAAAAGGAGGGAGTCATAAGTAATTATCACTTAGATTAGAAATAGGCAGGTTATTCGTGGTTATTATAATAGAGAGGATTATAATTAGAGGGCAGAGAGTCCCCATATGAAGTACAGGATAAGTGTTGGAGGCATAATGGTACTTTGGTTTTAACTCTCTAGAATTCAGTGTGTAATGGTAGTAATAATAATCCCCGTTATTAAAAAAAGAAAGAAAGAAAAACTGAAGTACAGAGAGGTTAAATAACTTGAGTAATGTCACAACTTAGGATAAACCTGAGATCGGAACTCAGTTCTGTACTTCCCAGGGTATGTTGGGCCCGAGTGTTGCCACTTCTCAACTCCAGGAATCAAGAATTTTATTTCCATTGAGTTGCCATTTATTTTGTGTAGGCTTTTCATCTCTGTCAACAGTGGTTTTAAAGTAGAATAAAAGTTAAAGTTATCTGCATGAAATATATCCTCAATTTTTTTCAATGTCATCTCCTCTTGTATATTTATGTCTTTATCACATTCCTGAAATAAATCAAGTCAAATAAATTTCCCAAACTGCTGTGTATGAACTGATGTTCCCATAGCCTTGAACAAAACTTCATTTCCCGGCTCCACCCTCTGTCCACACACTTGTACTGCGTTTTCTCCCCTGAGAGGTCTGAACATCAACTCTTTGGGGCCCTCCTCCAAGTCCTGAAACTCCTCAGAGACCTAGGCCACCTCTGGGAGATTCCTGTGCCAATCTCCTGAATTCCAATAGTCCCAACATCTTTCCTTTTCTCTGTTAAGAAAGCCGATATGTGCTTTCATGACAGGATCCTAACTGATAAATGATCAATATCAGGAATTGGAATTCTCTGCCACCCTCTGGCTCATATGTATCTTCCTAAGCCATCTCAAGTTCTCGGTATTCCCTGCTCATCTAATTCTACTCAGCACAGCATCATCAACAACAGAGTGATGTCAGAACAGTCAACATCTCTGCAGACACACTGCGGCAGACTGTAGGAGAGCTGCCCCAGCCCTGAGCCTACACTGAGAAAGGGAACTCTTAGCCCTAGTGGGTAAAAGCAAACTGCTCCTGGCAGTCCTTGTAAATTGGTATAGAAAGAACAGAATCTGCTGGGTCAATCAACTTATACCAAATTCCAAGGGTTATGAAATTTGCATTAGTGAAGAAACTATTTGTGGGATAGATGCTGCAATTGGAGTCATCTGATTAAGTTTACGGTTATTCACAGACATTTTCTAACATCTATGCTCCTTGGTGCACAAGCCAAACAGGCAAGGTAAATGTGTATGCAAATTTCACCACCCTGCATCTCACAAGTCTCTGAGGTCCTTTTGGGAAATGTCTTAGAGGAAGACTTAGCATATCCTCATAACTATGTGTGATCTGTGTGCATCACAATCAAACAAGAATTACATTTTCCTAGCACCTGCTACATTAAATACAGGATGAAAAGTTAAAGACAAAGAAGTTGCCCTCCAATGGTACATTATAAATCCATTAAGAGTAGAGTACAAATGTCTGACCATGACGAATAAGTAAGTGAGGTGATGGTTATGTCAGTCAGTTTAATGCAAGCACATTGTATATCAAATCAGCACACTGTACCCATAAATGTATACAGCTGTGGAAAGTTGCCCTCAAGGGGTGTTTTTTTTCTAGAAAAGGTTAATAAGTAATAAAGAAATAATGTACTCAGCAAAGTATAATACAATTATTAAGTAGTATGATGGAGTAGAAAATAAAATATGGTGGGAGTACTTTATACAGAAAGAAATGTATCATTTTTAGAAAATACTCTTGAGAAGGCCCTAAAAAGTACCAGCATGATAACCCAAATCATGTTAGAGTGGGAGAGTGGGTGGGCTCATCTTTTCTTTATCTTTTTTTGCATTTTCCAAACTCTCTTTAATAAGCTTCCGCTTGTTTTGTAAAATGCTCTCAAACAAAAGTCCTGTTTCATTTCATAGCTACTCAATAATCATCCTTCTTAGATATTTCTCAAAGCCAGATGTAACTGATGGTGGTGATAACACGGCTTTATCACTTGTTAGTTCTGGACTTGAGCTCCTTCTCAGTTCCTTCAAATGTAAAATGGAAATGAAAAGAATACCTACTTAATAAAGTTGTAAGAATTAAATGCATGCAGAGACCACAAAACCCCTGCAATCATGCTTAGCACAGAGTAAGAACTCAGCAAATAGCAATAATAATAAGAAGAAGAAGAGAAAGACTGATCTGATCCACTGTGTGCCAGCCACTATGTAAGCACTTCAAAGGATAGTGTCGTCTCTTGTCCCCAGGCAGATGTAACTAATAAGGATGAGATTTTAATTTCAGCTGCTTGAGTTATCCTCATCCATAGTCTAACATAGAAAAATGGCCAGTGTGGACAGACATGAATAATTTATTACTCCATTAGGTACTTGGGTCTGCAGTTCTTCTAGATCTTTCCACCTGGAAAACAATGGCACAGATTGGGCTGTAACATCTTGAGTTTATGCCTTTCCCCAAAATTGGACAAAAGCTTTAGACTCCTCAGAGGCAGCCCAGCCTGGTTTTTTATTATTTTGCCCTTTGGCACAAGGACTGACTTCGGCATTGACTTCAACGACGATCCCACAGTCGACTGATCTAATCACTGTCATGGATGCTATTTCTACTCTTTCAATGAAGCTTCGGTCTCCCATGTTAAAAAGAAGGAGGAGAAGGAAAAGAAGAAGAGAAAAGTGAAAAAAAAAAAAAACCCTTCTTTGAATATACTCTGCTCTGGAAGACACAGGTGGGGTTGCTTTCTAACCTTAAATAGAGATATCTTTAATAAGATGTTCCTTACCCCTGGTTCATCCAGATAAAAACAGATCAAAAAACTCAGTACAAAAGGGACAGGCTGAAATGAGAGCTTGGTAGAAAACATGAGATAAACTTTTGGCCATGTCACCTACAAATTGCCTAGGGCTTTTGATTCTAAATTTAGCCTTCTGAATTCAAGTCCATTCCACAAATACAGCAAGAAGAGCCTCCTCTGACTGACATGGAAGCTGCTGAATATCTCTGAGGGATATAATTCACACACCAGTGCCAGTTACTTGCATTTTTCTGTGTCATTCATTCCGCAGAGATGATTTTAAATCATTTTTGGGGTAGACAGTTCAGCCAACTAAGAGGTAAAGATTTTAATTTTTATAAAATAGATCCTGTATGAACAGAGAAGATGACCATAAGGTCATCTTGTCCCCCTTCTGGGCATTATTTTTTATAAATAAAATTGTTTCTATTTCCGATTGTTACAGGGGTACACATATTTGGGCTACATGTTTTGTTTTTCTACACTGTAAGTCAAAGTCCTAAGTGTGCCCTTCGCCCAGAATGCGTGCCTTGTATCAGCTGGGTAGTCATTAACCCAACCTCTTTTTTCCCTTCCCACCTATTGATCACCCTTGAGTTTTATTTCCACTTGTGACTTTCTTATCATTATTTGCTTCTTTTCTGCTGTCCAGGAGAAAAAGTCATTCATCCCAGAATGGACTAAACCTTCAGAAAATATTCAATGACCACTGGCATGCAACAGGCCTTTATGCTAAGCTCTGGCCATAA
>NW_003852408.1:9097690-9105879 GCF_000181295.1 Otolemur garnettii | reverse complement strand
AATAGGTATTTCCAGAATGTGCAATAAGCTAAGAGATGTGTTATGAACCCTCATAAAGGGAAACAAGAGTACATGAAATTTCTAAACATTTCTCAAGTATTTTTTGTCATGAGACCCCTTATTTTTTTAATACCTCCTAAGATGACTTAATTGTTTCACATCTTGGAAAATAGTAGGATAAAATCATTGTATCTCAAAGATTTCTAGTAAATTCTTAGCAGAAATAAGCATTAGCTCATTTGCATTCTCAGGAGATTCAGGCCCAACCTTCAGAGCTGCCAGGAAGAGCAAATCACAAGAGTGGAATCTGAGACCAATTTCAAGAGGTCAATTTCCAGGGACAATATTTGAACAACGTAGAACTGAGAAGGAAAGGCAAACAGGGAGTCAGAGGTCAGAGATCAAAGGTGGAAAACCAGAGCCCCAAAGAGAAATAAGATAACAAAAGAGAAGAAGGAAAATGGAAAGGATGGTTGGGTACAGGCCAGCAAAGAGGGGCAAAGTTCAATCTTAGCTCAAGGCAAATCTTGGGATTGTGGGATTATAACCCTGTGGCCCTCTTCCTATACCTTGTTGTGTTCTGTCCACAATAGGGGCTTGGCCTAAAGAAGCAAGTTCTGATTAGATGACTGGGATGTACACATGCATTTGCCAACTAGACAGAAGTGGGTTGCTTTGCACCAAAGCAGGGTATCTCTTCTGGAAGAGCGAACATGTAGATATCCTTGAAAAGGTTTGTGGTAGGGTCCAGTGAATGTTCAAAAGGGGCCACTGACGGACCCCAAAGATAAATGGCTGTTACTCAGTGTTGCACAGCGTTAGCCCTACTGGGTCCAAAGTCTTCACCAATCACAAACTCTCTTACTCCAGGACACAAGTTCACAGAGCCCCATGCTGGACCGTCCATATCTCCAAGGATACCCAGGACTTTGAAGTTCCTGAAAGACAGAGCCACGATCCTCTCTTTCCCTGTTCCTCATGTTCAAATTTCCATTCCTCCATTCTGAGCCATTCTTGACCAATGTAGAAATACAAAGTCCATTTTTAAAAAATATCACAATCCAAGAATTTGGACTTTTACTCAGTTTATTTATTTATTTTTGGCAAAGTTCCTCAACACATGGTCATCACTGACCAACTTGCCACTATCCAAAAGCAATTATTTCTCTGACTGCAGGGTGTATGTCTCAGAGGAGTGTCTGCTGTCACCACATCAGCTCTATTCCACTCATTCCAGCACTGGGTTTAGCTGACACTTCCTAAGCATGTTCTAATTATCAGGCATTGAGCCAAGCTATTACATGCCCTACTTCATTTAATTTCCACAACAAACTTAAAAGAAAAAGGATAACATTTTTTCTAGTTTTACTGATTTAAGAAAAGTGAAAAGTTGGGCAAAATCCTAGGTCCCACAGAGAACAAGTGCCAGAGCCAGGATTCTTCTAAACCAACCCAAATTCCACAACCTCATGTACAACATTAAAGGAGAAATCCTAGCCTAGTTCCAACTCTAAACTTGGAATCTGGAAATGCGGGTTCCAGTTCCAAATCTACAGTTCACTACCCAATGGGAAAGTCATGCATTGGGCTTTTTTCTTCTTTAAAATAAAGGCATTGGATTATGATGATTATACTTAAGGCCCTTTCAACTACAGAATATTCTACAACTATAGACTTCAACAATCTATAGTCTTCATGCTTGCTTTTCCAAATAAACACAGATAAGACACAGATAAGAGGACATTCATTACATTTTTCTTTTTGAAATATTTGCAGTTATAGGATTGGGATGTTTTACCTCCCATTTGGTTCTTTGAGGCAGTCTCGAGCATTTCACTGGATTTTTTTTTATTATTATTAAATCATAGCTGTGAACATTAATGCAATCATGGGGTACAGTGTGCTGGTTTTACATACAATTTGAAATGCTTTCATCAAACTGGTCAACATAGCCTTCATGGCATTTTCTTAGTTATTATGTTAAGACATTTATATGCTACACCTAGTAAATTTCACATGTACCCCTGTAAGATGCTCCATGTTTTCATGCCCAGGATCCATCTCCCTTCTCCAAAGCACTCTAATTTCTTTGTAGGTGACTCCTATTCTGCTGTATGGGGTGTAGGGCATAACTGTGGAAATATGGTAATTCTGACCAAATGTCTCCCCTTATAGACACTTAGAGGTGGCTTTGTGATTACATAAGAGTCATTTAGATTTGAGCTCACTGACCTCTGGATACTAGACACCAGCAATGTTCTCAGATAAAATCTCAGGTGCTCTGGGCACAAGTGGGAACCACAGTTGTGGGGTAGCAGGAGCTACAGTTGGGCCTCTGTGGTGGCAGCAGCATCCACACTGCTTCTGTAGATTTCAGCTGATGTCCTGCTGCCGTGCTCTCTAGGGCTACCCTGGGCCCTGTCCTTCCCCCGTCTGTGTTTCTTGATGTGTTTTCTGATGTTCTTCCAGTAGTTTCTTTTCCTCCTATTTTCCTCTCCTCCCTCCCTTCTTTCTTTTTTTTCTTCCTTTCCTTCTTATATTAGAGCCATTGCTTGCAACCAAGAACCCTATGTAATACTAATATTTAGGATTCCATTTAACTGCCAAGTATTTCCTGGTGTTTAAAATATTTTTTTCTCATTTATTCTTCTGAAATTAATCTTTTGAAACTGTCTTCAAATTTAGTATATAAGTCACACAAAAGAATAGGCTCATTAATCAATAAAACTTTTTTTCACCTAAAACATTTTCCCCTAAGTCAATCATCTATCACATTTTCCAGGACTGACATCAAGAGACTTCCAAACATGAAGCTGTACACGAATGATTTAAAATCACAAGATTTGAGAAGAATTCCTCTTACTGCCTCCAAACACCTGTGCCATCTTGGTCAAGGCAGTCACCTCCTGTGCCTTCAGTTCCTTAGCTGTAAAATGGAACCAGCACCTGTTAGACAGGTTAGTGAGCAAGACTGTTCTCCTGGGAGAACAGTTGTCAAAGTGAAAACTCAATATTCATTCCGTAATTAAAGGGCCAAATATGGCGCCCCTCAGGGGAATTCTAGAAGAGGAATTTCAACATGTATGTGAGGACCAGCTAAGCATAGGTCATTCCAACTATGATCGGTGGTTCACTTGGACTTTACACTCTGGCATTTCAGCTTTATAAAGTCATGAATTGTTGGTGTGACTTGTCTCTACTGCTTTATGAGCCATTTTTGGATTCGAGTCAGAAAATTGGTCGAATTTTCTCTTTGTCTAGCATCATTTCCCTAGTCAAAAATAAATATAAAATAAGCAGCAAGAAATATGTTGTTAGCTAGGGGCCATAAAGTGAGTGTTGTGCATTAAAATGATGTATAACCTGACCGCATTTATTTAAGAATGTATTCCAGTATCAAACAGCAAATTTCAAAAATGCAAAACTCAATTACTTTTGCACCAACCTAACACTTTAGCTACGCTGCACTCCAGCCCAAAGAAATCGCTAGGCTTTGGGCCGGGGTTGGGAAATTCCTTTTAAATTCTTCTTCACTGGAAAGACTGAAATAATAAGCATTGGGCAATATAAACTATGTCTGATAGTTTTCAACAAAACAAAATGTGTCCCTGATTCTGCTCCTGGCCAAGACTCTAAAGGTAGACTTGCAGAAATAGCCACAAAATCACTCATACACAAAGACATCTATAGAAGATGCCTAACAGTGTTTGGTTTCAGAAAGTCACAGAAATTGAATAGCTTAAGAATCTCACCCATCCAAGTCATGCTGTGCAGAATGTGGAAGAAGGGGGGGGTTGCAGACCATCAGGAGATAGAGAAGCATCTTAAGAGAGAAGAGTGTCTTCCACTGAAATATGCCCCCAAGTAGATTATGAGACCCTAGTTGTCACCTCCCTGCTGTAAGTGTCCTAAGTGCCAGGGCACAGGTATAAGGAACTATAAGGCTCCTTTCTTTTAAGGCAAGGTGTTTCCATTTAGGGCAGAATGTCATCAAGTTTTAAAATGTTTAATCAACACCTGTGTATAGCATGCAAGAGTTAGCAAATGTCTGTGAGTCATGGCGGCCTGCCAAGACTTCCTAACACTGGCAAGATACAGAATCACAAACTTGGGAGAATTTCTCCATGGCCTTCATCAGGCATCACTTTATTCATAGAAAGATATCCTCTTACATGAATTAATAGTATAGAACCATTCTTTGTATCCTGGGCATTCAGATTGCTTTCAGCTTTTTGTTGTAGTTGTTATTTTTTAAACTATTTTGAAACTACTACAAAGCTTATCCCTGTTCAGGCAACTTTCCATAGTTTGAATTACCTCTTAGGTAAGATCAGGAATAGGCAAATTTGTTGTGGAAAGGGCCAGACGGAAGAAATCTTGGGCTTTGTAAACCACATAGCCTTTCTCTTTCTCCTATCTCTCTCTATCCTTCCTTTCCTCTCTTAATAATCTTTTTAAAATGTAAAGACTGTTCTTGCCTTGCTGGCTGTCCACACAAAAATAGTCTACAATTTGGATATGCCCCATGGACTGTAGCTTGTTGACCCCTGAGTTAGATTCTCAGAATTCCTGGGTGATATGATCATTATAATTCTTTTATATACACACTAAGCAATTCTTCTTCAGCAATGCCTGCTGCTTACCTGTGTCATCCAATGTTGGGTATTATTTTTAGTTTCCATTTTTTAATAAATAGCTTTAATTTTTGTTAAAGACAAATTTCACTAGAGATTTTCACTGATGTCTTTAAAAATTCCAATTTTAATAAAACTTTTAAGACTTTGGAGCCGGAGTCCATGGCCCTAAAGCAATAAAATGCTACACTATGTCTTATTTCATGTAATATAGAGAGACGGGCACCGTGTCATATGTAGCAGCCAGGTTATCAGGCTTTCAGCACACCAAGGCGATTAAAATCCAGGGATCACAACTGGCCTGTGATCTTCTGAATCCGGGTTAAAAAAAATAAGCCAATCATTTCAGGATTATCCTGATTATGTCCAAGGAAGAGGCTATTTTAAACCTAGAGTTTGTCCATGATTGAGATCCTATTTTGTCAGATTTATCCTTTTTGGCATCAAGGGTCATATAAGCCTTCCACTTGCTTTATCTGATGAAGCAAGACATTCGTCTGGGCCAGCTGTATGCCTGCCTGCAGCTCTGGTGACAGTGGTGGATAGGACTCAGGAAAGAGCTCATGGGAAAGAGGGAGGAGGCAGACCATGGGGGGAAGGGGACACCCCAACCTATCTGCTGTAAGGAAGTTCTGGCCCTTGAATGTATGCAAAGAATGTGTTGAAGTGCAACCTCTATAAACAAGTCACAAAATGGGGACCCAGTTCTGGGTTCTGTTCTTTGTTTTAGCTCCAGGAAGCTATTTTAGGCAACCTAAACCCCTTTTCTATAATAAAGTTAGGCTAGCTCTTCTGCTGCTTAGCATGTGACTCCAGAGAGAAACCGAAAATGGCATGGGGCGTTTATTGAGCCTGACTGGGTTCCAGACCTTCACTTGAGCACAGGTGAGGAAACTGAAGTGGGAGAGGAGTCCTGCCCCACGTCCCACAGCTGGCATAGGGAAAAGCCTGGTTTTGAACCCCAACTCTCCAGGTCCAAAACCCATCTTATCAGTCAGCTCAGGTAGTCTAGATGCCAATTTCAAAATTTCAAGATTTTATCACATGGAGAATGGAAAACAATTTCCCTGGCCCTGGAGTGCTCCGTAGGGGTGGGCAGAGCCTGCTTCTCCCCCATTCCCCAGAGGGGCCAGTCCTAAGGCTGACAGACAAGCTGCCTTGAGCCTCACAGTTGGTGAAATTGCCAGTCATGCATCTTTAGCCCAAGATCCTTTGTCCCCTTACCTTGGGAGCACAGAGTTACCTTCTGAGCCAGAAGAAACTAAGCCTGAGTTATACTAATTTTTTTTTTTTTCAGGGTAACAAAGAAAGATTTCATTTAAGGAGAACAAAGGGAAAGTTTAGAGCACTTCCATAGAGAGTTGGAAGTGAGTCTCGCTCAGGAAGGAGAGAATGTGAGGGGAATGGAGACAACATAGATGGAAACTGGAAATAAACCAGGAGCAGCAAAGGCAGTGTAAGTAACCTACATGAGTTTCAGGGTAACAAGGAGAGATTTTATTTAGGAAGAATAAAGAAAAAGTTTAGAGCACTTCCAAAGAGAGTTGGAAATGGGTCCCTGTCTTGAAGGAGAGAAGGTGAGACACACCCTAAATTATTCTGATTTCAAAAATTGGCTGAGAGTTTCTACCCAAGCAATGCCAGTTCTGTCTCTCACCCCATTATCCAGAAAGTGAGAAGGCCCCAACTTCTCAAGGAACCCCTTGCTCTCTGCCCCTAAAGCACCCTCTCAGACTTTCCCTCCAACTGTCCCCTTCCTGGTCTCCATAATTATCTGTTTTCATGTACCATCCTACTGAACAATAGCATCTGAATCATGTGGTGCTTGGGGCTCTCCAAGAGACGGACTGTCATATGAATAAACTTACTTTTCTAAGTTCTCTCTAGAGGGTCAAGTCTGTAAGTCTAGTTGTTAGAAGGTAGTTTATGGCAAAGTATCCCAACCTTTTTATGTTATGGGACTCATAGAAAATATTCCTACTTTTGGTACAATTATTTTGGTAAAGAAAGAAGGCCTCTCTGTCTGAGGACAAAGGATCAACATCCTCAGGTCATCTGTACCCCATTTTTGTCACTTCTGTACTCCACAGCATACTAGCTGGGAAGCCTGGTGAGTCACCACCAGGCTCAGTGATTCACTCCATGGACTTACAGGATTCTGAAGCTGTTATCATCACAGTTGCAGCTCACTGCACTGAAAAGGTATAAATGAGAAGAATCAGCAGCTGGAAAAGACCCATGGGACAAAGTGCAAGAGAAGCGGACATGATCTTCCAGCTGTCCCCTCGCAGTAGCGTCATAGGGGACACCCTTCTTTCTCCAGCAGTGATGTGTGATAACATCTGCAGTGTTGCCAAGCAGGGAAGCTCATGGAGACATGGTGTCCAAGGATCTTACTGAAGGTCATTTTCCTGGGCACGCTGCACCCATGTGACTGACCTCAGGTACTCAGACTCCAGCCCCACCCAGAGCAAAACCAGGGCTCACCATGAATCCCGTAGGTAGAAAATCCTTATCTGGTGACACTGGCACATCACGGCCCAAGGCCTCAGGGATACAAGAACACTCTTATGAGGCAGAACGTTCCAGGGGCTCAGAGGTTATGTCCCAAGAGCCAGCCAGTTCCGGGAGGCAGGTTTTTATTTAAGGCATGCAAAGATTTTGAACAACCCAGCAGGCTGAGTTAACCCTCTCCTGTACAGGCTGCCACTGGAGAAAAAGCTCTCTCTCCTTAAATGGCTGTATCAACAATATCGAAGACTAAAAGGGGACAGTGGGGCCCTGAATCTACAGTCAAATGTGTCCGGGGGCATGTGGTGGGTGGGAACCCCATGGCTGCGGTGTAAACGCACTTCCTTTTAAGTGTGACATAGTTATTTATGTAGTAAACACTGAGAAATCCCTCTCAACAGCAGCAGGAAGCTCCAGCCTCCCGGAGTCTTGAGGAAGAGACACTCAGTTGTCAGAGTGTGGTCACAATCTGCACCCGCACCACCTGATAAAATTCATTCACACTGGAAAAGGAGCAACAGGGGCAGTTCCACAGGGGCTGCACTGAGCTGAGCGCTGGGTGGTGACCCAAAGTTATCAGGTCAGCAGTGAGCAGGTCACTCCCAAGGCAGGCAGGAAATTTCAGGCCAAGAGCTCATGTGATAGAGAGGTGAGAGCTGAGTGCACTGAGAGCTGAGTGCACTTACAGCTTCGGGCCTATCACATGAATAAAATTGCTTTTCTAGATCTTCTCTATAGGGTCAAGTGTGTACGGCTAATTGGTTATTACAAGATAGTTCATGGTTTATGGCAACGTGTCCCAACATTTTTATGTCATGGGACTTGTACAAAGTAATATTTTTGGTGCACTTCCTTTGGTAAAGAAAGAAGGCTCTTCAGGGGCCAAGGAATTCAACACGGTCAGGTCACCTGCACTCCATCTGTGTTCCTCCCACAGCACACTGGCTATGAAGCCTGGTGCAGGGCAGACCGTCCACAGGGAGGCGGTGGTGGGGTCCTGACTTGAATGTTCTGTTTTCCCTAAGGACAAGGCGGCGGGGGGGG
>NW_003852408.1:9092342-9097670 GCF_000181295.1 Otolemur garnettii | reverse complement strand
GAAACAAGCCTGACAGGGGGGGGGAGAATGTCACTATGCTTCCCTGGGCTATTTTTTGTTTAGTTCTATTTTTCTAAATACTAATCTTTAAGCCATGGTCTCTATGAAAGCAGCTAAGGGTGAAGAAGCCATTCCCATAGCGTACACTTCAAAAGGAACCACATGGACATAACACAGACCCTTTATCACTAACCTTAATTTTCTACTGACTATACTTTGCCTTTGCCGCTAAATGGCAATTCTCAAGAACAATTCAGAGACGTCAATACTACATAAAGGTTCTTACCTTGGCTCTCAGCCCTTTTTTTAAAACAATTTTTGTTATCTCTTAAATCAGTGGTTCTCAACCTTCCTAATGCCGCAATCCTTTTAATACAGTTCCTGTGGGTCACGACCGCTTGAGAACAGCTGCCTTAAATTCTCGTTTCACTAGGTCTCCATCTAACGAGGAGTCTTTACATTAGGGAACATGAAATAGCATTCTCTGTTACAATTGTCTGTCCTTCCTCACCTGCTCATTGGCTCTAAATTAAGAAGAGGAAAGAAAGAAACTGCATTTCCGGTCTCTCAGCAAGGTCTGGTGCCCAACACCTTCAGCGACAGCCACACTTCTATAAAAGGAATTTTTCCATTTCTGTTTACAAATGTGCCGCCCTCAGCTTTGCATTCTTATCCCTTGCATTTGCACAGATCTCACGTGGTTATCTAAAGAGAAAGTCCACACATTCTTGTAGCAAAGAGCAAAAGGGAGACTGGAGAGACAGAGAGAATCAGTGTGCCTCTGCTTTCTATTTTATGGCTTAGAAAAAGATAATAATCAAAAAAGGATCTTGTATTTAAAAGTAATTATCTCCTGTAATAATCATGTACTAAAATCAAATCCATGTGACACAATTAAAATACAAAAAGTGCACACATTTTTGGATATACTTGAATTCTATTTTTTTAAAGGGGCTATTCCTCTGTGTATAACCA
Organism: Otolemur garnettii; assembly: GCF_000181295.1. Classification (NCBI taxonomy): domain Eukaryota; kingdom Metazoa; phylum Chordata; class Mammalia; order Primates; family Galagidae; genus Otolemur; species Otolemur garnettii. Next base: position 9,096,695 of record NW_003852408.1, on the reverse strand, counting down.
CATCAGCCTGCTGACAAGAGGTGACAATGGGTCTGCCACCTAGATGAGTGGCTTTAACAGAAAGATTAGTGTGTCACTTGCATAAATGGTATTGATGAAGGCTGGACCGGAAATGTGGTAGCTTAATTTCTGGTTCAGAGCTACTTGTTTCTTTTACTTGAAACAAAACATACCCTTATGGTACTGCTGCTCCGAGCTCAGTTTTAATTCTGAGCACTTTGTCCCAGGGACAGCTACAGGTAAGTAATCACCACGTTGGGTTTAGCCTTGCGTCATCAGCCTTCACTCAGCAAGCCCTTACTGATGTGTGACTGCGAGTCAGGCTCTGGTGTGGGTAATAGACAAAACCAAAAAAGTATTGGACAGTGGCGTGTTACTTGTCACCTAAAATTCTGGAATCCTGTCCTGCTTCAGAAAGACCAGCATTTGATGTTATTTCTGAACTCAAGATGATGTAAGAGACAGTACAAACCCTCTTGATCAAAAATAGACTATCCTGATGATATACTCTGGAAATGAGCATATAGATTGCAGGTTTCATGAGACTCTTGTGATTTTTCAAAAATGCTTCAGTCTGGGAGTGTTAAGGAAAATACACCTTTTTAAAGGGAAGGTTTTCAGATTTCACTTTGACAGTTGTAAGGAATTGGTCTTTTGAGTGATATCAAAAGACCATTTAAGAGATTCAAAAAAGTTGTCTCTCTCACACACATATACACACAACATACATATATACATAAAACACATATAAACATATATACATATGCCCTTACACAAGTATACACACAAGTATACACATACAACACACATACATATACACACATACACCCTGCACATCATGGATTTTTCCTGTCAGCAAGAAATAAGATGTATATTTAAATATCTAAAACAACTGGGTGCGGTGGCTCATGCCTGTAATCCTAGCACTCTGGGAGGCCGAGGCAAGGGGTGCCTGAGCTCCCAGGTTTGAGACCAGTCTGAGCAAGAGCAAGACCCCGTCTCTAAAAATAGCTAGGTGTTGTGATGGGTGCCTGTGTCCCAGCTACTTGGGAGGCTGAGGCAAGAGAATCGCTTGAGCCCCAAAACTTGAGGTTGCTGTGAGCTGTGGCACCATGGCACTCTACCAAGGGTAACAAAAGAAGACTCTGTCTCAAAAAATAAATAAGTAAGTAAAATAAAACATTAAAAGTGATAAGTACTCTGGGAGACACAAAGGGATTTCAGAGGAAGGAAGGGTGATACAAGAGAAGATTTATGAGGAAAATGATACTTGAGTTGGATTAAAAAATCTGGATGAATATAGGGAGATGGAACAAGCCTGACATGACATGACATGACATGTGGGTGGCAACAGGATGGTTCTTCCACACTTTGGCATCTACCTCTTAGCAGCCTGCTCCCCTGATTGGCTTATTAGCCACACTCTCCTAGATAATTACTTGCTTGTATTAGCTCTAAAGGGTGCTACATTTTTCCATTTTCTGAAAATAAACTTGATTTCACACGTCCTCATCCTGCTGGCAGTAACTCACAGGTGTTTCATGCATTAGGGTAGACTCAGTGCTATAATCAACCACCCCAGGAGTTCAGTGGCTTAAAACAGTTTTATTTCTGTCCTTCATAACCGTCCAGTGTGGCTCCCCTAGAGGACTGGCTTTCCTGACAGCCTTTTTCATGGATTCCTTCCATGTCATGGCTTTGACCTGCAGTGGACACTTTACTCCAACCTATGCCATTGGCCACAATTGTACCATAAATAAACCCAACTTTGAAAGGCTGGAAATTTTACACTGGCAAAAAATTGTATTCTTCCTCTGGTCTCTGCTTCCCTCTGAAATGTGAGAGACTCCACCCCTAAAATTCGACAACACACACTTGGTGATTCACCCTTTGCCCGTCCAGGAGTGGCTGGTCTTTCTACTCCTATAACAACATCCTTCATTTAAAATATAATCAATATTTAACTTGCATCTTTAATAAAGGGTTGAAAACATACTTGAATGTCATTAGGCTTATATTTCTTGCCAAGAAAACAGGCGCATCAAATATGTTTTTTAATAGGGTAACACATCTGCTCAAGACAAAGTTAAATAAATAACGATTAGCACTAGGACCTGATCAAACCATAAATGTTACAGTGCTGACTGTGCTTCAAGTAGCTCAACTTCAGGGTCCCATCTGACTCCAACTTGATACTCCTTCCATTTCAAAGAGCAAATTCATGAGTCTTGTCAGTGGCAGAGCCAGGACCAATATGCAGGTCCCTAATTCCCAGGCCTTTTGATGCTCTAGCTAAACACAAATATGATACTCAGTCTCATGGCTCAGAACATTGAAACCAGTGTACAATATGGCCCACTTATTTTCTCTGAAAGACTAAGTCAATGAGGCGTGGCACTCATCCCACAGTGGTTATGGCACCAGCCACATGCACCAAGGCTGGTGGGTTCAAACCCAGCCTAGCCTGCTAAACAATGACAACTATAATAACAACAAAAAAGCCAGGCCTTGTGGTGGCTCTTTATAGTCCCAGCTACTTGGAAAGCTGAGGCAAGAGAATTGCTTAAGCCCAAGAGTTAGAGGTTGCTGTGAGCTGTGACACCATGCACTCTAATGAAGGCAACATACTGAGAGTCCATTTCAAAAAAAAGACTAAGTTGATGACAATCACACCTCCAAAATCTTTATTGGAGATTAAAAAAAATTAAATCATTGTTTTTCATTGACTTGAAGCTTCGCAAGCGTTGAGATTATATTTGAATCATATCTGCATGGCTGCCTCATAAAATTTCCTAAATTAAGTAATTATGTATTTTGGCTCAGAAGATTGTGAATATAGAATACACTGACAGAGAGTAGAGAGGACTTTAATAAACATGTCTATATATGAAGAACTTTTAAAAATAATCAGCTAGTCTGATTTTTACTTTACAATTCTTGGTATGTAAAGTTTTAAATTTTCTTTTGGCTTTATTTCCTCTATATGCTCATATTTTTAATAAATTTTTCCACAATTAAAGTATGTACAAATTGTTTTCTTTGTGATTATTACAATTATCGTATAAGATAATGTGCTTCAAGTAGAACTCATAATTGGTTTTATTCATTTTTCCCATATGGCTTAGCTTATATATTCATTTATCCATCGTTTTGGTTCTGGCTTTTAATATAATAATTAGTCATAGTCTGACTCAATACAATTTCATTAAGAAATTGTTTCCAGAAATAAAAAAGATGTTCATTTCTAAAAACAAGAAAACATACTTTAATTAAATCAATTCATTATAGGAGACAGATTCTTCAAAATATATTTAAACCTTCAAATGTGAAAGTAATATTTACATTTTAAGACTTTTTGGAAGTTTATTTTATTAAATGAAAATTAATATTTCAATGCTTCCAAATTTTAACTACATTAATTTTCAAACTTATATTTTTATTACACTTCAATTTTTCAATTTATCTTGTGCTAGTCTAAGAATGCAAATTACCTAAATTATTTTTGAACTTAATTTCTGACCACAAACACCAGCAACTCCCTTAGTTCTTTGCATTTATATAGCCTTAAGTTCTACAGATATTTTTCCATGATAATAGGAAAATTTTATTAAAACTGGAGACTTCACAAATTGAACAGATTCCCCCCACCTTTTTTTTTGTTTTCCAGAGAAAGTCTTACTTTGTTGCCCTAGGTAGAGTGCCTAGGCATCACAGCTCACAGCAACCTCAAACTCTTAGGCTAAAGCAAACTCTTGGGCTCTTTCCTCAGGCTCCCATGTAGCCAGGACTACAGGTGCCCAACACAATGCTAGCTTTGTGTTTGTGCTAGCTAGTCTTACTTTGTTGCCTTATGTAGAGTGCCTGGGCATCATAGCTCACAGCAACCTCAAACTCTTGGGCTAAAGCAAACTCTTGGGCTCTTTCCTCAGCCTCCCATGTAGCCAGGACTACAGGTGCCCAACACAATGCTAGCTATTTTTAGAGACAGGGTCTTGCTCTTGCTCAAGCTGGTCTTGAACTTGTGAGCTCAAGTGATCCGGCTGTGTCAGTCTCTCAGTGTGCTAAGATTACAGCCATGAGCCACCATGCCTGGCCTCAGATTCCCCCTTACAAAACAATTATTTAAAAAAATTTAAGTCATTATTAATGCAGAAATTATCTCACCTTTGGAACCGTGTTCTTCATAATTCTTTTTCTTTAGCCTAATGTCTTATTTCTTTTAAAATGTTTTCAAATAAAGCAATAACATCAAGTAAATTACACTGGCATCTTTGTACTAACTGCCCACTTTACATAAGATTAACATTTTAAACAAGTATAAAATAAGAAACAAGGTTCTTTTTTTTTTTTTTT
>NW_003852408.1:9068478-9091299 GCF_000181295.1 Otolemur garnettii | reverse complement strand
CCCAGGGTGACACAGTGAGATTCTGTCTTAAAAAAAAAAAAAATTACAAGACTCTTGGCTCAACGCTCATAGCTCAGTGGTTATGGCAATGGCCACATACACCGAGGCTGGCGGGTTCGAACCCAGCCCGGGCCAGCTAAGCAACAATGACAACTACAACCAAAAATAGGCAGGCATTGTGGCAGGCACCTGTAATACCAGCTACTTGGGAAGCTGAGGCAAGAGAATTGTTTAAGCCCAAGAGTTTGAGGTTGCTGTGAGCTGTGATGTCACAGCACTCTACCAAGGGGGACAGAGTGAGACTCTGCCTCAAAAAAAAAAGAAAGAAAAAAAGAAAGAAATGATTTTGGTAGAAACATGGCACAAATTATGTAGTGATGGTACAGATGCAAGAGGACACCGAGGTTCTGTTCAATATGTGACTTTATTCATAAAAGAACTTATCAAAAGTTCATCTGTAGGCCTCAATTCCATATTAAATGGTATCATCGAAACATGAATCTCATTAAGCCCTAGATGTTTACAGACCTTTCCGTTTTTAGCTTTATGTGACAAAATAGATTATTGCTTTTTAATACCAAAGTAATGAGTAAAGTTTTATCAACAGTTTTTTAAGAGTTAAAATAAGAACTTAAAAAAAAATTTTAATGGCCCATCCTTTGGAAATTATTGGAAAATATTCATTGGCTTGCTTTACCATACCATTTGAATGAACTTATTCAAAAATTTCAGAGACTCATGAAACCATAAGAATTCTAGAGGAAAACGTAGGGAAAACTCTTCTAGATATTGGCCTAGACAAAGAATTTATGACTAAGGCCTCAATGGTGGTCATGGCAACAACAAAAATTAATACAGGATTTGATTAAACTAAAAGGCTTCTGCACAACTGAGGAAACAATCGACAGAGCAAATATTCAACCTACCGAGTGGAAGAAAATACTGACATCCGATAAAGGGCTAATAACAAGAATTTACAAAGAACTCAAGTAAATCAGCAAGGAAAAGAAACAGCTCTATTAGAAAGTGGGCAAAAGACATGAATAGAAGCTTCTCAAAAGAAGGAAGACAAATTGTCAATAAACATAAGAAAAAACGTTCACTGTCATTAATCATCAGGGAAATGCAAATTAAAACCACAATGAGATATCACCTTACCTCAATCAGAATGGCTTTTATTAAAAAAAACAAAAGTCATAGATGCTGGTGTGGAGGCAGAGAGAAAGGAATCCTTACACACTGTTGGTGGGACTGCAAATTAGGACAACCTCTAAGGAGGACACTATGGAGATTCCTCAAGGAACTAAAAGTAAATCTGCCATTCAGACCAGCAATCCCACTACTGAGTATTTACTCGAAGGAAAAGACAACTTTTCATCAAAAAAAGACACCTGCACTCAAATGCTTATCGCAGCACAATTCACAATTGCGAAGATGTGGAATCAACCCAAGTGCCCATTAATTCATGAATGGCTTAATAAAATGTGGTATGTGTATTCCACGGAGGACTATACCTTCACCTCCTGGGGGAAGGACTCAAATACAACCAATGTAACCTAATCGTATGTATCCTTATATTAATCTGAAATTAAAAAAAAATAGATGAATTGATACCTTTTGCAACAATCTGGATGAAACTGTAGGACTATTCTCCTAAGTGAAGTATTTCAAGAATGAAAAAAGAAACATCACATGTGTTCACTATTAAACCAGAACATGTACGTGCCCAGAGGGAGGTAAACATCAGTGGACATTACGAACTCTATCTGGGTCATGTGCATACCTTCACCTGGGAATCAAGCATTAAAAAGACAATGCATGTAACCTAAACGTTTGTACCACTTTAATATTTTAAAATCTTAAAAAATTGCAAGACCATGTGAAAAACTACATTAATATTTACCAAAAATATTTTATTAAGCCTTAGAAAACAGAAAAATACTTCACCAGTGATGTTTTAAGAGTGTTATAATATGAATCCTAAAGAAAAAGTACCTGTATTAGGTTTAGAAGAGCAATGTGTTTGATGCAAAGTTTTAACCATTATTTTAAGAGATTTCTAAAAGCTGTATTCACAGCAGTGTCCACAACTCAGTAGTTAGGGTGCCAGCCACATACACCAGGGCTGGCAGGTTCGAACCCAGCCCAGGGGCCAGCTAAAGAACAATGACAACTGCAACAAAAAAATAGCCAGGTGTGTGGCAGACACCTATAATCCCAGCTACTTGGCAGGCTGAGGCAAGAGAATCGCTTACGCCCAAGAGCTTGAGGTTGCTGTGAGCTGTGATGCCACAGCACACTACCAAGGGCAACATCATGGGACTCTGTCTCAAAAAAAATAAATAAATAAAAAACCTGTATTCACAAAAGCATAAAATCAGGTTCCTCATTATAAAAACTGTAAGTATTTTTATTAGGAAATTGTATGGAAATTCAATATTTATTATCTTTCCTTTGACTTGGTATTTTTATGATAATTATATAACATGAAGAAAACATGATTATTTTTACCTATACAAGGATGTCCTCAAAATCCCTCCAATTTCCCCCAGTGTACCATAGGTATGCTTATTTTTTTTATTTTTTTTATTTTTTTTGAGACGGAGCCTCAAGCTGTCCCCCTGGGTAGAGTGCCATTGCATCACAGCTCATAGCAACCTCCAACTCCCGGGCTCAAGCGAGTCTCTTGCCTCAGCCTCCCAAGTAGCTGGGACCACAGGCGCCCGCCACAACGCCTGGCCATTTTTTAGTTGCAGCCATCATTGTTGCTTGGCGGGCCCGGGCTGGGGATTCGAACCCGCCACCTTAGGTGTATGTGGCTGACGCCTTAGCCGCTTGAGCCACAGGCGCCGAGCCAGGTATGCTTATTTTCTATATATGACACTGACATGAAGAAGTCTGAGAAGCTGGTGCAGAGCTCAACAGGATCTAACATGGAATGATCCAGAATACATGGAGTACGTGTGAATGATACCTTCATCCAAATATGGTGGAAAACTTCAAAAGAACCAGAAAAATGGTGACAGCTTTGAATGAGGATCACTTTTTTAAACTGTATTGAAAAATAAAAAGTTTTACCACAGTATAACAGAAAGCTGATAAACCATAAAACTGAAGACCTAAAGTAAACAAAGTTAAATGAAAAACTTCACTCTGATGGGTACCTGTAATCACATGGTCAATGTGAGGAAATATTAGGTATTAAAAGCCCAGTAATTAGTTACCTCACGTGCTAATCTGAACTGTTTCCTTTGAATAGTAGTGGAGAAATCGGTCAATTTTTTCCTTTGTTCTTCTGTTCTTTTCTTGCCATTTTCCCTAAATATGTCTACGGAGATGAACCCACTCAGAGGACATTTTCCCACTGTGTCCTCTGAAGGTCTATCCCAGGGGACCCCCATGAGAACCACAAGCAAGCACACTCTTCTAGGAGTTGTGCTAAACTCAGACAAAGGGTCCCTAACCACTTTGACATGAAGGGCACCAGACTGCAAACTAGCACTGAAAATGCACAAGCCATTAAAAAAAAGCAGGCACCAACACGGAATACTAGGAGCTATTTCCCCACAATATGCCTGATCACTTTTAGGGCCTGGTTACACTTTCATTCCAGGAGTCACAAATGTGACATATTTACAGAAATAATGGTCAATAGCAAAGATTTTCTTTGGCGAGGAAGAAGAGGAAAGAGAAAAAAGAAGGAAAGGAATCTACCCTAGAGGCTATAATAATATTAAATGCTGTAAGACAGACCAATAAGTCATCAAGTGCATTAGATATACATTAAAATATATTTAAAACAAATAAATCTCTTGAGCAACTAAGAGTGCTTGGAACATAGGAGATTTTTTAAATAGTGCTAGCAATAATTATTGCTATTGTTATTAATCCTTATCCACATTTTTATAACAAAGGAAGTCATAGATGCTCTATCTCCAAATCTCTTTAAACTTTAATAAATATGTAGAGTTTGTAGAAAACCTCAACTGGACTGTCCCTTATATTCAATTAATAGGTAAAATTAAAACCTCAGCCCAGATAGCAGCTTCTAAGGCACCAAAAACCCTTATGAAGTTCTATACTATCTTTGGTTATTTTCTTTAATTCCAATTCTGAAAAAAATAAATGAATTGAAGACATTAAAAACAGATACACTGTATCTGAACTGAAATTACAGTATTATTCAGTGTATGAAAAATGTCTAGCACTATGTATAGACTCTGAACTACTGGCATAATGTCTAAATTATATAATTTAAAAAACTAAACATTTAGAAAAAAGTATTAATGATATTTGCTTTACATTCAACATTGTGGATCATTACAATGTAGTTTTCATCCTGTCAGTAGAGGCCAAAGGTAACAAAAACACATGGCAGCTAAGTTATCCAAACTAGCCTAAAAATATCATATGGAGTTAAAACATTGCAAATGAACATTGTCTATTGAGCAATTGTTTCAAACACCCAGAACCACAATAAGTACACATATACAGTATAATACAGACCTACAGTAATTATAAATATGTTAAACAACTTTAATTTTTGTTAGTTAATAAGGAATCCCTTTAAGTCAATTTTGGCATGGTGCCACAGGCTCTATCAAAAAAAAATGAATGCAAAGTATGGGTTATTTACAGGTTTACAATAAGTAGCTCTTGGAGTCTTCAAGTAGATGCATCGTTAAAAGGTAGGCTTGTTCATGTATTCTTCCATTGTCTGAAAGAGAACAAGAAATTAGAACAATTTTTTCTTTAAACTGCATCCCCCTGCAGACTGTGAAATATTCTCCATTCTCTAACTTATTTATCTGCCATGATAAATAAGAAGAAGCTTTCAAAATATACAAGGACATAAATCTTTGCATTCTAATCAAGAAGGATGGTTCAAAGTTTGAGTATGATTCGTATACACATCCACATGGCTAGAATTAAGTAACTTTCAATGGAGAAAAAGTTAAGCTTCATCATAAAATGAATGTCTGATAAGAGACATGCAAAACCAACTGTTGCCCAGATACCACTGTTGACTTAGGATAGAAGTGTGTCTGCTAAAACCATCATGAGAGCCACATCCGGGCACATGTATCAGAGATGTATAAATTGTACTTGCATTATTGCATAGAATGTGCAGAACGCCTTTAATATAGTTATTGATCAGACATAGAAGATAAACATACCACAATTCTTAAGAATTTCTGCCAGGTGTTTTGAAAGATTTCCCTTCAAACTGTACAAATTATTCTTCATACTGTTCATCAGTTACCAAGTTTGCTGATATGCCACTAGGCCACAAATTTTTTCTAGCACTTTGTTTTTTTTAAAGTTTGATCAGCCTCACAATTACAAGCAAAGTTCCAAGTTACAGTGATGTTTCCAGCCCTGTGCCATACCAGATGAAGCCCTATGAGACGAAGGGACTTTCTCCTGCATGATTCTCCTGTCACCCACATGGGCAATAAGAGAGCTTAAGAGGGTAAGCAAGTCATCCTTTTGTTTGAGTCACTGTCTGCTTGTTTAGCAATCAAGGCTGGACATATTTGTAAAGTTTAAACCCTGGGGCAAGTGATTCGTTTGAACTGACCAGGAAATACACTGAATGGTATGCACCCAGCAGACCATGGCCTCTGGCCACACAGGAGTGCTCAGGGGATACAAGGGTTGAGAAATCAGGTTCGTAACCAGTTTTCACCAGCTCCGTTTAGAATTCCAGAGTTCCTCTGCCGAAAAAACTTGAGTTCAGTCATCCACACTTTCTTACACAGCTCTCACCTCCTAAATGGGCATTGGCCAAGACAGCCCCACACCCCCTGCCCTGTATCGCCTCCCACAGATGCCGCTTATGTCCTTTAACTTGGCAGATCAGCGGTGCTGGTTTTGTGGAGTCTAGAGATTATGCAATTTTAAAAAGCATAGAAATTTACAAATGTAAAAGGTATAAGGTTTCTTTACAATGAGAAAAAGAATGATGGCAGATTACAAATTTTAAAAAGATGACAAATATTACAAAACACAAAATAGTCATGTTATTTCCATTAATTAATTGCTTGATGCCTACCTCTCGGTCGTATCTTATATTTATTATATGGCTACATGTTCTTTGCAGTTAAAATATCTTCACTTTTGCAAATTTAACAAAAGCCCACAAGCAGATGAGAGTTAAGCCAGTCACGGGCCTGGAGTTGACACTGGATGGCCTTGCGGTTCATAGGCCTCTAGTTTTTGGCACTGCTCACACCCTCAGATGACTCAGTCTGCTAAATATCACACGGGCTGCTCTGAGTTGAGCCATGCTGTTAACTCAAGTTATGTGAACAATCATGTAAATACAGGTATTTCCTTGAGTTTGCCACTTTAAGGGTTTGGAACGGATTTTTATAGCAGGCACAACTTTAACTGCCCTCACTTTCACAGGGAGAGAGCTGGAGTCTGCACCTAGGGACCGTCTTCTGGATTCATCTGGCTCTGCAGTGGTTCCTGCAGGCACAGAGCAGTACATGTTCTGACTTTCTACTGCACTGTGGTCTGGCTTAGCTGTTAATGTGGTTTATGGTTTTCAGGGTGATGCTGCTGTGGTGCCCCTCCCAGGTTCATACGCATTCACTAGCGAATATGAGGTATTGTTTGAGATTGTCAGGTGCCATCTGACTAGCCAAAAAAATAAGTCCCTGCATATTTTTCATGACAGCCAACAGCACAGATAAGCAAGAAAAGTCCTCCTTAAAATCAGCATGCTGCCCATAGGCCGCAGGTTGGACACCTTTCCCACCATTCCTTCTTAACACACTTTGGATAAAACATCGACTGTGTGCCACCCCCACTGGTCGTCTCAGGAATCACAACCTCTCCAGTTAATAACCACTATCTCCTTTCATTTTCCTTCTAATTGACTGTGTACCATCGTCCACACTGGTGTTACTCCCAAATAAGTCATCCCCCAAGGAATCAAACTATTCTTTTCTTTGCCTATTTCAAAGACTAACCTCAGCACACTCAGAATAAGCTTTCCTATTTGGAGATTTGGTACTATGTATCTTCTTACTAAATATGTAGATAGGCACAGCTTTGTTTTTAATTCTAAGAAACTCTCATTAAGTAGAGGTTAGGGAACATTCCCAGGGGCTACTTCAAGGTTGACAATTGTTCCAGCAGTTAGAACAATGTCACGAATGCCTCCCTTAACCTTTAGTGAATACAAATATGTGCTTATATCCAAAGGACGGGAAAAAAGAAAGCATTTATTTCCTTTACGTAATTACATTATGTGCTCTTATCCATTATAAATTTTTCTGATGCAGACCAGATGTACAGAGTCAATCTTTCAACAAGTTCCCCAAAATATCTACTGACTTCACTGGAGTACCAGAGCCCAAGAAAATACTAATAACATTTTCTCTCTTTGGCAGGTGCTGTTAATTCAACAAGAGAAATTTAGAGGGTGTCCATGACATTGCCTGCTCACTTAGAGCTGGCACAACCTGGGCATACAGGGGCTCAATTCAGGGTCCCCTGAGAGTCATCCATGAAGACCTTCCCCTCAGTCACCAGGGACAGGAGCTACCAATTAGTGTTTAACTGTGAAAGAGCTCACTCTGGAAAGAGCTGTTTCCCACAGACTTAAATGGAACTAGAAACACCAGATTCATGGCAAGCCCTGTAAAACTCTATTTCCTACAGAGGGGATTTCAAATTAATCCAAGTGTGTGTTGGCCCCAATTCAGTGAGCTTTAATTACTAGAATGCCGAAGACCCTATTAAAAAGTCTGTTTCTCCTATAGGAGATTTCACAGTGAGGACCCTAAGGATAGAATTATAAATAGCCACCATCCCCACCACCCTCAACCCACACTCCAAGCATATTTTAAGAAATGCTGCTCTGTGGAATTTCCAAGCCACTGATTTCTCAAGTACCTTGTAAAATTCCCTTCCTGTGGCATTTGGAGAGAACCAGGTAAACATTAAAGAGATTAAATGTATGTTTTGAGGTGAAAACACCTCTAGTAATGAATGCACGGGCTTCCCAATAGGCATCCAGAGCTGGCTGTGAGCGCCCACTCAAATAGACCTCTTCCTCCAGGGCCATGCACCTGAAGACGGAGTCCCTCAATAGGCAGAAGCAAGTCATCAGCTCAAAGATGTGCCAGAACAGCTGCTGGGAAATAATGCCTAACATTGTTTTTTAACTTTCTTTCCCTTGAGACAAAGTCTCACTCTGTCACCTGGGCTGTACAGTGCAGTGGTGTCCTCACAGCTCTCTGCAACCTTAAATTTGTGGACCCAAGTGATCCTCCTGCCTGAACCTCCTGAGTAGTTGGGACCACAGATTCCTGCCACCATGCTCAGTTAATTGTTTTTTTCTACTTTTTCTAGAGACAACATCTTGTTCTTGTTCAGGCTGGTCTCAAACTCCTAGCCTCAAGCAATCTACCTGCCAGAGTGGTAGGATTATAGGCGTGAACTACTGTGAGCCCTGGCCAAATTGTTTTATTAACTCTTATATCCAAACAGCAGGAAGAATGGCTTTAACACTAATTTCTAAAAGGTACTTTACAATGCTCTGAATCCTTGACCTACTGTTATGAAAATAAGAGGATGGGAAGGCCAACTGAGGCTGTGAGAAGTCCCCAGAGGTGGCAGAGCTGGGATGGAATCCAGGCCCTCAGGTGCTGGCTTGAGCTGGGGCTGATCAGATCACCTTGTGTGGGAGAGCAGAAGTTGGGGGCAGAAGTTGGGAGAGAAGGTGCTTGCTTTCTCACCGTGTCCTTGGGAGAATGAAGGGTTTAACGTTCCCTTATTGGGTATGATGCAAATTTATGCTGCTTCTAGAAGAAAAGTTCCACTAATTTTTATATAAGAATTGCAGAGCATCAGAAGTACCAAATGGATGCTTCAGGGCCCACTTATATCTTGACAAGAAAGCCATGGTGTTCCCAATTTATTTACGCACACAGGATCACACAGCCAGCCTTCCCAGGAGGTGAAAGAAATTTTAATTAAAATGATAAATGCCATCTTCAATAATAAAGCTCTAATATCCTGGCAAATGAAATAACTATGTGCTGCTATTCTCCTTTCCCAGGGCAGCACAGATATTTTAATGAAAGTCTTTTCATATACCTCATCAAATTATTTTTGAAAAGAATAGCACCAAGCATTTGATGACTGTTTTTTGACAATGAGGTATCCTTATGCTAAAAAGCCCAGCCAGACTAAAGAGCAAAGGCTCTGGAGCCCAGTTGCCCAAATTCAGATCTCTCTTCCACACTTACTACCTGCGTGAAATTGAGCAGGTCATGGAACGTCCTGGTGTCTTAATTTATTCACCTCTAAAATGGGGGCAACAGTACTGCCTACCTCTCAAGAGTTGTTATGAGAATTCAATAAGCCAGTTCATGTGAGTGGTTTAGAAACTGTACCTGGGAGAGAGTGAGCACTCAGTAAGTGTTGACTAGTACTATAATTATTAGCACCATGACCATCTCCACACCAGTCTGGGAAATGGCACTGACCTCCTGTAACATGTCTGAGTCTTCGATGGCTTTCACAGCAGTCCTCTTGGATGTTTCCTGAATTTCTCCACCTATGATAAACTCGTCAAGGATGAAGTAAGCCTTTTCAAAATTAAAGATAATATCCAGTTCACAGACCTGGTGGGACAAAAACAGATGTTTTGATGAAGCTGCAGTTGTATCAGGGGAAACATTTGCCAGTGTCTGGAGCGTTTTCAGTGTATGCACCTGTGTGGGGGACCAGAGATAAATCTATCATATGGTATTTTCAGGACAGAAACATCGGGAATTCCAGACCTTTAATGTGTAAAGGCACATTCTGTTAAAGAAAATCATGCCCTTAGATAATAATATTTTATGCTGCAACAAGAAATTTGAGACTCACTCTGCACAAGGGGACACTGTGTCCAGCTACGTCCCAGGCAGGGGGCAGAGCTTGACCTCTCCTGCTCCCTGGTCTGTAAATCTTGGAACTCTCTTAGCATCTCACCCCTCAAAGGCAAATTAGCTCAATTCAGCTAATTATTCTCAAACTATGCCATAGGCCAAGGGTTCTCAAACTTTGGAGCATATTAGATTCATTCTGAAGGTTCATTAAAAACACACAGAGCAGGGACCCCACCCCCAGAGTATCTGCCTCAGGAAGGCTGGGCAAGACCCAAGAGTCTGCTGTTTTAACAGGTTCACAGATGACACAGCTGCTGGTTTGGGGAACTTCCTGTCAAGAACCACTGTCACAGACCAAAGCCAAGTCTCAGAAACATGGGTGTTTAAGTGCAGCAGGTGGCAAGACCACACCATGATGCAAATGAGGCTCATGTCCAAAGCCTCCCCCAGACGCTGTCAGGCACCAGCCTGTCTATCTTCCTACTTCTTCCTCCTGACACTTCTCTTCTGCCTTCCATATCATGCCCCACCTGCCCAACTGAGCCGCCCTCTTAAAGCTCTGCCCATTGAAAGTCTTCATTTCTCCCCCGTGCCCGCCTCTCAGCAGCATCTGACACTCTCCCAATCTCTGTTCTTTGAAATCTCCCTTATTTTTTTTTTTTTTTTTTTGAGACAGAGTCTCACCATGTCACCCTTGGTAGAGTACCATGGCATCACAGCTCACAGCAACCTCCAACTCTTGGGCTTAAGCAATTCTCTTGCCTCAGCCTCCCAAGTCGCTGGGACTACAGGCATCCGCCACAATGCCTGGCTATTTTTTGTTGCAATTGCCATTGTTGTTTAGCTGGCCCAGGCTGGTTTCGAATCTGCCAGCCTCAGTGTATGCAGCTGGAGCTGTAGCCAGAAAATCTCCCTGTTCCCTAGACTTTGTTAATACCAGTTAATGCCTGTTCTCCCCTTCTGTCTCTGATGATTCCTTCTCAGACTCCTTGGACGATTTATCACCACTCTTCCTTATCTTCATTTTCCTGTATTCCTGACATGCTTAAGACACATCCCTCAGCAGAATACACATCTCTGCCTCACGTTGCTTACATTCTAGGGATCCCATCCGTCTTCTCCTTGAATACCTGTGTTCCTTAGGGGACAGTCTTCTTTTCACAAAGCCCATATTCTCCCAGACAATTTCACTGACTCTCCAGAACTGTGTCTAGCATGCAGGTGGCTCAACAATCCTAGAGACTCAGCCCTGATTTCCCTCTGGGGTGCTAGTCCAATACTTTTCCCTGATAACCAGCCATCTCCACCTGCCTACTCTTCAATCCATGTCACTATGTCCCAAACCATCATCACGCTTCTCCTTTTCCCTTTAGCCCCTATTTTGTCCAGCAGGTATGACCTCATCCTAATTGCTCAACCTAATTCATTCTAGAGTTCAACTCCTTTCCCCCTCTCCCTCATTTATTTCCCCCTACTTGGTCTCATCTCTCTCAATTTGGTCACCAATCTCTACTGATTCCATTGTTTAAATAAATCCTAAAGGCTGCTTCTTTTTTCTGTCTTCATAACCACTGCTGGGACCAGAAGCACCTCTCGCTTAAGCCATCAAGCCATTGCAGTAACCTTCTAAGTGGCAGCTGTCGCTGTGTAGGGCCACTGGCCACTAACTAGCATTTTAGCAAAGCTGACCCTGTGCCTCTCCAGTGTAAGGTTTAATCTCGGGTTCAGGACAAAGTGTAAGGCCTTGGAGTGGCACACAGACACCTGCACCAGGGCCATGCTCTCTGGTACCATGAGCTCCTCTGCATGTCAGCTGTCCTGGCACCGACTCACAGTGTTCGTTCATGCCTCTTCCCCTCATATATTCTAGCAATTCTTGGACTGTTCCCCCAACTGTGTTTTTCTTTATTCTCTTGCTGACAAAACCAAGCTCATTTTTCAGGGCTAAACTCAAAAGTCAGGGGCCCCGCAATTTCCAAAATCCTGTTGTCTCCATTCAGATTTCATAACACTCCCTCTGGGCTCTCCTTTCCATCTTCTGTGCACTAGTTCACGCTGATCCACGGATCACTAATCCCTCTCCCTGCACTTTGAGCTCAGGGCAGAGACCCTGTCTGCATCATCTCTATATCCCTAGTATGTGGCCCATAGTAGGATGTAATAAATGTTTGTGGGATAAAATGAGCTGCCACCATTTGGCCTTGTTTCTGTTATACTGGAGATTAATGGTTTCCCTAATAAATAATTCTCTGATTCTACTGAATGCTCTAACTTTAGATAAAATAGATGTCCAAGTTAGCAAATTGCTCCATGTATCAATGAGTTAGGTCAGTAAACTTACAGATGCCATGAAGAACACAGTATATGCTGACAGGGTGTAACATACTTTATTTAAACAATTCCTTTACGGATATGAATAGACTTTGGCTGTTTCTAGTTTTTATTATAAGTGATGCTGCCATAATTCTTGTTCATATATATTATTATACACTAATTTGAGTATAGCATAGGAATAAATTTTTCATGGAATGGTTGGGTCAAAAGATTTGTACATTTAAAACTGATAAATACTATAATTTGGTCCTTCAAAATAGTCTATAAAACTTGCAAATTCTAGTAACAGAGAGAATAAATGCCTATTTATCCATGCCATCGCCAGCACTGAATATTGTCTCTTAATTTTCAGAAAGACATGAATTAAATGTGCACTTCCCTGCTTGCTTGTGAGGCTCTACATCTTATCAGATGTGCGTTGGCCTTTTCCATCTCATTCCTTGTCTATGAATTGTTTCTTAGAGGCTTTATTTGTTTTATTCTGTTGTGACGTTTATCTTAAGATTTTCAAGACTTCCTCCTATATTATAAACACTATCTCCTTTCCTACAAATATTTGCTGTGTGGAAGTCGGAAAGAATGAGGTAGATTGATCCAGACAGACATGGAAAGAGCTCCAAGACAGACACACAGGGCAAAACAAAGCTGCAGAGGAATATGCACAACGCAATATCATTTTTTAAAAACTATGTATGTCCTGAAGGATATGTTAAAAAATATACATTTAGAAATTTTAAAGACTATATAAATAAATAAAAGGGAATCACAGCAGATCAAATGTCTATGCACAAGAAAGAAGGTACGAGAAGTAAGCAGTTACCAGAGGTCAGGAGAGGCAGAAGTCAGGAGGGACAGCAGCGATAGCTGAGGAACCTCAGAGTTCAAGGCAGGTGGAGACCAGGAATCCCAAGACAGACAGGAGCCTCACTGGGAGAAATCATTAGTTAGAATCCTGTAACGTGAACTTGGCAGATCCTAATGCAAGTTCTTTAGTAACTTCTTATACCTGACTCTGAGAGCTGCAACCCAACCCCAGGCCTGTAGGGCCCTCCAGCAGCCATAGGGAAATTTATTTATTGCACCTAGTTTCTTCTTTTTTGAGCCGAAGTCTCACTTTGTCACCCTCGATAGAGTGCTGTGGCTCACAGCAACCTCTGGCTCTTGGGTTCAAGCAATTCTCTTGCCTTAGCCTCCTGAGTAGCTAGGACTACAGACACCCAGCACAATGTCTGACTATTTTTAAAGACAGGGACTTGCTCTTGCTCAGGCTGGTCTCGAACCTGTGAGCTCAGGCAATCCCCCCACCTTGCCTCCCAGAGTGCTGGGATTACAGGCATGAGCCACCATGCCCTGTCTTTACTGCACCTAGTTTCAAAAGATAAGGATAAGGTAAGGTGGCATGCACAGTTAGATACATACGACACACACACACACACATGCAGCTTGATATACAGTTACTTTCTGCAGACCATAAGAGAAAGGGATGTATAAGTTCCATTGATATTATAGAGAATGTTACCCAAAAAAGCAACTATTTCATATATAGCAACTCTAAAGTGCTATTCTCTTGTTATTCCTTTTTGTTTTGTTTTGTTTTTTTGAGACAGAGTCTCACTTTTTCACCCTGGATAGAGTGCCATGGTGTCATAGCTCACAGGAACCTCAAACTCTTGGGCTCAGCCTCCCAAGTAGTTGGGACTACTGGCTCCTGCCACAACGCCCAGCTATTTTTACAGTCTCATTCTTGCTCAGGCTGGTCTTGAACCTCTGAGCTCAGGCAATCCACCCGCCTAGGCCTCCCAGACTGCTGGGATTATAGGCGTGAGCCACTGCACCGGCCTACTATTGTTATTCTTTGAGTCTACTCTACAGTTATTCTTGAGCCATTTGAGAATAGGAAGAGAATAATATGTCCAGGAGAATCTTGGACTAAATTCAGGTTTCTTCAGCCACTGCCGAATAACTCAAATACTTATAAATTCCAAATTCCACCTTAAGGTTCTGTCCCAGTATCTAAAATGAATAAATAAATAAATAAAAACAAAAATCTTGTGCTCCAGTGACTGCTCTCCATCTGATTACGCAAATACACATGCTTCCTCCGCCCTCATATTAGTAAACACATGAACTTCTTTTTTATTTTTCCTCATGTGTGTAGATTCTGGAAATCAATCGTCTAACTTCATCTTCGATTTCCTGGCATTGTGCTTTACTATAATTTGACTTGAGGCTCTTTTCTTGTAGCAGAATACATGATGCAGTATGATTATTTCTCACATTTCACCAACTAAATCCTTCTGGGCAGAGTCTAAAAAACACCTGCCATTATTCAATTCTGTTCGAAAGTGAACACACAAAAAGTTTTAAGTTGAGATGCTCATTGTCCCTAATTATTAGGTAAATGCAAATTAAAACCACCTTGAGATATCATCTAACCCCAGTGAGAATGGCCCATATCACAAAATCTCAAAGCTGCAGATGCTGGCGTGGATGTGGACAGAAGGGAACACTCTTACACTGCTGGTGGGACTGCAAACTAATACAACCTTTTTGGAAGGAAGTATGAAGAAACCTTAAAGGACTCAAGCTAGACCTCCCATTTGATCCTGCAATCCCATTACTGGGCATCTACCTAGAAGAAAAAAAACATTTTATCATAAGGACACTTGTACTGCAATCCCATTACTGGGCATCTACCTAGAAGAAAAGAAAACATTTTAGCATAAGGAGACTTGTACTAGACTGTTTATTGCAGCTCAATTTACAATTGCCAAAATGTGGAACCAGCCTAAATGCATTCCTGGGTTGGTGGGCATTTAGGCTGTTTCCACATAATGGATTAACAAGCTGTGGTATATGTACACCATGGAATACTATTCAGCCATTAAAAAAGATGGAGACTTTACATTCTTTGTCTTAACCTGGATGGAACTAGAACACATTATTCTTAGTAAAGCATCACAGGAATGGAAAAGCATGATTGCTATGTACTCCATTTTGATATGAGGACAATTAATGACCAAGTACGTGGTGGGGGTGGGGGAAGGGGAGAGCAGTAAGTGGGATGAAGGGAGGGGGTGGGGGGTCTCAGTGTGTGACACACCTTTTGAAGGCAAGACTTTACCTAACAAATACGACCAGCATAACCCGGTTTTGTACCTTCAATGAATCTCCAACAATAAAAAAAATTTTTTTTTTAAAGTTTCAAGTTCATATAGTAAATGCTTCAGATGAGAAACTATATAAAGACTATAAAGCTACATATAAAATAATAATAATAATAATGCAAGGTTGCTTTTAGCTGCTCTAGGTTATATTAGAAACTACTATTTTTTAAAATATTGTGATCACTCTCTCTCTGCCCCTCGCAGCAGCCCTATGAGGTTAGTAAAGCAAATATTTCTTTCAGTTTTTTTGGAGGGTTGTTTTTCTCATCTGTGAAATGGAGATACAAGATGGACCCCAAATCATAGATCTAGTGAGCTGACACCAGCATCTACCTGGCAGGACTCAGAGTGCTCCTGTTCTAACCACCAAAAAACTCTCTAAATCAAGTTCAGAGGCTGTCTAGGATGCCAATATCCACACACAATGAGAACATCAGTAAGAATTCAGATTACTTTCCGTAATAGGAAAATATGGCCAGTATCTAAATCATCAAACAGATCCTTATCTACCGTGAGACCACTGAGGCATTGCTTCTGAGCCTCTATAAATTGGGGCTAATGCTACTTACAGAAGACAGAAAGATTAACTAGTTAATCCTTGTAAATCTCCTTGGAATTGAAAAGTTCTAAAAAAAAAAAAAAAATACATAAATTAGTGGCCAGAGATTTTGATTCATCTGTCTTAGGAAGATAATATTTTCTAGTGTTACAAGAGAAGCTCCGTACAAAGTATTCCCTTGGATAATATAAGGGCAGCATTCAGGAAAAGCTTTGGTATTAACACAAGAAGAAATGAAAACCAACGAATAATACTTTATTCCTGAGATGATGGTGATGGAAGTCCTGGAAGGCTTTGCTCGTCACTGTTAATTAATAAGAACTGAACATGTACTGGGCATATTAGCCTTGAATTGCTTTTAGCTGCTCTAGGTTAATGAAAGATTAATAGAACTTTATATTGAATTAAATTTAGGCACATGACAAAGACAGAGCTTCCAAAGGCATACCAAAAGAGGACGGAAAATTAGTGTTGGAGAACTAGAAAGTCACTGTGATTCTCTTTATACTTTAGCTGGACTTGGCATTGGGGAAGGTCACTCAGATTCTCTCTAGTAGTAGCATGTTCTGAGATAGCCAGAGGAAATGTGGCAAGACAGATTGAGATCAAAATTCAGTCCCGATTCACATGATCACTGTCAGATTAATTTAGGAAAATGCAACAAGTCAACCCAGAGTTTAGAAATGAGGAGGAGAAGACAGGTAACCGGAAAGCCTAGAACTAGAAACATTTCTTCAGACCCTTGCAAAAGGCCAAGTCTATAGTGTATTTTAAAAGAAAGCAGCAAAGTGTTCAGAACTCATTTGAATTATAGAAAGCATTGGATTAAATGTTTACTGAGAGAAAATAGGCTATTAGGTATTTACAAACGTCTCACTTAATAATGAAAATAAACTTGGTCTGTCTTATTACTTCTATTATTGACTAGCAAGCTGATATAAGCAAGGATTTGTCTTAAAACAGCATTTATAAGGAAGAAAAAAGAAAGGAGGGAAGAAAAATAATTTTAGAAACCTTTGAGTCCTAATTCTTATGAAAAGTGTTACCACTAATCTGATAAAAACCCAACCAAGACTACAAATACTGCTCGTGCCATTAAAGAGAATGCAGAAAACTCTTCTGGAAGCAAATTCTCCTAACAACATTAAAAATCTTCAGTGAGAAGGGAATAGGGAAGTGGTTATCGTTCTGGGGGGCGGGGGGAACATGTTCCAAATCCAATCCCTTACTTCTGAAATTGTGAACTGGATGTTTTAGAATATTTGCTACAATCTGGCCCACAGCTGGTTATCAGTGATAGAAAAAAAGAAAGCGCCTCAGGTTGTGATCTCCAGGCAGTAGCAATTTGGTGGCCAAGCAAATCCTGTATCAACTAAGGATGCTACAAGGCTGTTCCTTGTGCCTGGCTCACTGTTAGGTACATAAAGAGAGAAAATCACTGGCCTTGGAAGAGTGGTCTGGAACCAATGTTTGGAAAGCTTAAATGTCAAGCTGCGGGGGTTGAGTTTTATTCAGTGCTGATGATGGAAAGTGACAGCAGAGGAATCCCACACCTGCATTTGTGCTTCATACAGAAGCTGGCCATCAACACGCTAAGAGGGGGGACAGAGAAAAGCCCAGAGGCAAAGAGCCAGATGTGACCTTTAAGAGGAAAGCAAAACTGAAATCCCAAGTAAACCTGGCAGTGACAGTGAAAAGAAGAAATAGATTTCAGCTCAATTTGATAAACAGAGACAAAGGGTAGAAAAAGATGGAAGAAACACCTTCTTTTTGCATTGAAGGATCCTGGAAAGTAATAAATTCCAACCACAAGACAGAACAGTTTTCAGAAGATGGGTTTGGTTCTTGAGAAGCCTAGTGGAGACCATCACCAACAAACAGAAGGAGCGTTGCCCAGTAGAGGAATCCAGAAGAGAGTCGGCAGACACACATAGGGAATAGGAAGAGATGCAGGGCACAGAGGGGGAGGGAGAAGGAGGGGAGTGCAGTGGATGAAACTAAGGAAGGGCCTTCAAAAATATCAGAGAAGAATCAGCAAAAATCAATGTCATGTCAAAATAAAGGGGAAGCGAATTTAAAGAAAGCATTATGATGAAAAAGTTCAGAGCTGCAGAGAGGAGAAAGCGGGTGAAGACCTAAGATGTGCTGCTGGTCTGCACAGTGGCTCACGCCTGTAATCCTAGCACTCTGGGAGGCCCAGGTGGGTGGCTCAGGTCCAGTCTGAGGAAGAGCAAGACCCCGTCTCTCCTAAAAATAGAAAAACTAGCCAGCCATTATGGCTCACGCCTGTAGTCCCAGCTACTTGGGAGGCTAAGACAGAAGGATCTCTTGAGCTCAAGAGTTTGAGGTTGCTGTGAGCTATGATGACATAGCACTTGACCCTAGGGTGACAGAGTAAGACTCTGTCTCAAAAAAAAAAAAAAAATATGTGTCACTGGTGCTGACCTGGAGAAAGGGCTCAGTATGACTTTATGATTTCCCTGGAGTGGTAGTGATGTGACCCATGCTGTAATCACTGCAGAGGGAATAGATTCTAAGGATTAGGGCACCTGCTATTGTGTTTTACTTGGCAGAAACTGCAGAAAGACTGCCGAATAGCAATGTGAGGGAAAGGATTTAGATTCATTTGTTTGGTGTTTTTTCCTTAAGTATAAATAATCTTAAAGATTTGTAGCTTAGAATAAAAAGCTGGAGAAAGTGTGAAAAGTTGAAATAGAAAAGAGACGACAAAGCCAATGAGAAATCAGGGACAGAATACCAAAGGATCTTTCACTAAGTAAATTCTGGCTCACCGAAATAAGGTCTCTAATGTATCTGTGGTCTGAAAATAAATGCACGCCTCCTTGTGAAAGTTTTGGGTCTTTCTTTTCTCTTCTCCTATTCCCATTTTACAGATGATGGTTTTGGGTCTTTCATTCACTAAGAATTACAGGCAGAGAGAAAAGCTTTGCATGCACATGCTGGGCAGACTAGTGTGATCCTTGGTACAAATGTTATTCATACTTTAGATTTGAGAGTGAGAGAAGGGATGCAATCAGAGACAGAGCTCAACTGAAATGGAGATTGTAAGCTGGTACAAACAGACCAGTACAGCACTTACATTTCCAAAGTATTTGTCCAGCAACTCCACGTAACGATGTACAATCTCTAGTGTCAAGAGCTCATTGTCCTGATTTTCTACTGCACAGCAAAAATATAAACTAGCATACCTTGAAAAGAAAAATAACAAAGAAAAGCAAAATAGGATGATACATCAAACAATCCAAAGACAATTTTTCCCAACGAATACGCAAAGTGACCTCCTCCCCCATCCAAGGCTGAAGTCTTTGTTCGCCATAGTCAATGCCCTCCTGAAATGCAGGCATAAATCAGACTAGATTGTAGGGATTGGATTACTTCTGTTAATCACGTAAAAGGCTCTCAACAAAACCTTCCCTTGAAGAGCTATGATCGGGGGAGAGAATCATCTGGCCTATGATAATCAGAGTATCTGTCCAGGCCTCTCTCCAGCCTGTAGATCATCCACTGTAAAACGTGAAGCCCCCAGACCTATGCTTCCGAGGGCCCATGCTCCCCTTCTCTCACTTCCCGCTGTTCTTCCCAGCCATTCTGTGTGTGTCTCCCACCCTCAACTTGTCAAACCCTAACCTTGGACCCAGAAAAAAGGAGCTCCACAGGCACCGGCTGGTAAGTCACTCCACTAAACATTAGCCTGCAGAGGTTTCCTCTGCCTTTCCTTTGCAAGAACATTTCTAATGTGTGTTTTCCCTTGGGAAGTTGCAGTATGATGCTGGATGCACAGTCGGGTCAGCTGTGCTCTGGTCTTGGCTTAGGCAGGATCTTCACAGGCAAGATTACATTACCTCTTAGGCCTTGTCTCTGAATTGAGGTTCCTTGTTAGTGTGGCCCTGACGTGCAGGCAGGTGTGGTAAAAAGAATACATAGGCTTTAATGCCATAGAGATCTGAATTTGAATCCTGGCTCTACACTCAATCAATGTGCTTGGGGATTGATTACTAAACTCTCTATATTCTCATTTTACCCTTCTAAGAACATAAATAATAAGGATAGTTAAGAGCTGCCAGATGAACACAGCCCCCATCTCTCTTATTCAGTAACCTGCATTTTTTCCCATAGCATTTGTTACTAACTGAAAATATTTTGTTTATTTAACAAGTAAGTGCACTCCAGGAGAGCAGCAATGTCATGCATCTGGTCCACTGCTGCATCCCCCACCATTAGAACAATGCCAGGAATACAAGAGGTTCTCACAAAGCGCTCCGTGAACTCATGAATGCTCTGTCAATATGCACTGCGAGCACCTAGAATCCATCCTGACTCAAAGAAGTCCTTTCAATAAAATGAAAGTTCTCTGCTAGTTAATCTATGGGCACAAATATTTGGGCCCCATCCTTCAAAAGTTTCAGTGAAAGATGGTATCGATATCATAATCAAAAATGTTCAAAGTTAGAGCCAACCAACCAATAATGAAAAATACATTTCTCATAAGGTTACTCACACCTTTTATAAACAAGTTTTAGCTCCTTCCAGTCAACAAAGCTGCTTGTCCTGTGACCACGAGAGAGAATAATCGAAACAATCTCCCGGGTGATCCTCTTCTTTTCTTTGTCAGGGAGGGTTGTGTACCACTTTTGCAGGCGTAATTTCCCTTGCCGGCTGAAGAGCAGTATGAACTGTATCTAGAACAAAGAGCGGGAGGAAAAAAGAACCCAGTCAACGAGATCATTCTACCCACGCTCTGAGATTCTGTGGCTGGTACAGAGGAGTATAATTCTGAACAGATGGAAAAACACTTAACAGCGTGAAAATTATCTCGCATTTGACCCATCAGAGAAAACAGAAATGTATACATCACAAACATAGCTTACTTCTATTGTAGGATAAAGATAAGATTTTTATTTTAATTCTATTTTTTTATAATTTTTTTATTTCAATTCTTTTTAAGAATTATAAATGCATTTTAGGGGGAAATATATTAAAAGAGCAATAGTATTTTTTTTAGAAAATATTAAATTCTTCCTTCACACAAGCAAAAAAAAAAGTTAAGAACAATGGCAAGATTTACTTTAAAAATAACACCCTATAACTGTAGAAACATAATAATGTAGAAATAAAGGAATAAACAAATGGAGGAAAGAATGAGAAAGCAAGAAAGGAACTATATTCTAAGTCTTAAACATAGCTCCTTACTCCACTTTGTAGACTACTGGCTGGCAGCTTTTTTCAACCATCTCTGCTTATGTAGTATAATTCTCTTTGGCAGCTCAATAGATTTTTAACAATTTAGATAGTGTGTTGCCTATACTAGGAGGCAGCCTGATTTTATTTTCAAATAAATTTCAAAATGTGCATTTGAAATGAAGGTTCATACTTTACGGAATTTTTAAAACATTAAATGACTGTAACATCTAGAAATTTACTTCATAACCTGGGAGATACGGTAGATTTGATTTTCAGAAATGGACAGATGGCCTGGTCTTTATTTTACAAGAGTTTCCATTTTCTCAACCCACAATGTTAGATCAAGTTTAGAATCATAATTTATTTTGTTCAGTTTTTGTATGTTTTTTTAAAATAAAATGTATTGTTACTGCTAATTGTGCAGGGAATAGTATATACTGAGAACTGAAAGTAATTAAAACTCGTTTGAAAACTTCTTACTAATAAAATCATTTAGTTCTTCATTGAAGAGGCTTGCCTGTAAATGTCACCACACAAGCCATGATTACTCACTAGGTGGCGACATCTGAGGGTCAAATGAAACCAGGCTCCTTACTCAGAGCTTCCCCCACTCGCATCCTATAGAATTAGAGGTGCTCTTAATAGCTAATGTTCCATCTTAAAAAGGAGATATCTAAGGAAGGGCAAGATGGCCGCCAGCTGCCAGCCTCCAACAGAAGCTCCCATCCAGAGGGAAGGATAATGTCTGGAAAATACCCAATGAAGTTGGAAGACTGGGAGCCCAGCTTGGAGAGAAGCGTGATATCTGCAGGACACCTCTGCTGAGGCAAGTTGTGACTCCCAGAAAGCAATCTACAGGTACATAATACATCTCAAAGGAAAAGTGTCTTTCCCCTTTCCCAAGAAGTTGTTTTTCTCTTTGTTTTCTCTTCATCTGCTGCTGTAAGTTTTCTACAGGCGAGCAATGAACTGAGGACCTATTATCTCACCCCATGTGTAACAGCTACAGCTACAAGAAGGGGGGGCCTACTCCCCGAGAGAGACCCTGCTGAGATACTGAACACTCTCTCACCAGGGAGAAAAACCAAACAAATGTTTTCACTGCCATTTTGAATTTCCAGTCCACCCTTCCCCTCTTGCCGAAGGAGACAGTGAGGGGGGCCCAAAAGCAGCATCCCCCACCCCTGTGGGACCAAACACCTAGTTCCAGCCCTGCAGCTGGAGACCTGCTAGAGCCATGTGCATTATCCAGGTGGCGGGGGTCATCCCCGCTCCCACGGCCCCAGAGCTTCGGGCATTCTGTGGGCAGCGGCTGAGATTCCCATTCCAGGCACCTGCGCTAGGCAGGCCTAGAATGGCTTGCTAGAGCCACACGCATCCCACAGGTGGTGGCGGAGTTCCCCACTCCAGTCACCCATGCTGGGAGGGCCCAGAACTGCCAGAATCATGCGCTCCTGGCACCCCAGGCCAGCAGCCCAAGAACTACAAGAGGACGGTCAGTTGAGAGGGAACCACACTAGAACGGCGGTACCCCAAGGTGAAGAGCAGCAGCCGCAGCAGCAGGAACAATAAGGCTCACACCTCTGAGGCTCTTCTGGACAAACATGCTCTGCCTTTCTGGGCAACCAGAGGAAGCCAACATTTTCTCCTGTGGCAACCACTGACT
>NW_003852408.1:9056591-9060822 GCF_000181295.1 Otolemur garnettii | reverse complement strand
ACAGGTAAGAACCAGCCAGGCCAGGCCTGGAATTTTAACACAGCATTTTCTTCAATACCCATTTCACTATCAGCACGGGTATAAATAATTCAATAATGGAGCACAGTTACTACTTTCTAAGAATCATGTTGAGAAAAATATATTTGCTTCCACAAAGAGAGAACATTGTAAAAATGACTGACATTCTAAAGTACAAAACTGAATGGTTACAGAATGATAACACCTCAGGATCTTGAGAATAAGGCTCAGCTTTGCATCCCTACCAATGGGTAAGATTACTCAATCCAACATCTAGTGAATGGTTAGGTTTTTACTAGAGAAATGAAGATCCAAACATCTGCTTGGTATTCACTGTGTTCTGTCAGAATTTTTTTTCTTCCCATCTAAACTAAATCCCTTCTGCTACAATTTAAACCAGTTCTCTCTGATTTTATCCATGAGTACACACAGAGAGAATGTATACACTATCCTTGGAATAAAACTAACTCCCCGTATTTGAAGATAGCCTTTAAGTCTTTTCTTGGCCTTTTCCTTCCACTCTGGTTTTATGTCTTCTTTTTATCGGTTCTATTTTCAGGCTGCACAGTCACCACTGTTGAGAGTCCTCTGGAGTTTCTTCGTAGGCTAAATGTTACCTTTAACTTGGAGCACCCAGATCAATCCTCGAAGCTCTACTGAGAGGCTGAAACTAGTGCTGATTTTAATGGTGGGTTCCTTTTTAATTACAGCACTTCTGTGTTGCAGATCCATCTCAGAATCAGGCGCCTGCTTTCTTAACACTACAGATCAACAATGCCGAACAATGAACAAAGGGGTTTTTCATTCTAACAAATCAGTGCAAGGGGAAAGGATGATCAGGAACATAATACACACATTTACAAAGCCCAAAGAAAATATAAAAATTCCAATTTCAAAAAAAGCAACAAATAGATTCAAGTTCATCCAATAACTGCATTACATAAGACAGTTTTCAGATTTCCCCTTCTCAAGCTCTGCTTGGGAACGGGCTTGTGCGGTGGTGGCTGGGTCATCTCTCACGGATTTACTGGTACAGCGTGAACAAGCTGGCAGGATGAATCGTACTGAATCACAAGAGTTCATCACCTCTAGCAATTAGTTTTAACCAATTTATCGGTTTAGTCATTCAAAGAACATTTGAATAATAGTCTTCAAGAGGTTAGTCAAATATCATTTTCAATTATCATCAGTTTGAGAATAGGGGAGGAAATATAATCAAAAGGTTTTTCCAGTGTTTGCTGAGAGTCAACTTTAATTCATAAACAAACTTCACCTGACTTCAGAAACAACACCCCAACATTCCCTTCCATTAATATTGCTGGGAAGAGAGGAATAGGGAGACGCAACATTCTCCTGGAAACGCTAACTCCAGCAGTAACTATAAAATCAGCCAAATGTGGTGAGCACAGCTGACTTCTTACATTCGTCCCAGATCATGGCCTCGGGTGGGCTTCTGGCTTCACCAAGACCTCCCATCTCCACCCCAGAAGAAGCCATTCCTGTCAGCTGACATTATGAGGGGTCTAGTTCACAGATGATCCCCAAATCCAAAGATGTCAGGTGAATAAAGTATTCCTTGTCCTCAGAGTATCCACTTCAACAATCCTTGACCTAACTGGACACAGCCCCCAGTTCTCACCTGGACTCACACAATGCAAATTGCTCTGGGTGTTTTCTTATTATACGTTTCTGAAGCATGTCCAGGGAGGCAGCATTAGGGGTTGGAGGGAAATGCAAAGCAGGATATGACCAGTGTGTTTAGTCTGTTGCTCTAAGCCAGTATCAGCATCTTCCTTCTAGTTCAGTGGTTCTCAACCTTCCTAATGCCTCCTCTTGCCATGACCCTTTAATACAGTTCCTCATGTTGTGGTGACACCCAAGCATAAAATTATTTTTGTTGCTACTTCATAACTATAATTGTGCTACTGCTATGAATTGTAATGTAAATACCTGATATGGAGGATGTATTTTCATTGTTACAAAGGGGTCACGACCCACAGGTTGAGAACCACTCTTCTAGTTGCAGGTGAACACTGCAAGCTTCTGTTAGCAGTCTTGGTTCTCTTCTTTTTTTTCTGATTAATATTGAGGGTACAGATGATTAGGTTACCATATTTATGTCTGTTAGGTAACGTCCCTGTTGCACTGTGCCCCTCACCCAGGAGGTGTGCCTTATACCCTTACACTGTGCCCAGTAGGTAGCAGCCATTGTTTTTAATGTTTGCATAATACATCTCCCTGCTCTTCATCTGGACCCACAAAATGGATCCAGCCCACCAATTTCCAAGAAGAGAGGCATCTGAGGACCCTTTCTCAGTCCCTGGCACTGTCACAGCATGAACACCATCTCTTCAAGACGAGCTTGTACTTCAGGACCCAAGCTGTTAAAGGAACATGGAATATGTTCCTGGGCTCTAATTCCATCAATCTGATAGGCCCCTCCTCTGGTGGCCCGGATCACATGATGCATCACTTCAACAACACTGTTTCCATGATCCTTACCTCATCGGTCCCTTTTTCAATCTCTGTAGCCACTCTACAAATTCCCAACCTGCATCAGGCCGTCCAACCTCATCTTGACTTCTGTATGGAGGCATTGGGCCTCCTGAGAAAAATCACAGGGGGCTTTGCAGATTGGTTCTACTGTAAATGGATAATGGCCGAGCCCTACTGAACCTCCTGTGGGACTTGGAAACTTGCCGTACCTCCCCATGCAAAGGATTTCCCAGCACCTTTTTCCAAGTCATCACCATTGTCCTCAGACTGCCAGCTCCACCTTCACTCCCTGACTCCAAGGAGAGAATAAAAACCAATCTGGGGGGTCGACACCTGTAGACATTGGTTATGGCATTGACCACATGCACTGAGGTTGGTCCTCAGTGCACCCAAACCCGGCCTGCTAAACCACAACAACAACTGCAACAAAAAAATAGCTGGGTGTTATGGCAGACACCTGTATTCCCAGCTATTTGGGAGGCTGAGGCAAGAGAATCACTGAAGCCCAACAGTTTGAGGTTGCTGTGAGCTGTGATGCCTCAGCACTTTGCTGACGGTGACAAAGTGAAACACTGTCTCCAAAAAGAAAACTATTCTGGGGGTTTCCTCAGCTCCTCCCATACCCATATACCCCTGTGCATGACTTAGTCACACCCACAGCCCACCTAGTGTGGGCTTCCTGTCAGGGAGCACAACATCTTCTTACACCCAGACTTTCAACTCCCACTTATCTCCTGGGGAGCCTCATTTCATCATTCCTGCAGGACCTGCCTACTCCACTGTGCTGGGTTCCCTACACCCAAACGCTGGGCAAGCCTGTGTCCCCCTCACCTTTGAAGAAAAATGGTCCTCTCTAGAACTCTAGCCCTCCTGAAAGGTAACTCAGCAGTAAGTGTCTAGCTGAGTTACCATCCTAAAGTACCTGTACCTTTGGAACCTGTGAGCTCAGCTCACAGCAACTTTAGTCTCTTGGGCTCAAACAATCCTCTTGCCTCAGCCTCCCAATAACTGGGACTATAGGCACCTGCCACACACCTGGCTCTTTTTTGTTAAGAGATAGGAATTTGCTCTGTCACCCAGGCTGGAGTACAGTGGCATGATCATGGTTTTCTATAGCTTCAAACTCCTGGGCTTGAATGGTTCTCCTGCCTCAAGCTCCTGACCAGCTGGGACTACAGTTGTGTGTCACTGTGCCCTGCTTTCTTTCTTTTTTTTTTTTTTAACACTTTATAGAGACAGTGTCACTATGTTGCCTGGGCTGGTCTCAAACTCCGGACCTGTAGTGATTCTCCCACCTTGGCCTAGGATTATAGACATGAACTGGTATAGGAGATGTAGTGATCTTCCCACCTAAAGCACTAGGATTATAAGCATGAGCTACTATAGGAGATGTAGTGATTCTCCCACCTAAAGCACTAGGATTATAGGCATGAGCTACTTACTACACCAGCTGGGAAACTCTTATTCCAATTGCATATACTCATCGTGGGTAGTGGTATAAAATGCATTTCGTGCTATTGCTTGTGGCTGAAAGGACGAGGAAGAAGAGGAGGAAGAAAAAGAAGACAACAACAATGACACAAAGTCTAGTAGCAAGGTCATTTACAACAAGGTAAAAAGGCAGAAAGAAAAGTTTAAACAGGAGGCTGGTCAATAAGGAAAGACTACAGTAAAACAGCTTTATATTGAGGGTTAATATTTAAACTCTTAGACAACG
>NW_003852408.1:9048938-9056519 GCF_000181295.1 Otolemur garnettii | reverse complement strand
GGGCACTGGGCGTGCCAAACCACTGCATTTTAAACAATCTGAAAGCTGACCCTGGGGAGGAGCAGGGCAAGACCTAGGAGCTAATCTGCTTATGAAAAGTAGAAAGATACCTCTTTTGAAGCAGGAATACAACCAAGCTCCTTTTTTTTTTTTTCAATGCTGGTAAATTAAACAATCAAGTAAAATGGAGAAAAATGCCTCACTTGGTTATAATCCTAATTTGAAGACACTCCACCTGGCAGTCAGTAATTGTCCCTCATTTCAGGATTAACTGGACACGATTTCAAGGCAAATAATCACATCAGCAGATAAAATAACTGTATTTCAGAGACACTCTGCAGCACAGATCACTTACTCATCCCAGCAATATTTATTGAATGCCTAGTACCTGTTCTATAAAACACACAAATAGGAGACTTAGCTCTCTACCTCAAAAAAATTATAATTGTGATAACAAATCAAAAGAAATTCCTAGGTAAACATGCTGAATTAAGCCCAGGACTTTATCCCTCCAAAAATGCTAAAAAAAAAATGAAAGTAGTAGAATTTTCAAAAATGTATTAGGCTCCAAAGACAAATAGAATGGCAGAGGGGACAACAGCGCCCAACCCTATCTTTGGAAGATGGAGGAGGTGGAAGCGTGATGACTGATTTACTAAAATAAAGAAAGTTGTCAATTAAAAGGTGAATTCCAGAGAGAAACCAGCTATCTCTCCTCAGAAAATGCCTGAGAGGAACCCTGGGGGTACCACGTCCCCAGAAAACAAGGAATAAGCACAAAGTTCTGAAAACAAGGACGCCAGCTGACACTTACCTGTGTGAAGTACTTGACTTTTCCACCTACAGCATTTCCAGGGACTACAGCTGAGTGAGAATATACAGAGGGTGCCCAAAACATATACATATCATTTAAGAAAGGGAAAAACTGTATTAAAACTAATACTCGAGTCACGTTTGACTTCTGAAGAGCCTCAAGATAACAACATGCAAGATAACAAACATTATTAGTATATATTGAGTATTACAACTTTAATACCTTTTTTCCTTTCTTAAAATGTGGGTACATTCATTGGTACTCTCTGGTAAGTGCACATGCGTGCAGGCACACACAGATACACACATCCCACTATCAGTTCCAATTGCTTTATTCAAGACTACAGAACTTCAGCAAAGACCATGCAGTTGGAGGACCTCTTAGCTTGCTCCAGTCCCAAGAGTCAGTAATGATCAGAAAGCAGCTCCCACTGACATTGTCCACACATGGCAAAGCTTTAACAAATCTGAGCAGCTCAAAATCGTGCAATGCCACAGTTCTTATAGGTATATATAATATTCAGGCTTACCTTACCACTCAGAGGCCTTATACAAACCATCTGCGCCCTTAAGAATAAACATTTATAGATGCCCGCAACTCTCCTGGACCTGAAACCTAATTCAAAGCCTGCAAAGCACATATCTTCATCTAGGAGAGAAAACTGCCTCCAAGCTGCCACCTCTGGTTTTATTGTATAGAATAACCAACCATCACTTCATTCAAGAGACCAACTGAATGATTCTTTCCCTGAAGACACCCAGTGTCAGGGAAAGAAGACACTCAGATGAAAGACCTCTATGCACTAACAGGGAAGCCTACCATAGACTGTGCCCTCAGAACTGCCTATCAGCATGTCAGCACCTTACTTCCAAATAGGAATGGGGGCCAAGATATTTAAATAGTCTCTAACAAGAAAGAATGAGACAGAAAGGAACAACTAGGAAAAACAGTAAACTATTAGATACGGTAACAATGCATGAAGCCGAACAAATTGTTAAACATACACACACAATATGCTCAGAGTTAAAAAGATGAAGTACCTGTATCAATGAAAAAAAAAAAAAACAGCATTGATTTTTCTTAAAAAAAAAAAAAAGACTAGAAAAAGCTTTGAAAATTAAAAAGTATGACAACCAAAATAAAGTCAGACAAATCTCAAAAAAATTGGAATTTTTTTAAAAAATAGATTTAAATGTGTATCCCATCCTCATCAGTTGTAGCATTTCAAGCCTCACCTGTGCCGGATAAATAACAACAACAACAAAAATAGATGTAAGCCAGGCATGGTGGCATGAGCCTGTAGTTTCAGCTACTCAGGAGGCTGAGGGAGGAGGATGGACGATCACTGAAGTCCAGGAGTTGGAGGCGACAATGAGCTATGATCACACCACTGCACTCCAGCCTAGGCAACATAGCAAGACCCTGTCTTTAATAAAAAATTTTAAAAACATGGGAAATTAGAGAAAAAGATGAAACAATTAGGGGATTAAGCAAGGTGTCATGTCATGAAAGACAGAATGGAGATCACAGAGAGGAAGAAAATATCAAAGAAATAATTCAAAATGTTTCCTAGGACTGTGTAGATGGAACTTCCCATGAGAAAAGCCCATCAAGTGTGCACACAGTGAGTTTTAAAGCCCGTCAGCAGTTTAGAACAAGAGGAGCCTGAGAGACTCCAGGAAGACAGTTCACATGCAGCGGATCCGCAATCAGAATAGCTGCAGACCTTCACCTACAATACCAGATGTTGTAAGATGAGGAGTCTCCATCCAGCCAAATTACTGATCAAGTGAAACAGCTGGGGACACATTTGACATTTTCACACATGCAGTGTCTAAAAATACAAAGAAAAAAATAAATTTGCCTCCAAATTTCATAAGGATTTCTTTTTTTTTTGGAGTTTTTGGCCCGGGCCTGGTACTAACCTGCCACTTCCAATACATGGGGCCAGTGTCCAACTCCTTTAAGCCACAGGCACTGCCCTCTTAAGTATTTCTTAAGAAGCCACTGGAGGGGCAGAACCTGTGGCTCAGTGAGTAGGGTGTCGGCCCCATATACCAAGGGTGGCAGGTTCAAACCCGGCCCCAACCAAACTACAACAAAAAATAGCCAGGTGTTGTGGCAGACAGCTGTAGTCCCAGCTCCTTGGGAAGCTGAAGCAAGAGAATCATTTAACCCCAAGAGCTGGAGGTTGCTGGGAGCTGTGATGCCACGGCATTCTACTGAGGGCAACAAAGTGAGACTTTGTCTCAAAAAAAAGAAGCCACTAGAGGATGTATGTCAGCAAAGAAGGCGTAAACTCAGAAAGTTAGCTGCGTTCTCTGATCACAAGAAACCCCAGACAAAATGGTGGTGAAAGGAAAGGCCAAAGTGGCAGTCATTTACAAGGCCAAGAAACCACCGTCTTGCATGGAAGACTGTGTGTGTGTGTGTGTGTGTGTGTGTGTGTGTGTGTTAGGATCAAAGGGGAAGAGAGAAATAAATCCTCAGTTACCAAAATAGGAAGTCAGCAAATAACATAAGAAGTAATGAATGGAAAAGTACAGCATAAGCATACTACTTAGAAATATAGAAATAAAAAGCAAAAGAAAAGCCTGAAATTATTGAAAGTAATTGTCCCTGGGAGAAAAATGTGGGAAAGAAGGGGTTGCTATTTTCATTATAAATTATTTAACCCTATTTGATTTCTGAAATTGTGTATGTGTGTGTGTATACATATATGTAAATAACTTCTATTAAAAAATAAAAAGTAATTTTAAAAAGGATAAGTGGCATTATCTAAATGGCATTTAAGTGGCATTAAAAACCTATTGGGGATGCTTTTATTCCCTCTGCTTCCCCACATTAAACCCCACAATTTAGAGGAAACATCCTTAAAGACATTACTTGTCCTAAAATTATGAGCTGTTATTTGACTTTACCTAATGCAGTTTCTTTTTCAGTCTGCAGTTCACAGAATAAGGGTTCCATTAGTTTACTAGCTTCTAAGTAGAGCAATACACTTTGTCTTGACTTTACTTTGAGGTGTACATTGATCTGAATTCTAATGTCCCTAATACATTATTTTCAGTTGTATTGAGATATAATTGACAAATAGGTATTTATATTATAGAACATGACTTTTATACATATACATTGTAAAATGATTACCAGCCAGGTACAGTGGCTTATGCCTTTAATCCCAGCACTCTGGGAAGCCAAGGTGGGTGGATCGCTTGAGCTCATGAATTCAAGGCCAGCCTCAGCAAGAGCAAGACCTCATCTCTAAAAATATAGTCAGGCACTGTGATAGGCACCTGTTAGCCACTCTGGAGGTTGAGGCAAAAGGATCTCTTGAGTGCAAAAGTTTGGGGTTGCTGTGAGCTATGATGCCACAGCACTCTACCCAGGGCAACACAGTAAGACTCTGTCTCATAGTGGAGATCTCGAGGAAGAGGGTTGACTAGACACAGCTTTTGTCAGAGGCTCCTGTCCAGAGGAAGAGATTTTGGATAGAAGTGGACTCAATGAAGCTAAAGGTGGGGAGCTGAACTAAAAAAGAAGATAGACAAGTGCACATCACCTCTGCTGAGGCAAGCTGCAACTCCAAGAAAGAAGATCCAAGAAAACAAATTCCAGGTACAAAACCCATCACCAAGAAGATGAGAGAATCCTCCCCTGAAATGGGAGGCTCACTGTGGGTTCTCTACAAGCAAGCAGTGAACAAAAGACCTCTCATTTTACCCCATGGAAGAGAGCCACTAAAAACCAGGCCTCCCTTCTCCAAGGTAGTCCCACTTATCAGCCTAGGCATAAAACGGAACAAATATTTTCCCACATTTATCAACTCCCAGACCACCCTTCCCCCCTTGCCTGGTTGTCTGAAGGTCTGCCCTTGCAGAGCCCAGAGGGTTTGGCAATCCCCATAGAAGTCTGGGCATTGTGTGGGCTGCTGGAGAGCAGCATAGAAACAGTGACTCAAGTGGAAGCTAGGGGATGCAGGAAGAGAGGGACACATGGGAAAGAGACACACAGCCACAGTGCATGGCAGGTGATCTTTTCTGACTTAGTGGCTCACTGGAGGGGTCCAAGCTCCTTCCCCCCTGAGTTTGCGAATGGAACTGCTTGTGGATTTCCATGATCAGGCCACTGGAGACCCTTTTGAACTCTCCCTGTTGAGCAGTGATTATACTGCCTGGGACAATCTGATTAGAACTCTTGACCAGGGCTGTCCACCTGGGGATCCTCCAAGTTTGAGTGGCAGTTGTTTTATTGCAGGAAATGACTTATTCTCCTGCGGGCAGGGCACCGCAGTTGCTTGTATCTATCCCAAGCTGAGATTCAGCCTAATACCACAACTTGTTAGGATTAGGTAGAGGCTGACTGACTTCAAGAAAGAGCCAGCTTGTGGTGTTACACCAAGCAGGTCCTCAGAGTCTCTGGCTGCAGCTCTGAAAGAGACCTTTGTAAGGCTATAAGGGAAAAACCACAATTGCAGCCCCAGAAAATTGGTATAGAGCCAGTTAACCACTTCCTGGGGTTCCCAATCCAATCTTGCCCAATCAGTTTTAATTGCCAAATTACAGAAAATACTCATGGGGTAGAACTAGCAGAAGAACTCTGGCAACATGAATAATCAGAATAGATCAACACCTCCAAGGAATGACAAAGGAGGTGCCACAGAAGATGACATTCATAGACAAATGATGACTGAATTGTCAGAAATGGAATTCAGAATATGAATGGATATGAATGGCAAATAAGAAGAATAGAAGGAAAGATGGAAACAGAAATCCAGGGAGTGGTTCAAAAGTTGTCTCAAGAAATTAATGAATTCAAAGACAAAGTCACCAAGAATATTGACATAATGAGAAAAGATAGCAGAGCTCATGGAAGTGAATAAGTTATTAGAGGAGTTGTGAAATACAGTAGAATCCTTCAGTAATAACATTGAGCAGCCAGAAGAAAGGATCTCAGAAACTGAAGAGAAGGCTTTCGAACAATCTCAAGCATTCAAAGAGGCAGAAAAATGGGAAATATGAACAGGACATTTCCTGAAAGACTTGTAGAATCATTCCAAAAGATTAAACATCCAACTTAGAAGAATTCTTGAAGGAGAAGAAGATGGTTCTAAAAACACAGATGCTCTACTGCAAGATATTATGGAGGAGAATTTCCCAAGTATTGCAAGAGATACAGAAATTCAGATAGTAGATAGTTTCAGTACCCCAGCAAGACTCAATACAAATAAAGCATCTCCTAGACACATTGTAATTAACTTTGCCAAAGTTAGTATGAAGGAGAAAATCCTGCAAGCAGTCAAACATAAGAAAAGCATTACAAAGGGAGAAAAATTAGAATGACTGCAGATCTTTCAGCCAAAACTTTTCAAGTCAGTAATGGATGGTCATTGAACTTCAGTCTTCTAAAATCAAAACAACTTTCAACCCAGGATCTTGTATCCAGCTAAACTTAGTTTCATTTGTGATGAAGAAATCAATTACTTTACTAATATACACATGCTAAGGAAATTTGCCATAATTAAACCAGCTTTCCAGGAAATACTCAAACCCATCTTCCATAATGACCAACATAATGATCTACCACCAAAGTAAACTCACTCAGAATTTATCAAACAAAACCTAACCATCACACTGGTGAAAGGATTAAAAATGTACACTAGACCTTTGAAAAACATGATGGCCGAAACACTACTATAACCTAACAATTCTCTTGATTAATGTGAATGGCTTAAGTTCTCCTCTAAAGAGGCACAAGTTGGCTAACTGGGTACAAAAACCCTGGCTGGGTATCTGTTGCCCACAAGAGACTCATCTTACCTCAAAGGATAAAAAAAGACTCAGGGTGAAGGGATAGCCATCTATAATACAGGCAAATGAAAATCAGAAAAAAAGCAGGGGTTGCAATTTTATTTGCAGATACAATAGAATTTAAGTGAACAAAGATAAGGAAAGACAAGGATGGACACTAAATATTTGTCAAGGGAACACTCAACAAGAAGAGATTTCAATAATTAACATTTATGCACCCTATCTGAATGCTCCTCAATTTATAAAGCAAACCCTAACAGATATGAACAATTTTATATCTTCCAGAACTATAATTGTTGGAGATTCTAACACCCCTTTGGCAGTTCTGGATACATGCTCCAAGAAGAAACTAAACAAAGAAATCATGGACTTAAACTTGCCCCTAGAACAAATGGACTTCATACACATCTACAGAACATTTCATCTTAATAAAACTGAATACACATTCTTCTCATCAGCCCATGGATCATCCTCCAAAACCGATCATATCTTAGAACAGAAGTCTAACCTCAATAAATTTAAAAGAATAGAAATTATTCTTTGTATTTTCTCAGACCATCACAGAACAAAAGTTGGACTCAACAGCAACAAAAAGCTTCATGAAAACTAAATAACCTTACAATGAATGATAGCTGGGTCAAAAATAAGATTAAGAAGGAAATCATCAAATTTTTGGAACAAAATTATTATGAGAACATAAATTACCAAAACTTGTGGGACACTGGAAAGGCAGTCCTAAGAGGGAATATATATAGCATTTGAAGCCTTCATCAAGAAAATAGAAAGAAAGGAAGTCAACAACATGTAATAGATCATCTCAAGCAACTAGAAAAGGAAGAACAATCCAGCCTCAAACCCAGCAAAAGAAAAGAAATGACTGAAATTAGAGCAGAATTAAATAAAATTGAAAACAAAAGAATCATTCAGAAGATCAATGAAACAAAAAGTTGGTTCTTT
>NW_003852408.1:9046698-9048726 GCF_000181295.1 Otolemur garnettii | reverse complement strand
CAAGCACTGAAATAGCACTGAAATCTCCCAAAAAAGAAAAGTCCAGGACTAGATAGCTTCACATCAGAATTCTACTAACCCTTCAAAGAGGAACTAGTACCTATATTACATAACCTTTTCAAAAACATAGAAAAAGAAGGAATCCTCTCCAACACTTTCTATGAAGCAAATATCACTTTGATCCCCAATCCAGGAAAGGACACAACAAAAAAGAAAACTATAGACCAATATCATTAATGAATATGGATGCAAAAATATTCAATATGATTCTAGCAAACAGAATTCAATGACACATCAAAAAAATTATACACCACAATCAAGTTGGTTTTAATCCCAGCGTTGAAAGGTTGGTTCGATAGATGTAAATCTATAAATATAATAACCACATTAAAAAAAGACCATATGATTCTATCAATTGATACAGAAAACGCTTTTAATAATATCCAGTATCCTTTCATGATTAGAACACTTAAGAAAATAGGCTTACATGGGACATTTCTTAAGCTGATAGAGGCTATCTACAGCAAACCCACAGTCAATATTATATTGAATAGAGTAAACTTGAAAACATTTTCACTCAGTTCTGGAACCAGACAAGGATGCCCATTGTCATTACTGCTATTCAACATAGTAATGGAAAGCCTAGTAATCACAATCAGGCAAGAAAAGGAGATTAAGGGTATTCAAATGGAGTTAGAAGAGGTCAAACTCTACTCTTCACGGATGATATGATCTTATACCTGAAAAACCCCAGGGACTTGACTACGAAGCTCTTAAAAGTGATCAAGGAATATAGAAGTTTCTCACAATACAAAATCAGTACTTACAGATCAGTAGCTTTTATATATACCAACAATAGTCAAACCGAAAATATAGTAAAGGACTTTATTCCTTTTACAATAGTGCCAAAGAAGATTAAATACGTGGGAATTTATCTAACAAAGGATGTGAAAGATCTCTATAATGAGAATTATGAAATCCTGAGAAAAGAAATAGATGAAGATGTTAACAAATGGAAAAACATACAATGCTTGTGGCTGGGAAGAATCAACATTGTTAAAGTGTCCATACTACCCAAAGCAATCTACAGATTTAATGCAATCCCTGTCAAACCTCCAGTGTTATACTTCAAAGAACTTGAAAAAATACTGCTTTGTTTTATATGGAACCAGAAAAAAACCTCAAATAGCCAATTTATTACTTAGAAATAAAAACAAATTAGGAGGCAGCACCTTATCAGACTTCAAGTTATACTACAAATCTATAGTGATCAAAACAGCATGGTACTGACACAAAAATAGAGATGTAGATATATGGAACAGAACAAAGAATCTAGACATGATCCCAGCCACGTATGGTCATTTGATCTTTGATAAGCCTAACAAAAACATACATTGGAGAAAAGATTCCCTACTAAACAAATGGCACTGGCCAAACTGGCTAACTACCTATAGAAGACTGAAACTGGACCCTCACCTTTCACCACTAACAAAAATTGATTCTCACTGGATAAAAGATTTAAACTTAAGACATGAAACTATAAAAATACTAGAAAACACTTGCAGGGAAAACACTTGAAGATACTGGCCTGAGAAAATATTTTATGAGGAGGACCACCCCCCCCCCAAGCAATTAAAGCAATACCCAAAATACATTACTGGGATCTGATCAAGCTAAAAAGGTTCTGCACAGCTAAGGACACTGCAAGTAAAGCAAATAGACAGCCTTCAGAATGGGAGAAGATATTTGCAGGTTATGATTCCAACAAAGGTCTGATAACCAGAATCTATAGAGAACTCAAATTAATCAATAAGAGAAGAGCAGAGCAGCGCCTGTGGCTCAAAGGGGTAGGGCGCTGGCCCCATATGCCAGATGTGGTGGGTTCAAACCCAGACTCGGCCAAAAAAAAAACTGCAAACTGCAAGAAAAGAGCAAACAACCCCATTTCAAAAACAAAACTTCTCTGAAGATGACAGGTGAATGGCCAATAAACACATGAAAAAAATGCTCATCATTTTTTTTTTTTTT
>NW_003852408.1:9045836-9046228 GCF_000181295.1 Otolemur garnettii | reverse complement strand
CTAGGTATCTACCCAGATGAACAAAAATCACTTTACAACAAAGACATTTGCACCAGAATGTTTGCTGCAGCCCAATTCATATTTGCCAAGTCATGGAAGCAGCTCAAATGCCCATAAACCCATGAATGTATTAACAAATTGTGGTATATGTATACCATGGAATGCTATGCAGCCATTTAAACTGATGGAGACTTTACGTCTTTTATGTTTACCTGGATGGAGTTAGAACACATTCTTCTTAGTAAAGTATCTCAAGAATGGGGGGAAAGTATCCAATGTATTCAATACTATTATGAAACCAATATATGATCACTTATACATTCATATGAATGATAAAACACAAATATAGTCCAGAAAGAAGGAGGAGAGAGAGGGGAAAGGAGGGAGAGAGG
>NW_003852408.1:9040066-9045711 GCF_000181295.1 Otolemur garnettii | reverse complement strand
TCTTACCACAAAAAATAAGTGAGGTGATGGTTACATTAATCATTTTGATTTAAGCATTCCACTTTGTATATCAAATCATCACATTGTCCCCCATAAATGTATGCAGTTATGATTTAGTAAAAATTAAGTTTTAAAAAAAAACAGTAGAGGGGGAAAATAAAATAAAAATTATATAAATATATATCATGCCATGAAAAAAATAAGAAATAAATAAAATAAAATAGTTACCACAATCAAGCTAATTAACATACCCATCACCTGAGTTATTTTGTATGTCTGGTGAGAGCATTTCTACTCTCTTATAAATTTTCAAGTTTATAATACAGTAGAAACACTATAGTTGACCATCTCCCTACACTACTTACTACATTCCTAAGTTGCCCTAATTTTTTTTTTCAGACAGAGTCTCACTATGCCTCCCTGGGTAGAGTGCTGAGGCATCACAGCTCATAGCAATCTCCAACTCTTGGGCTTAAGCTATTCTCTTGCCTCAGCCTCCCAAGTAGCTGGGACCACAGGCACCCAGCACAATGCCCTGCTATTTTTGTTGTTGTTGTTGCAGTTGTCATTGTTGCTTGAGCCGGCCAGGGGCCATGCTCAAACCCACCCGCCTCAGTGTATGTGGCTGGTGCTGTATGTAACCACTGTGCTATGGGTACTGAGTCAAGTTGCCGTAATTTTCATACAGCAGACAGGCACCACATTTAGGTATCAGTACAGAAGATCCAGTTCCTCCTGTTGACCACCTCCCTATGTTGACTGGTTTGTTACAGTCCCTTGAGTAGTGAATGAACAAAGGTTCTCCTGTACATCATCATTAACTACAGCCACCATGCTGGACTGATCTGCAGGACCTATTTACTCTAACTAAAAGTTTGTACCTTTGACTAACATCTCCCTATTCTCCTCCACCACTCAATCCAAACCTTTTTATTGAGATAGCATCTCACTCTATTGCCCTCGGTAGAGTGCCATGGCATCATAACTCACAGCAACGTCAAACTCCTGGGCTCAAATGTCCTCTTGCCTCAGCCACCCCAGTAGCTGGGGCTACAGGTGCCCATGACAACATTCAGCTATCTTTAGAGATGGGGTCTCATTCAGGCTGGTCTCAAACTCCTGAGCTCAAGCAATCCACCTGCCTCTACCTCCCGGAGTACTAGGTTTGCAGGTGTGAGCCACCACGCCTGGCTATCCAACTTTTAAAGACAGGATTGATAAAAGTTGTTGCTGATTCTGTGCCTTCCTTCACGTTTTAGTAAGTCACTCTGTAAGTCGCCCCCTCAGCCTGCACCTGTGGACTAACAAAGCCTTGCCTGCTGAGCTTTCCCTACCACGGCTCTCTTAATTCCCTCATCATTTTCCATTTTTCTTCCTAACTCATGTCTAACTCCATTCCTTGCTCTTAATAGAGACTTGCACAGTGGTGGAACTATTAAATTTTGAGAAATGGCAACTAGCCCTCTATTAATATTCTGGGTAGAGAATTGCCTTAGGTTTTCTATAAGGGTCAGCAAACACTCTGGTGTTCTTGACAGAGATGGTTTTTATTGGGCATCATAAACTTAGAACTGCGGTTACTTTTTTCCAGATGTCATGCACTCATATTACAGTCACTGGTATTTGCCAGATCTTCGGGCACCTGACCCTGTTTTAGCAGTTCTCTGGCCAGCATTGAATAGTAGCATCTGTAAACCCAGAGGCCAGGCTTCCCGCTTCTGTCTGCTTGATTAAAAACCGTCACACATGACTAGTGCGCATACTGACTCCCCCAGGGCTCCACCATTTACCTCTGCAATGTAGGAATGAGCTTTTTTATTTATCAGCTATCCTGGTTTCCTTCCTCTAAGCCCTCCCTGAAAGCCACAAGACTGTCTCTCGAAGGCTGCCACCTCTTAAGCAACTCCTTTGGTCTGCACCCATCAAAGGAAACTGGAACGAACAGCCACTGCTTCTTCACCAGCATGGCGTCTTCACCTTCCCAAAGGGCTCCACCCACATGCAGTTCCCTCTTCCATAAGCCAATTTGTTTTTCTGAAGAGGTCACTTATTTATCCTTAATATAGATTTTATTCCCACATTCTGGATGGAAATAAGATTTGCCAGACTGAAGTTTCCCGGATGTCTTTTACCCGTGTTCTGGAGATGACGGTCCATTGACATCTGCCAGGCCTCTAACTTAGTGACCCTTTGAAACAACCTTGTTATGTGCCACAAATTAAATTTAAAATTTGTTATGTGCCATCCAGCTCAAATGGTATAACTTAACTGCTATTTCAGATTTGATCGAGGGCTGGGCATTTATCACTAGTCCAAAAGCCACACCTTTGGTTGATGGGGCCAGGCAGGAGAGTAACTTGGTTGTTAAGTGGGACAACTTAGGGTCACTGGTAACTTGAGAGCTGGCCTTTAAATTCTGGCTCTGTCATTTCTGAGCTAAGTGAATTGGAAAAGTTTCCTGATCTTTCTGGTGCTTGGTCTCTTCATTGATAAAACAGGGATGACAACAGCAATGACTTCAGCGATGTTTGGAGGACGAAAAGTATCACACACATCAACCTCTCGGTGCAGTGTCTGGCAGGGAATAAACATTTGCTCTCATTTATTAATCATCCTGGGGTCTTCCCCTCCCATTTATCTTCACTGGGGCAAGCAAAAACATTGTTTCTCACTTTGAAACCACTCCATTTCTACCTCATTATTTTTTTCACTAATTAGTTTCCAGTTTTGATGGTGTCTCTGACAGCCACTTCATAAGTGCCCAGAACGGAATCCTTAGGTAATGACAAACCACCTACTTTCTACCCGACTTGCTTACCTCCTAAAACAAGTTTACCCCAGAAACAGCCTGAGTGCGGGTAAGTCAGCTGGGGTTCCTTCCTTTCTTTTGACTGTTGACCAGTGGCCTTCCGATCATGTATTTATCCACTCTCTCCAAGTTCCCTGTAGGGGGTTTACTTTAGAGTTCCCCATTTTTTTCACTTATGTGTTTTCTTCCAGTGTTTTCTATAATTAATGGCAGCTGTTTCTGTTTAATTTGCAGTTTTCAACTTCCCTCCTGATTCCTTCCTTTGAACTACATCTCTCCTCTGTGAAGAACCACTCTTTCCCCACCAGCTTCTACCTGAGTTAGAAAGCAGGTGTGACCTGAACCAAGCGCCTCTCTCTGGAGCCCATTCAGAGCAGGGTCACATATTCAAATGCCTTTCCGGGGCTGGGCAGAGGAAGTTAAATGAGTAAAGTTTCAGTGTAACATAATAGGGGTGGAGGAGATAGCAGCAAACTGTAAATCACAAGTTCCAACTAAAGCTGTAGCCACTTTTTTTTTTAACTTTATTCAAATTAATATGAGGGTACAATATTTAGGTTACATTGTTCTCACTTCTAGGGTAAAGTTCCATTTGTAGAAGAACCCCTCACCCAGGGGGTGTGTTATACAAAAGTTAAAAAAAAAAATGGAAAATCAAGTATCCAATATACTCAATACTAACCTGAAACTAGTAGATGAACAATCACGTGCCCACATGCGTGAAAAACACAATGAGATTCATGAAGGAGGGAGGGAGAGAGGGG
The DNA here is from genome assembly GCF_000181295.1 of Otolemur garnettii. Classification (NCBI taxonomy): domain Eukaryota; kingdom Metazoa; phylum Chordata; class Mammalia; order Primates; family Galagidae; genus Otolemur; species Otolemur garnettii. The sequence continues at coordinate 9,042,138 of NW_003852408.1, read as the reverse complement.
AGGGGATTGGAAAGCTCTCCCCTGACAGGCACGGTGTAGGGGCATATGGCACACCTCCTTGGTGAAGGGCTCAACTACAAGTTGGACTTTAACTAACAAATGCAAACAATATGACCTAATCATACATACCCTTACATTAATCTGAAAAAAAAGTAAACAAAATTTTAAAAGTAAAATAAAAAATAGAGCAGTAGCAACAATTCGGCCCATAGTAAAGTGTTGCCAAGAAAAAATGGTCAGTCATGATTTCCAGGTCTTCAGGTTTGGTTGGTTTGTTTGTTTGTTTTCAAAACAAGCTTGAAATCTGGATGATTAGGTGAAGTCCTGGGATGGTCTAGTATTGGCAATTACTAATAATAGTGAAACATTGTCTAAACTAAACAAGGACCGCTGTGAATGCACGTCATCCACCAGCTACACGCGGCTAACAGGCCTCACCTGTGGCTGCCGAGTGTGATGACAGCTGAAGTCCCTTATTGCACTAGCATTCTACAGCTTTACGGAGCTCTGGAGATGTCTCCTGCCTGTGGATTCTGAAACTACCTGTTTGAGGCAAGTGGTCTTCTCACCCCAGGACCTCGCTTCCACATTTCAGTCTATATTATTATTTATTCTAAGATGGAAGTCTCTCATAGACACTTACACATCACATTTTATAGGTTTTATTCTCCTCTAAAGATTTACAGCTCAGGATTCTATTTCTAGGGTAAAGGAAAACTTATATGCATGATTAAGATCTATGCAATCTCAGATTCTCATTTTTGGCCTGTTATGTCAGTCTTTTCCTGAAATAAAATGCTGAAAACCAACTACTGAATTTCTTTCCCCAATCCTTGCACACCATCTGGTGGCAGAACTGCCTACTTAAAACAAGTGAAATGCTCAGTGAGGACGGCAGACTAAGTGAATCTGGGGAGGAGAAAAGAGTTAGGAAGAACAGAATAAGAGGAGCAGGAAAAGAAAATGGAATGACAAAGAAAGAGAACATTGACGTGTGTTAAGCGGCTGTCATTAATCTACAAATCAAAAGGATAACTGCTGTGAATTAGCAAGTGGCCACTAATATATTGTTAAATTTCCATCTATAAAGAAAATTATTCATAAGATCTTCTGTTATCCATCCACCTATATTTTACAATAACATTTATTAAAAGAAAAGAAAAAACCAAAGATCAATCAAAAGACAGAATAAACGTCCTGTTATAAATTTAATTGTGTCCTCCTCCCAAAATCTATGTTTACGTCCTAACTCTCAGGACTTTAGAATTTGACCCTATTTGGAAATAGAGTCATGGCGGATTTAACTAGTTTAGATGAGGTTACACTAAAGTAGGATGTGCCCTGAAGCCAAGTGACTGGTGAACTCATAAGAAGAAAAATATGGACGAGACACAGAGAGAACACATGTGAAATAAAAGGCAGAGAGCAGAGATCAGAAACAAAGGTACACTTGAGATTGCCACAAACCACCGAAAACTGGGAGAAAGGTGTGAAACAGATTCTCTTTTAAAGTTCTCAGAAGAAACCAATCTTGCTAACACCCTGATGTCTGAGTTCTAACCTCTAGGACTATGACACAGTGAAGTTTTGTTGTTTAAGCCACCAGCTCAGGCACTTTGTTATGGCATCCTAGCAAACTGACCCACAGTCTACCTCTGGCTTTGAATTTTATGCCTTTTTATTTTTAATCTCAAAAGAATCACATCATTGTCTTCTGTCTCATTACAACTCAACATCACAAAACCAAATCATCTACATTCCAGAGATAAAGTCAGCAGATTCCATTTGACTTAGTAAATATTTATTAATCTATCTACCACAGTGAAGTATTTAAAGTGAAATAATAACTCATTCCTAGACTCATAAAGTGCTAGCATTAGAAGTACATCAACGTTGATCTGGTGCAAACTTTCCATCTTAAAACTAAAGAAATCCTTTCTTGAATATGGACGTAAAAACCCTGAACGAAACATTAGCAAATTGAATCCAACAATATAGTAGAACCTCCATAGTTGACCACCTCCCTACACTGACCACCTTCTTAAGCTGACCTAATTTTTATAGACCAGACA
>NW_003852408.1:9015283-9039416 GCF_000181295.1 Otolemur garnettii | reverse complement strand
CCTAAACTTGATAAGGAACACTTACAAAAAACTACAGCTAACTATGTTTAATAGTGAGAACTAGAAGTATTCCCTCTAAAATTAGTAACAAGGCAAGGATGGCCTCTTTCACCACTACCTTTCAACACTACAGTAGAAGTCTAGCTAATGTAACAGGACAAGCAAAGGACGTAAAAGATATACAAAGTGAGAAGGAAGAAAACTGCAGAAATCACGGCCCAGAGAGCTGGCGACTATACCCTCCCTGGTATAATTAGTAAGCAGCAGAATTTAAATTGTGTTCTCATACCCGGCCCCAGGTCCAGTGCCCTCAGAGCCTTAGACCACTTTCTTCTTAGGCAACACAGCTAACCTACTACTGTTCTTCATTTTTCTTCCATTTATGCAAATAATTATAACCAGGCAACTCTTTTCCTAATACCAGAGACGTATTTATAATCATCGAGCATATATCATTATATATCATTTAGCATATGCCAGACACCGTGTAAACTCTTTACATGCATACCACATTGAATCTTCCGCAAAACCATAAGAGGAAGATATTATGACCCCCATTTGATTGATAAAGTAACTGATGCCCCAAAAAATTAAGCATCTTGTTCCATATCCATTAGGTAGAAGGTTCCAGAGTTGGGCTTTGATTCCAGAGCCCCATTCTCTAAACAGAAATGGGACATTGCCTCCTTAAGGAGAAACTGAAGACATATACAAGGTAAACACTGGACTGGCCTCACCCATTTTTAAAGTCAGAATGATACTAAACCAACTTTATAATGAGAGAGTAGCTCTTAAACTTCTACCACCCTATCAAATACCAAGAGTCACCATGGCAATCACGAAAGCAAGCAGGAGATGTGTGTATTTAGAGAGATTAAGATAGAAGTGAAAATTCAACTGAAGACAATAACGGCATTAACACTGAATCACTCTGGGTCATGAATATTAACATATACCACAGACGTGACAGTGAGATAGAGAAGAAAAGCTCTCAGCAAAGTTTTTGAACTGGCAATATTTTCCTAATAGAAAAAGATACCTGAGTTTGTCTAAGTAATTTAGCTAGATCAAACGTGGGCCTTCATCACTTCTCAAAGAGCAATGAGAAACTTGAACTCACACACACACACATAAAAAAAAAAATTGCTTGGATATCTCTACAAAGGGCCTACAACATTATTGAGAGAAGGAGCCATACTCCCTGTGGTATTATAAGATAACTAAACAGGCCTTGCATTGGCAAGGAAGACCCTGTTTTTAGTAGAAATGGAGTGGGAGGATGGCGAGGAAGAAGGAACAGCTGCTGCCTGCTGGGCTTGCTTCCTTACTGAGAATGCACTCCGGTTTTCTCTTCCTTTCTTTCCTGCTTTCTTTCATGTGTTCATCTAGCAAGTATGTGCTGAATGCCTAAGTGCCAGGCACTGTGCCAAGACATGAGGATGCCACCAAGATCAGGACAGCAAGTTCCTACCCTGGTACAGCACACATTCTAATGGAGGAGACGGACAATTAAACAGTACAAATTACATCCCAGCGTGATGTGTTTAAGCAGAACAGCAAAAGGAGCTACTAGCAAATAAATAACCTTGTCTAAAGATCAGGGAACCCTCGAAGTGATCTTCAAGGTAAGACCTAAAAGATAAAGAGGCCTAGCCCAGTGGAAAGCAGAAAATGAAGGAGAGAGTAGAGCTAAGGAAGAATGATCAGGCAGAGGGAACCGTGGGTATGAAAGCCACAGAGAGGAAGAGGATCAGGAATCTTTAAAGAATTCAGCTCAGGACACCGGGCTGGTTGATGGGAGAGGCAGATATGGGGAGAGTCTTCTGAGCACAAGGAAGGAGTGTGGATTGGTCTACAGGTGACAGGAATGAGGATGTACAAGAACAGGGACAATCCCAACAAAAGATACCAGGGGTGGCTTCCATCACCTGACCATGAGGACTGAGACAGGTGTGAGGATTCTTATCTGTTTTAAGTAACAGAACCAATGGAACATGGTTCCCTGTGGGTGTGATAGGCAGAGAAGAGTCCAGAACAATTCCCAAGCATGATGGCAACTTTTCTGAGCCACAGAACCCAGGAGATAAACCAAAGGGGTTGGGAAGTAGTTGTGACAGTGACAATGGTCTATCAGGTAAGACTTCAAGATCCTTTGAAATGTAGGGACTATTCTCCAACAGAGGCATAGAATATATTCAAGCTGGAAGAAGCCCACTAAATCCTTTGGTTGGATTCCAAACTCTATAAACGAGGAAACACGTAAAAAAGGAGGGAGTGACTCACCCAGATCTCAAAGGAAGTGAGTAAAACTGAATGTAGGATCTGGCTGGTGTTCACCAGCCTACACCTTATACTGCCGCTCACGGAGTCAAACTTCTTACCCCTCCCCTGCTCCTCCCTAGAGCAAACCTCTCCGACTTAGTGAGCAAGAAAGCATTAGTTACATCCTGCCTTGTTCGCTTACTACTTTTAAATGTTGAATTCACTAAAGGAGAGCATTCAAAAACTTCCCAGAGAAAAAAAATCCTGTGTAGACTGAGGGTATCTCAGGATGTTCCAAAATGAACCACATAATCAGAAATGTTTATATGAAGGGTCCAAATTAATTTTAACAGTGTAAGGAAAATCATATTGATCATTTGCTATGTTATTTTAAACATTTCAAATTTTTTAACCATTACAGACACATAAAATATTTTCTTAAAAAACATACAGTAAAAATTATGAACTGCCAGATGGCGCCCGTAGCTCAGTGGTTATGGCACCAGTCACATACACCAAGGCTGGTGGGTTTGAACCTGGCCTGGACCAGCTAAAGAACAATGACAACTACAACAAAAAAATATCCAGGCCTTGTGGTGGGTGCCTGTAGTCCTCACTACTTGGGAGGCTGAGGCAAGAGAATTGCTTAAGCCCAAGAGTTTGAGGTTGCTGTGAGCTGTGATACCACAACACTCTACCAAAGGCAACATAATGAGACTCTGTCTCAAAACAAACAAACAAAAATTATCAACTGCCTTTGCCTTTTTGATCAGTAATAAGGATGCATATCTTTAGAAAATAATTCCTATTGGGCTAGGCATGGAGTCTCATGCCTCTAATCCTAGCACTCTGGGAAGCCGAGTAGAGGGCAAATCGCCTGAGCTCACAGGTTTCAGACCAGCCTGAGCTACAGCAAGACCTGGTCTTTAAAAATAGCAGGTGTTGTGGCAGACACCTGTAGTTCCAGTTACTCGGTAGGCTGAGGCAAGAGAATTGCTTCGGCCCAGGAGTCTGAGGTTGCTGCGAGCTATGATACCACAGCACTCTACTGGGGGCAACAAAGTGAGACTCTGACTCAAAAAAAAAAAATTCCTATAATTATAACCTATGTATACTATTAGGCAGTATATGGAACTGCATTAAATACAGTAGCTCTTAAACAATGTTAACAAAGAACCACACAAATCCCAGATGCAGCCGGGCCAAGCTGCTTCAATAGTGACTTTCTTCTCAATTACTCTGAGACATTTTTGATCACAGTGTGAAGTAAATTGTTTAGTGTTTCATTAGTGGTTTCAGAAAAGTGCCTTTTTCCCTGAAGTTCTGATTCTACTCTACCATTCACAGTCCTCAAAAGAGATTATCTTTCTGGAAACTACATAGTTCAGGAATATTTTTGAACAACCAAGTATTTTTTGTAGATGAAACGGCAACAAATTTATACCCTTGTCTATATAAATCAGTCCATGGTAGCACCAAACTAAGATGGTTTTCCCTTACTGCGATCAAACTTAATTATGTTATAATCTGAATGTGTGTAGCATTCGCAATTTCGGTATGGGTTCATACTACAGACCAACCTTTTTCTAGGACTGCTCGAATCCTACTGAAAGCAACTTTCATCTGTAATGATGTTATCAAGTGCAAACAAACATATGTATCCACCGCCAGCAGTAAAGTAAGAAGTATTGCACTTCTTCTTATAAATCATTGCTACTCATGAAGACAATCCATCCAACTCCAGGATCTTCCATCCTCAAATAGGTCATAAAGTCATTGACGAATCCACTCTTCCAAAAGGGTAAAGCTTAATTCAAAGTCAAATTCAGCCAATTAATTTTTTTTTACTCACACATATGGTGAGTCAAGTGGAACTAAAGTGGCACGCAAAAATTGGATGCTGTCAGGAAAGTTTATAATGCCCCAATTTCACGGTGTAATTTTAGTCATACTGAACGCTACTGCTCAGAATCCCACATGTAATTGTTTTCCACTTCAGGCAACAACTCATTGGTTTTATCCCAATAGCATGGTACCAAGGATGGTAGAACAGGTGGCATACTCAGTGAAAAATTGTTCTTAAAAGTCACAGTATGGCAGGTCAATTACTTTGGAGATGAAAACTGTATGCCTGAGTTTAAAAAACAATGTGGAAAAAATTTTGACCTAACTAAAACAAGTGAGAAAAACCATAAAGAGGGAAAGTATGGATCCAAAAGATAATCACCAATACAACGATCCCCATCTTTGTAAGGTGGAGTGGACAGCACACAGGTGGGGTGCAAGGATGTCCTTATTGAAACTTAAGCATGAAGTCTCATTGTGTGATCCACCCTACCCTGAATCTCTGTTTCCATGGGCTGAAAATACACCTTTGGGGAAAAAAAATGGTGTGATGAAAGTTTGGTAAAGCTAGACATGTGACCCTCCCAATTAATGGCAAGGTTTACACCCTAGTTCCAGAAGATGACAAGAACAGCTATCAGGCGAGGCTGAGCACCCTCCAAATAAGTGGCTGTAGAACTGTGCTGCCCACAGGAAGGCACGCTTACTAATTAACTTCACATCGTGCCCTCCAGTGAGCACGTCCTCTTTGCCAAGGCCATAATTTCTTCTAGTTTTCCAAGTCACTGACACTAAACTACGGGGAGATAGAAAAGATGCAGATCTTCTGGATCAAAGGATAGAAAGGGGAGTTTTTTTTTGTTTGTTTGTTTGTTTTTTGTTGTTGTTGTTGTTGTTGTTCTTGCAGTTTTGCCAGGGCTGGGTTTGAACTCACCACCCTTGGTATATGGGGCTGACACCCTACTCACTGAGCCACAGGCACCACCCCAAAAGGGGAGTTTTTAAAGTAAGTATATTAACAGTATAAAATCTGCAAATCATGTTTGTGTGTCCATTTCAAATATCTACATTTAGGAAAAGACTTAATTTTGCAGCAATGTTGCAAGGTAGGGAAGCTCCGGTTCTAGTTAGCTGAAAATCACCTTAAACTAACAACTGAAATGATTGCTCGGCTTAAATCTCAGATGTGTACAACTATGAGTCCGACAAAAAGGACTGTGAGAAAATGCTCACTGGAAATCAGCAGCAGAAATGAACTTACCACTGAACTTTGTCTTGCCCAGCAAAGACAAAGTCGGCCTCGGGGAGAAACCTTGAAAATTAGGAATAATGAAATAGTGACTACTGCAGCTCGAACATAGGCTTTTCTACAATTTCCTGAATTACTTCTGAATGCTGTGTTTTCTGCCTTTACGTTCATAACAGAAAATGCTGTATTTCTGATGATGAGACAAACTTTAAGTCTCAGGGTTTATTCTGCTAAATAATCCATGAGACATTTTCATCTATATCCAAGATCATTCTAAATTACCTTTTAAAATATATGCTAATGATTCATTATAGTTGAGAAGTGCATCTAACTTCTTTTTCTTATTAAATCATAGCTGTGTACATTAATGGAATTATGAGGTACAATGTGCTGGTTTTATATACAATTTGAAATACTTTCATCAAACTGGTTAACACAGCCTTCACTCCATTGCCCTGAGTAGAATGCTGTGACATCATAGCTCACAGAAACTGCAAATTCTTGGGCTCAAGAGATCCTCTTGCCTCAGCTTCCCAAGTAGCTGGAACTACAGGTGTCCGCCACAGTGCCTAGTTAGTTTTTTTTAATTATTATTTCTATTTTTAGTAGAGATGGGGTCTCACTCTTACCCAGGCTGGTCTCAAACTCCCAAGCTCAGGCAAGCCGCCCTCCTTGGTCTCCCTTTTTATGCTTCTTAAAGAACATATTATGAAAATAACTGGCATTTCTTGAAGGTTGATCTTCAAACTGTTTTGCTTTAAAGTTTCAATGAATTGTATTTTTCCTTTACCTTTATTCTTTTTCCCATGTATGATACATTATTTAAAATTTTTTCCAGAACTTTTGCCAATAATGATGATTCTGAGGTTAAATTTGAATATTTTCTGTGCCTTCACTAGTTTGAATATACAAGAAACCTCCATTTCTGATGTGATTGGCCAAGTACAGAATCAAACATTTATAGAAGTTTAACACTCTACTAAGTAGAGTTTTTACCAAATTACAAAAAAAGAGAGAGAGAGAAAGAGAGAGACAAGAATGTCAAATTCTTAACGTCTAGAAAAATAAAAATAAAGACAGACTTGTATCAAACACTACAAAAAAAAAAAAAATCATAGCTCTCTGGCAGGCATGCCTGTCAAGTTAAAAAGAAACTAGGCAGTCTCCAAGTGAGTAAATGGCCACATGCTTTCATTACTGCAAGGGTTCAAGCCCAAATCACACTTCCTGGTAGTCAAGCCAGGAAACACAGACGCATGTTGAACGAAAGCGACAGTCACATTTCAGATTTTTAGATAAACAAAGAATTATTGTCATATCATTTCAGCTATATATAAAATAGACTCTCCCTTTTACTTCCTGTGAGATGTTGACTTTATAATTTCAATATTTAGAATATGTATAAATTCTTATACGCGTATAGGTGCGTGTGTGTGATTGAAATTGAAATTATAAACTTTCTTTTTTGGAGCCCCAGTCATTTGAGATATTCTTCACATTTACTTTTATAATATTGCAAGAAAAGGTTAATAGCATATAGTACCTTAGGTTTCCAAGGTTCCTTTCACTTTTAACTATCTGACACCAGACATTTATTCAGATGGCAATGATAAACATGTATTTTCTTTTTTTTTTAAGTAATGGGATCAGAGAGGAATTCTCAGGTCAGCAGTCATTTTGATACATTTCTCAGAAACCAAATATTACAGAACAATACAAATATCACATTCATTCACCAACTTCTTCCTTCCTTTATGCAAACAAGCAGGTGAGCCTTTGTATAAAGTCGGCCAGCATGTCCTGCTTCCCGTTCTGACTCCTTGCTCTCACAGAAGTGATTTTCTAGTTTGGGGGACTTTTTTTTTTAAATATGGAAACTCTAGATTAAACAAAATTATATTCACCTTCATTAGGAAGAGTAAAATGTAAAATCTAAGCATCTAGGGTTAAAAACAGTTTGGGGGATCTTAGAGGGTCCCACAGAGTCTGGCCTGAATGCCTTGGAGGGCAACATCTCATTGTTCCAGTAGTGGAGGAAGGGGGAAGGCGTGAAGTTAGGAATATACAATAAAGTCACAGAAATGGGTAAATGAAACTCAAAACTATCCGTAAAAAGAATTTTAAAGTTCACTTTCCTTCTAGTACTGTTTCGTGTACACCACATTGACCCCACAATGCATATTACAAATTTTTCTGTGACTTTCAAAGTCTGCCTTTTGGAATTCATGCCGAGGGGTGAAGCATCTCTGTGCAATACACTCATGGGCCTTAACAGCTTGTATGAGCCAAAGAACAAGAGAGTAAATAGATCAAGATGTTGGGGAAAGAGTGAAGAGTGCAACAAAAATAATCATGTATTACTATTATACATTATTTGAACTGTCACTTACTACACGTCCAGATGTGTGTTAAATATTGTACATCACTTCATCCCCATAACAAACAGCTGAGGTGGACAACAGTGAATTCCCATCTATTAAAATGAACCAACTGAGGCCCAGAGAGGTTAAGTAACTTGGCCAAGGTCATACAGCTAGACATGGGAGAACTGAGTTTAGAATACAGGCAGGCTGGCAACAGATCCCCAACTGGGTATTTTTAACAGGAGCCCTGTTTGGAGGATACAGCCAGGCTAATCCTCCCTGACACAGCCCTTGCATCTCTTGGTGACCCACTTCCTAAAAGATGGACAAGATGAACACCAATGCATGGGACAAGCAAAGACAAAGATATTCATCCTCAGAATTGCAGGCAGTCCCTTTGAGTGAAAGGGGTCATAAGGGAGAGGCAACCCTCACATCCACAAAAGATCTCAAATTTAGAATCGTAGCAGCGTTTAGGCTGTCACAGAAAAACTCCAATGAGGCTGAAAGACTGAGATGTTCTTCATACATCGAGAAGCGTGCGTCCCATGATAGCCCAAGCTCCTGGCATAACAGTAAGGATGTTGATATATTTTATAAATCCTTAGAGATTTTGCAGAAAGCAAAATGAAAGTGCCCAGCATTTTATGCATGACATATGCATTAACTTGCTAGGTATAAGGTTTTAAAATGGATGTGCCACAATCCTTACAGCATTGTTAGGACATTTCCTCATTTTTTTACTTACTGGTGGTTTCAGAAGATGGACATGGCCAACCCCAAGAAGCCCTGACCCTCTTTGACTCAGGGAGGAAGACTTTGCCAAGCAGGTTGGAGGAGAAACAGCGGGAAGTGGACGTGTCAGGCATCGTCAGGTTTCTCACACGCTGCTCTTTGTTTTCTCTGTTAACAGAGGGAAGTGGCCATTCTCTGCCTTTCACGTTCTGTTCTGCCCCATCTAGTTCACAGTTGGCAGCCTCCACAGAGACCATGTCCATGGTATTAAGTTTATTAAAGAGGCAAAAATGACAAAAGGTTGGCCTTTCTGCTCCTCAGACATCTCAGTAATTCTGAAACCAAATACTCGAAAGGTAACATTTAAACCTTCCCCAGCTCCCCAGACCACAATAATCAGGGGCATGTACATGAGACAAGTTTTCCAAAGACCCTGACAAACTTCACAACCAAGATTCTCACTGATCGGCTTGGCGCCTGTAGCTCACTGGTTAGGGCACCGGCCACATACATGAGAGCTGACAGGTTTGAACCCAACCCAGGCCTGCCAAACAGTAATGACAACTACAACCAAAAAATAGCGGAATGTTGTGGCAGGCTCCTATAGTTCCAGCTACTTAGGAGGCTGAGGCAAAAGAATCGCTTAAGCCCAAGAGTTTGAGGGTGCTGTGAGCTGTGACACCACAGCACTCTACTGAGGGTAACGTAGTGAAACTCTGTCTCAAAAAAAAATAAAAGATTCTCACTGATCATGTGAACATATACTATTTGCAAAATACTCTCATTTCAAGAATAGAAACTCCCAGGTGTACTTCAATCAAAATGAGGCTTGTATATTAAATTAAAAGATATGGCAAGAGTTCTAAGACTGTATAGGAGATTTCAGGTTGACAATAAGAACCAAGGCCTAAACTTTGTGTTAAACAAAAGTAGTTTAGTATTTGACTTAGACTTTTAATTCATTTTACCAACAGGGTTGATAGAGTTGGTAAAATAATACCACTGATTCTAAAAGTAAAATGAATACCCATGTTATATAAACTATATTGGAAAACCTTTAAGTACTTTTTGCTCTCAGGCTAAGGACAGAGTCATCGGTTCTCCTGCTTAATAAATTTTAGTAGTGGGCTCTGGTCCATGACACATTTTATTTGGAAGAGTTTGGAAGTGTTAGTTCTGGCAAAAACCAGCCAGAGTTGATGTTGGATATAATCCAAGGAAAGCAGAGAGATTGAGTTAATTAATTACAGTCAGACCCAAGTAATGATCCTTTAGGGTCTGACCCAATTCCCAAGATAATAATCACTTTCTCTCCTAAGCTTATGAACCACCTTCAAATTCCTGAGGACTGTGGCACCAAGTAACCCAAAAAGAAAGCACACGTAGATTTGTAAAATCACCCTGTACAAAAAACTGAGCGAACAGGTCTTAGTTTCCTAAGAAATCTAAAAATGTTTTAATTTCACAGCCAATACTCTGAGCTTATAAACCATTCGTATGCATAATTACTGTGCATTCCGCAGAACATAATGCAGACAGTCCTCACATAACATCTGAATGGATTCTTGAAAACTTTGACTTTAAGTGAAATGATGTACTGTCTGCCCTCGGAATTCAACTCTCATTTATATCAATGAGCCTATGACAGTAAAACTAGGTTTGTTATATACTACATCATGTCACTTACAGTCATAGTTTCTGTGCAACCTTATCATCAGTTGTGTATATATTAGATGACAAACCTCCACGACAGAGAGTGCGTGATTATTCCTTTGATTGTCATGCATTTGGAAAAAGAAACACTTCAAGTGGTCACTTGCCGAAAACAAATCAAGAGATCAGAGGGTCCTTGTTGAGCAAAGCCAGGTTTCCTGATTGTGAACATGCAATGTTGCTAAGAAAGGCAGGAAATATGAGTAGCTACGAGCCTTAACAATCATAATAATCACTAGCAAGAAACACACAGCAAGTACTCGTAGAAGTACCTCATGGATAGGTATGCCATAATACACCTACGTCAGTAACTGAGCTCAAAGGCTAGTAAGTGGCAAAGATAGACATTCCAGCACAGATCCGTCTGACTGGCAAAGATAGACATTCCAGCACAGATCCGTCTGACTGTAAAGCCTGAGGTCTCCCCACCAACCACACAGCAGTCCTTCCCCCCAGTCAAATGCAGTCTTCACGTATGTGCAGTGTCAATGGGCCAACATGGGACTTTAGAGTCTACATTAGAGACATGATGTGAGAGTCAACATACTATACTATCCCTAAAAGACTACAGATAATATTCACAATTTGGTGATTAAAATAAAATACCCCACAGGCAGCGAGATGAGCCCTCTGAATGACAGATGGTCCAATCAACATGACTGTGGAATAGTCTTAGTAAGACATGGCTCCAGCATCTGTTGGAAGAAAGGTTTGCTAATAGCAGCAGTCTGCTTAGAGTCCTAGAAAAAGAAGACAATTTGGAGAAATGTGTGAAAACATCTCCAATGGAAAAGGTGCCCTATCTGATCTCCATGATAATCTACTGTTGACTTGTTTACCTGGAGTAGACAAAGATGCAATAGCTATGAGTTAGAGAGTGTCAGAGGCTATCTGGCCCATTAACCCTTATTACTATGATTCTAAGCTCTCCCAAGAAAAGTTCTGGCTATCATCTAACTTCACTTCTCCCGGAAATTCCTCCAGGAAAACAATTTAAGAAGAATATCATATTCTATGTGACAGTTAAATTCATCAACAAAAATGACCACTGCGCGCCAGGCATGTTGCTGGGTACATGTCATTTGTGTAATCCATAAACCTAGGCAATGTATCAGATTGGAGACAAAAAAAAAAAAAAAATTGCGTTTTTGACACCTGAAAGACTTTCCCAGAATCATCAAGATATTGGGGCAGGGAAGACAGAAAATAGAGCTTGGACTCTGTCGCTTTCCAAGAAATGCCCAAGGTTCAGGGATAATCTGGATGGAAAAGAGGCATCTGTAGACTTCCTGAAAATATGTGCAAAATTTAAGATTTATAAGCCCCAAAACGTTAGCATATTTTCAAAGTTGTTCTTATCCCTAAAATCTTTTAAGAACCACCAGCTGCTTTGAAGATGACATTGTTTAATGGTCACAGATCGAAGCTTCAGTCATGGGGAAACAGCTTAATAATATTTTAACAGCCATTAAAGTAACTACAGGGTTAGTTACTTGGTAGTAGACCAGACCTTACACTCAAACCCCATGCAGGGGTGTCCAACCTAGAGCCCTCGGCTGTATGCTGATTTTGTGAGGACTTTTTTGCTTATCTGTAGATTCAGCTATCATTAAAAGTGTTCACAGACTTTTTTTTTTTTGCACTAATCAGCTTTTGTTAGTGTTTGTATATTTAATATGTAACCCAAGGTAACTCTAAGCCTTTCAGTGTGCAGCAGAGAAAAAAATAAAAAACGTTGGACACCCCTGCTACACGATTCCTTTCAGGGCCTTTGCCCCTTATTATAATGTGAGGTGTGTGAGGGAGGGCAGTCACATACAAAGGCATTTGTCCTCTACTCAGTGGCTTCCAGCTCCCTGCATGCAAATAGCACAGTGAGTACTAGAACCACACCCAGAACCGGCCCATTTGGGGTTCTCAGCCATCAGCCATGTGTAGAGACTTAACATCTTCGACTTTGAATATGTGCTTTTCATTTTTTAATCAGAACTGCCAAATTGCATGAAGTTTTTCCAAAGGAGAACACAGCGGATACTTTCAGGTCCCTTTTGCTAGAAATAACCATTCTTTACATTATACAGTGGAGAAAAAGCACACTCTATTTTTTCACTTCTTTCTTTTGCCAAACATTTTAGATAGTTCCTTTAAAATTCAGAAATCTAACCTAATTTTAGTAATGTGTAGCTACAGAATAAAATCATTGGCATCCACAAATAATTATAGCAGTTGGCAATAAAACTGACATTTAATTATAAATCTGTCAAAGGTGCACAAAAATACCCCTTCAAGATGCTTTATAAAGAACAGAAAGTCCTACTCTATGACAATCTAATTTCATATTAACAAAAAAGAATTTTGTGTCTTTTTTGGTCACTTTTGTTCAAGGTTCTAAATTATTCACTTTCACAGTCAAGACTAGTATACAATATCAGCTAAATTGGAAGTCTATTATACAAGCATTCATGTTACAAACATTGGCTCCAGCGATTATTGCAAAGTTACTTATTTTACATATGCTGCTCTTTGAATTCTAACTGATAAAATACAATTATATCCACCAGTTATAAAACTGAGCTCAAGAAAAATGGGATTTAAAAGTTGGTTCTGTTAAAAAGTCTTAATGTGGGCAGCACCTATAGCTCAGTGGGTACAGCAGCACTGGCCACATACACCAGGGCTGGTGAGTTGGATCCCGGCCCTGCTAAACGACGACTACTGCAACAAAAAGAATAACTGGGCCTTGTGGCAGGCGCCTGTAGTCCAAGCTACTTGGGAGGCTGAGGCAGGAGAATTGCTTAGGCCAGAGTTTGAGTTTGCTGTGAGCTGTGATACCAGAGCTAGAGTCTGGGGGGTGAGACACTGTCTCAAAAAAAAGAAAGTCTTAATGTAACTCTTCTTAGAAAGATTTACTATGGTCTTTAAAATATCAGTGTTTTGACCCTGAAAATGATTTATGTGGAAAAGAAATTGCACCAATGCAAATTTTACTGGCATAACATTTGCTAAGCTATTTGCTCCAAGAATTACCTTATATCATGATTTAAAGGCATTATTGATATCTATTGTACTAATAAATCACACAAGCCTATGACTTCAAGGAAGGTTACTTTCTCAGAGTAAAAGTCATTTATCCTTCGACTGATAGAGGATAAAGGTCTCTTTTCCAATGCTGTATATGACACACCAGAGTTGAAGTTTTCACATTTAGTCTATTATGTTTTTAAGAATTTTATTCCTTTTTTTTTTTTTAAACAGAGCCTCAAGCTGTTGCCCTGGGTAGAGTGCCGTGGTGTCACAGCTCACAGCAACCTCAAACCCTTGGGCTTATGTGATCCTCTTGCCTCAGCCTCCCAAGTAGCTGGGGCTACAGGTGGCCACCACAACACCCGGTTACTTTTTGGTTATAATTGTCATTGTTGTTTGGCAGGCATGGGCTGTATTTGAACCTGCCAGCTCCAGTGTATGTGGCACCTTAGCCGCTTGAGCTATAGGCACCAAGCCTAAATATTTTATTCTTAAATAAGCCTAATGGTTTGGAATTTAATAAGCATTGATACATAGCTGTACAATAAATGTTTATTGTCTGGATTTTTTCCGGGTTTGGATATGGTTGTTTAACTCATATAATATAAAAGAAAATGAACGTGAAACTCTAAATTCACTTTAAAAAGTTAAGTCTGGAGCATCTATACATGCCCATACTATCCCTATCATCTGAGAAAAACACCGCAGGGCAGAGATTTGGTTCAGGTGATGTCCCAGGCAATGCCTGTTACATGTTCATATCCCACAACTATTCAATGGTAATTCTTTTTTCAATTTTTTTTATTGTTCAAAAGCTTTATGCAAAACAAGAAAAAAAAAGAAAATACAGGTATACAAATTGGAAAGAAGGAGGTGAAACTGTAATTGTAAACAGGTTATTTTGCTTTTATCTCTCCAGAACCAAAGGAAATCTGACTAAAATATAATCACAATTAGTAAAATAATTTGGTACGTGAAATTAATCAAAAAATTAACAGCGTCTGTACACTAATAGAATTAGAAAATACAAAGACTGGAAAATCTCCCTTTATGACAGCAACAAACATAATAAAATATTTAGGCATATAATCAATAAGAATTAAGCAAGTTTTATATGTAGAAAAAACTTTCCTATGCTACTGGTAAGACTGGAGGAAATGGCAGCATCGTGGTTTAACATGAGAAGATTCAACATCATAATGACTTCAAGTTTCTTTAAGTTAACCTAGAGGTTTCATAAGATCTAAATATAAACAATAAGATTATTTGGGGAATCAGAACAAGGGACTCTAAATTTTCTGTGGAAAAATAAGCAAGCAATAGTTGCCAAGAATTCTCTCCAAATGAAAAGTGATGAGAGATGTTGCATCGCTCTAGACCAATGGGGACTGTGTGCACATGAAAGGTAAAGGGCAAAGTCACGGCAGGATTTCTTTTTCCAAAGTCTCAAAAAATAGACAACTAATATTTATAAATAAAAATAGAAGATAATTTCAAAAAAACAGATCATGCTAAATCTTATTGACAATAGAAAAAGAAGAAATACTTCAGATTCATTCTACTTTATCTGGATATACCTGATATGAAAATTGGAAAAAATATATTCTTATAAAGACAATTACAAACATATTTCACTTATAAATGAGGTTGCAATATCCTAAACAACATATTAACAGGTTGAATTAAAAATTATTGTTCAAATAAAGTACTTTGGTCAAAATTATATCCAATTTATGTAAGAATTAGTCACTATTTTCTATTCTTTTCTTTTTTTCTATTTCTTTCCCCTACCCCCTCTCTCCTTCTCTATCTGCTCTTCCCCTTGCCCCACACACCTCACCATATCATAAATTGCCATTAATTGACCTCATATCAAAGTTAAATACATAGGACTCATGCTTCTCCATTCCTGTGATGCTTCACTAAGGATAACGTGTTCCACCTCCATCCAGGTTAATACAAAGGCTGCAAAATCTCCATTTTTTTAATGACTGAATAGTATTCCATGGTATACATATACCACAGCTTGCCAATCCATTCCTGGGTTGAGGGGCACTTAGGCTGTTTCCACATTTTAGCGACTGTAAATTGAGCTGCGATAAACAGTCTAGTACAAGTGTCTTGATAATAAAAGGGTTTTTTTTCCTTCTGGATAGATGCCCAATAATGGGATTGCAGGATCAAATGGGAAGTCTAGGTTGAGTTCTTTGAGGTTTCTCCATACTTCCTTCCAAAAAGGTTGTATTAGTTTGCAGTCCCACCAACAGTGTACGTGTTTAAATTTAAGGCATGAAACAGTAAAAATCCTCAGAGAAAGCATAGGAAAAACACTGGAAGCTATTGACCTGGGGAAAGACTTTATGAAGAAGATTGCCATGGCAATCGCAACAACAACAAAAATAAACAAATGGGATTTCATTAAACTGAAGAACTTCCGTACAGCTAAGGAGACAACAACCAAAGCAAACAGACAACCTACCTAATGTGAAAGGCTATTTGCATATTTTGAATCAGACAAAAGCTTAATAACTAGGATCTACAGACAACTTAAATTAATCCACATGAAAAAAGCCAACAATCCCATACATCAATGGGGAAGAGAGATGAACAGAACCTTCTCTAAGAAGACAGACGAATGGCTAGCAAACATATGAGAAAATGCTCATCATCCCTAATTATCAGAGAAATGCAAATTAAAACCACCCTGAGATATCATCGAACCCCAGCGAGAATGGCTCATATTACAAAATCTCAAAACTGTTGGCACGGATATGGCGAGAAAGCAACACTTTTAAATGGTAATTCTTAACTTTTAATCAGGGCAAGGGGACTTTCCTGGAATGCCCTCCAGACAAATGTCAAGGAAAGGAAATTATCTGTCAATAAATAACCTTGGCGATGCCCGTAGCTCAGTCAGCAGGGCCCTGGCCGCATACACCAAGAGTGGCAGGTTCAAACCCAGCTGGGGCCTGCTAAACAATGACAACTGCAACCAAAAAATAGCCGGGCATCGGAGCAGGCACCTGTAGTCCCAGCTACTGGGGAGGGTGAGGCAAGAGAATCACTTAAGCCCAAGAGTTGGAGGTTGCTGTCAGCTATGACACCATAGTACTCCACCCAGTGTGACAGCTTGAGACTCTGTCTCAAAATAAATAAATAAATAACCTCCACCAAATGACTCCCCTTACTCTCAGGGTCTAGATTCCTGGTGTTTGAGGGGAAGGGTGTGTGTGTTTCCCAGATTGATTCCCACGTGGAGCCAAGCCAACCTGTTTGCAGGCCCTGGCACACACTTTGCTAGAAGTCATCGTACATCCTCAGCTCCTCTGCCTTCACCCATGTCTGAAATATGCTCCTCACTAACCCAAGGCTATAACATCCTTCCAAGATCCCTCTCAAACCCACCCTGACCTTCCTTCCCGTACCCTCACTCTGCACGTTCTTGAGAGAAACCACCATTCAGGGTGGCATCCAAGCTATTCTATGTATGGATGCTTTTCCTCATGTAGGAGCAGAAGCATAATCAGTTTTCTTAACATTTTATCTGCTAACTAATGTCCAATCCTGGTACTCATTAAATGTGTGCCTGAAGGAAAATAATCCTGCCGTGCTTCTTTTCCATCTGATTTAATTGAAGCCAAAACTATACCTACTTACTATGACATCTAGACATACACAAAGAAAGAACTCCACATACAGCTGCATGCACTCCATGGGGGTATAACTATAGGACCTTCCTGCCCGCTGTGGATGTGAAAGCCCAACTGTGAGCTACTCCTGGACAATCCTAGCTCCTGGGCAACAGCAACACAAGGACACGTCGCTCAACAATTTAGCATCAGGCCAGATTTTTTATTTTGCTTCTGATTTTTACCCAGAACATAATATATACTAGGTTTGGAGAAGCTATTACTATTTTTTTCTTTAGACAGAGTCTCACTATGTCACCCTCAGTAGAGTGCCATGGAGTCACAGCTCACAGCAACCTCAAACTCTTGGGCTTAAGCAATTCTCTTGCCTCAGCCTCCCAAGTAGCTGGGACTACAGGTGCCCACCACAATGCCCGGCTATTTTTTTGTTGCAGTTGTTTAGCTCACCTGGGCCGGGTTTAAACCCACCACCCTCAATGTATGTGGCTGGCGCTATAACCACTGGGCTATGGGCGCCGAGCCTGCAATTGTTTTCTTATAGCTGATTACAGACTGTGAAAACCAGAAAGGAATTTTTACATTATACCTCAGACCTAATTTCCTCCCATTTGACAGATGAGGATAGGGCCCAGGGAAGCAAGATGACCTGGTAAGATTGCAGCCATCAGCACAGTTGTGTATGGAAACTGAGTCCTCATCTTCCAGCCCATTAATACTTCCAAGTGATATTTGTCTTAAATTGCTATTAAAACAAACTCTCCTATTGTATCAAACTAAAAATCTTCTGCACACTAAAGGAAACAATTAATAGATTGAAGATACAACCTACACAATAGTAGAAAATATCTGCAATCCATACATCTAATAAGGGGTCAATGTCCAAAATATATAAGGAACTCAAACAACTCAGTAGCAAGGAAACAACTCCAATCAACAATCGGTCAAAGAACCTAAACAGATACTTCTCACAAGATGTACAAATGGCCAGCAGGTATATGAAGAAAAAAAAATGTTCAACTCTATTCATCTCATCCGATAACACAGTGAGTTATCACCTCACACCTGGTAGAAAAGATGAACAATAACAAGTGTTAGTACAGCTGTGGAGAAAAGGGAACCCTGGTACAAGTTGGTGGGAATGTGAATTAGGACAGCTATTACCGAAAACAGTATGGAGGCTCCTCAAACAATAAAAAATAGAACTCCATGTCTAAAAATAGAACTAGCCATCCCACCACTGAGTATATGTCAAAAGGCCATGAAATCAGTATGCTGAAGACATGTCTTCATTCCCACGCTCACTGCAGCGTTATCAACAACAGCCAAGATACAGCGTCAACCTAAACGTCCACCAATGGATAGAGAAAGAAAATGTGGCGTATGTAAACACTGGACTACTACTCAGCCTTAAATGAAGGAAATCTGTTATTTGGAAAAACAAGGACAAATCTGGAGAACAAGATGTTAAGTGAAATAAGCCAAGCAAAAAAAAGCAAATGCCATGTGACTGTACGTGTATGTGAAATCGAAGATGAAGTCATAGAACCAGGCAATCGATTGGTGATTTCCAGGGCTGGGGGGAGGGGAGGAAATTAGGAAGATGTTGGTCAAAGAATACAAAACTACAGTTAGACAAGAGGAGTTAGTTCAAGAGATCTGTTGTACAGCATTGTGACTATAGTTGATAGCAATGTAAATACCTGTAATAATACACTTGAAAATTGCTAAAAGAGTAGGTTTTAAGTATTTCTCACCACGAAAAAAAGTATGTGAGGTAACGTATGTTAACCAGCTAAATTTAGCTGTTTCTCAATGTACGTATCATTTTGTACACATTATAAGTATATACACTTTTTCATTTGCCTATTTAAAAAATAATGAAGAAATGAGCTTCCCCTCTCAAAACGTGCATTTAAATGGTACAGAAAGAGAGCCTGGGGGTCAGACATATAGGGGAGCTAAGGAAGATAACAGTAGAGGCTTTTTAGAGAGACACAAAAACATCCACATGATACACATGATAATCCACTTGGAGACATAATCTACACACCCTTAAATACACCTGCAATTTCAGTAGCATTGTATTCGGTCTGGCAATTCAGCAAGGTCATTTACAAAACCATGGAGCTGAGGGAAGTGAGACTCCTCCAGACTTTGGACAAGCCTCAAGCTACTTCTAAACCACTTCCCCAAATGCATAGGAGGATATTCATATTTATTTTTTTAACTCTAATTTTTTTTAAGTTTGTTCTTTTTAGTTATCTGGAAAATCCACTTGTGAGAAATGTCACTCGCTGATAATACTGGATAAATAATTTGTTAGTCAGGTTAACTGGAGGGCAGAGTCAGACGGGGAGAAAGGGAGAGTCAGTATGAAAACAGCTCCTTGTGGTTGACCTTCACCTGGCTGTCTTCCAAGACTTAAGTTTCCTTAATAATTATTCCTTTTCTTTATATTCTTCTCACTGACCCCTCCACACCCCACTCATACACACATTTTTTTTCTTTTTCTTTTTTTTTTTTTTGTCTGAAGAGCTATAGGCAAGGTCAGCCCACTCTTCTGGGGCCAGCCCAAGGCTTGTCCCTCTGGGGGTCCCTCCCCTGTACTCCTACGCTGAATTCCTTCCGCAGTCATATAATTTGAATGACACACTTCAGAGCTTAATTTTCCACTCCCATACTAGTCTAGATTTGCTGTGCATGTGAGAAATTTCACCCCAACAACCCAAGTGTCTTGTCATTAAGAAACCGATTTTACACTTGTGGGTTTTTCTTTGCTAAGAAAGAAACTGCAATTAAGGACACTAAAATGAACAAGTGGAAAGACTCTAAAACATGATTATTCTTTCTCTACGAATCTGTTCCCTCGGACAGAGTAATCAACTTTGAATATACCAACAGCACTTGTTAGTTGTTTAATTTTTTTTTCCTATAGTAGATAAGCTCTGATTGGATTCCTCCTGGAATTCCTCTGAGAGGTGGAATAGTCTGTTCTAAGCCATCTGAGGAGAAAAAAGATCCTGGAAATAGGGGGCAGAAGTTCCAGCAATTTTCAGGACGACTCTGAAGTCGAATAAAACATTTATAACTTGGGACCCTATTCATATTTCATAACGATGAAATCGTTGATCTTTCTTTCTGTGAATTTTTTTTTCACTTGTTGAAGAGGCTGTGCTTAATGTGCTAAACTCAATACCCTGCATGGTAATGACCACTTAAATGGTTATTAGGAACTTTCATTTTCTTCTTACTGCAGCCTACTCAGCACTAATTAAAAAATTGCCCCCTGGGCCTTTTATACCTTGACAAAGACACCTTCAGTTGCGAGCAAAATTTGTGAAGAGGTGGGCAATGGCACAGCCATCACATCCTTTCAAAGTTTACCATGTATGAAGTGCAATCGTCTGTCTGAGAGATGAACCCGCTTTACTGTAGATTCAGGTCTTTCCTATGCCCCTTGTTTCCCACAAAGACTGCCGATGTAGACAAGAGTAGCTCAAGTAGTAAGTTATTATTAATATCAAGATGCCAAAAAGACTCTGAAAGGCGGGACTCTCGCATGTCACAGACTAAGAGTCAAGGATGTCGGTTCTTAGTAAAGAAACTGAAGGTAAGCCCTCGTGTACGCATGGAAAAGTTCCACATGCTGAGTTTCGAATCACACTTTAAAAAAAAAAATGTGACATTATTATAACCCTTACCTTTTTCCATCTCCTCTATATTTATAGCCTATAATACTTTGTTTATGATTAAACGAATATGCTACGCTGACTAACCCTTTAAGTCAACTTTATTTCACAGACTGGACGTGCATCACATGTCCATAGCAGTTCCTTAGTTGACCACCTCTGTACGCTGACCAGTGTGGTATAGTCCCTGGAATGATCACCCTATCAAGATTCTACTTTATTTTCATTAGGTATTTTTATTTGTCTTAGGAATAACCCTAGTTAGTATTTATGGAATGTGTCCCAGGCCTTGTGCTAGGCCTTGTGCTTGTCGAACTAGGGGCTTGTCTTATGGTCAGGTGACCTTATGGAGAGGGACAAGCAAAGAATCCAAAATCAGGGTGCTCCCACACGGGTGCCTGGTGTTATCTGCCTCACCACATTCTCCTCTCCACCAGGTAACAACACACATCTTTCTTTAGAAGCAAACACGTGGGTGACACCAACAGCTCAGTCGTTAGGGTGCAGACCACATACACCAAGGCTAGCAGAACCTTGGTGAACCCAGCCCTGGCCAACTAAACAACAATGACAACTACAACCAAAATATAGCCAGGCACTGTGGTAGGCACCTGTAGTCCCAGCTACTTGGGAGGCTGAGGCAAGAGAATTGCTTAAGCCCAAGAGTTTAAGGTTGCTGTGAGCTGTGACACCAGGGTACTTTACCCAGGGCCACAGCTTGAAACTCTGTCTCAAAAAAAAAAAGAAGTGAACGCATGAAGCTTCACGAAAGCTATCCAAGACACCCTGTGTCACCTCCATAGGGAACAAATGTGTACCAACAGAGGTGTCTCTTCTGGCAGCATGCTCTAAGATCAGATGGATTCTGACACTTCTCTTAAAAGAAATATGAATTTAATTTTATTTGCATCTCTCATAGCTTCACTTGCATAATGAAAATCTGCTGCCCTGATTTTGGGGGGGACCTAGGAGAGGGATAGAAGGGAGGGCCTGGGGGGTGTGCAGAAGACACTGAGCAGAATAATTCAGTGATAATCTGAATCTGATGCCTGATTTGACAGGCTCTTCCTGATTTTTTCAGGAACATGACTGCTTAATCTTGCTAGAACGTTCAGCTATCTACTGAATGCAGACAGAGGCTAACCCCAGATGACCCGACAAATATCCCTGTATTATAATGGTCCAGTCCTGTGATACAACAAACAGTATTATTTTGCCAAAATATCATTACCAAAAGCAACAGATATTATTTTTCCAAATATTATTACCAAAAATCACTGAAGTGAGAAAGATGAATTACATTTTTCTACCCTCAGCTAGTCTTAGCTTTCATAAAGAACAAAAGTACAGTCAGAGTCCTGCAAGTCTGGCCAAAA
The DNA here is from genome assembly GCF_000181295.1 of Otolemur garnettii. Lineage (NCBI taxonomy): Eukaryota > Metazoa > Chordata > Mammalia > Primates > Galagidae > Otolemur > Otolemur garnettii. The sequence goes on along the minus strand of NW_003852408.1, from coordinate 9,017,510 downwards.
GCCCAAGTTAAGTAGGCTGGCAGGTAGAAAGTGTTGGTGTGTATGTGTGTGCATATGTGCATGTGTGCGTGCGTGTGTGTGCGTGCATGCGTGTGCGTGCGTGGGCGTGCGTGTGTGTGCGTGCATGTGTGTGTGCGTGCGTGTGTGTGTTTTAAAGAGGCCTCTCCTGTTTGCATCTCAGTTCCAGACACAGCCAAGCCTAAGAAGCTACAAAACACAGGAGAAGCCAAAATAGTGTTTTGCTGGGGAAAGAGTATCAATGGAAATATTTTTAAAAGTCATTTTGCATGTAAACTGTATTACTTGTGATAGGAAATACTGAATGTCTACAAGAATACACGATTTAAAAGCAAATCCTTTTGCCCTATCAGATACCTAGAACCCTTCCCCAAAACAATCACTTTCTTGTATATCCTTCCAGAAGTTTTCAGTTTATATAGAGGTATATCTGTCTCCTTATTTTACACAAATGGAGAAATAACATATAGGATTTACCAGGCATCCTCAAACTATGGCCTGCAGGCCACATGCAGTCAGCCTAAGACATTTATCCGGCCCACTGGTTGTTTTTGCTGCCGCTGCCTGTCCTGCTTAGCAGCTGATTCATCCCAGGGCCCACAGTCTGGCCCTCCAATGGTCTGAGGGACAGTTAATTGGCCCCCTGTTTAAAAAGTTTGAGGACCCCTGATTAAACTGACAAATTATACTACGTCTGAACAAACAAGGTAACCCCAGGAGAGGCTGGGGAAGCCCTGATGTCCTGCATCAAGGGCTGACCACAGGGACATGGTCAAGGGCATCAATCTGAAACCAAATGCTGGGAGATGGATATGGTTTCCAAACGCTCTGCTGGGTCAGAACTGGCCCAGGAAGTGGCCAAGGGCTGAGCCAGCCGGAAGAATGGCCCCACGTCCTCAGCCCAGGTAGGGCCAGGGGTGGCAGGGCCTGAAGTTGCCACCAAGCCCAACACTATTCACTACTGTCTAAGTGCCACTGCTGGGTCCTCACACCACCCACCTCAGAAAAGGCCACAATTTCCCCTGTAGTAAAGGTGAGAGGAACCACTGCTTAACAATAAGTTACTCTTCTGTGTGACCGATATAAAATATTTCCAAAGTTTAGTTACTAAAACGTAGCTCCATCCACTGGGGTCTTGTCCATGGCAGCTTTTGTTCTACAACAGAAGAATTGAGTAACAGTGACAGAGACGGGAGAGTCCGTGAAATCTAACACATTTCCCCTCTGGCCCTCTGCAGAGAATGTTTCCTGTCCCCCTGGGAACACTATCCCTCAAATTTTTCTATCCAAATAACTCTAATAGCAGGAAAGGCAGGTAGCCTCGTGAGATTTAGAGGGTTAGCCTGAGCAGCTAGCCATAAACAAGGCACATCCTAGGGTTTTATCTTGAAAGTGTGTGTGAATTTTACATCTTGGAGCCAAGTATGTCTGTGCTTTAATATAAAAACATTCTTGTTCTAAACAATGCTCCAGGGATGAGTCATGGTGATCCCCTGACATCTCCCTCCATGAACATGAGTAGACAAAGGGTCCGGGCACTCCAGTTTGCAAACCTCTGCCCTCCTTCTTCCTCTTGAATGGACCCAGTGTGGGAGGAAAGAATAGCAGTTAAGTGTCCACTGGACTTCAGCTCTTACTAGTCATTTCTTACCAGCTCAGCCATCCTGTTAGAGAAGGTTCAGCGAGGACATTAAAATATAGATTCCCTAATGCCATTACTCGTGACTGAATGTACTTTAGGTCTATGCCTCATCGCACTGGAAGACTAATGAGGGATCATATTATTTTCCCCAGGCAGTTTCAGAAACTATTGAGAACGTGCAATTTCAGAGCCCAGCAATGCCTGCTGGAAAGATTTGAGGCCTAGGATGTGGGCATAGATCTGTCAAAGGCCAGCTTCCCAATGACAGTGGACAGCATTCCATTTCTTATTCAAACAGTTTTACAGTACTCCCTTTCCACTGTTAAAATTCTTAACATTCTCTCTTATTAGGAGTGATGCAAGAAATACATCCTCTAGCCAGTCAAGGTGCTGGCTGGATAGTTTCCTATGCCACTGAGGGGCCTTTGCCTCTGATATCTGTGTAGATTCTTTCACATCACAGGATCTGGGGGCTTCAAGGGCGTTTTCCTGGGTAAATAGCTAGGATACTTCCCTAAACAACAGAGAATTTTGTAAGAAAAAATGTCAGGAAAGAACAAGATATAC
>NW_003852408.1:9011266-9014350 GCF_000181295.1 Otolemur garnettii | reverse complement strand
TTAAAAAAAAAAAAAAAAAAAAAGAGTAATGGGAACTGAGAAGTAAGAATTCTAGTGAGGAGTAAATACAAGTCCCGCTGGTGGTGTTGTCAGTGAGCCCTCTTGGGACAAATGAACACCACGAAAGATCATTTTTCTCCCCTCTGCCCGAGCCCCTCTACCCACACGAACTGCTGGCCAGGACCCCAGACCAAGCCTCAGAGCGGTTTCAGGGCTCATGATGGTAATACACTACTGCACCCTCAAACTAGAATTAAACTGCCAAAAAACCCCTACATGCTTATTACAATTCATTCAAGCCTTAGACAATAAACTTGATATGCAGGGAGGGAGAGGGTGTGGCGGGATCTACGGGTTCATAGTTGGGTTTCTCCACCCTCAGCCTCCTCAACTCCTTTGCCCCTTCCCTACTTCTACGTACGGCAATGAGATCACAATGAATGTGGGAAACTTTCTTGACCTGATTTAGGAGAACAGCGCACTCATGCCTTTTCAAACTAAAAGGAATCCTGACAAATGGCTTCACAATTCAGTTTGGTAAATTCTCTCTCTCAAGTCACATTTAAAATCATACACTTGAGCCAGGCACTGTGGCTTGTGCCATATTCCTAGTACTCTTGGAAGCTGAGGTAAGTGGATTGCTTAAGCTCAGGAGTTCAAGACCAGCCTAAGCCAGAATGAGACCCCGTCTCTAAAAAAAAAAAAAAAGCCAGGCATTGTGACGGGCACCTGTAGTCCCAGCTTCTGGGGAGGCTGAGGCAAGAGGATTGCCTTAGCCCAAGAGTTTGAGGTTGCTGTGAGCTATGAGGCCACAGCACTCTACCAAGGGTGACATAGTAAGGAGCTCAAAAAAAAAAAATACACGTTTAAAACAAATCCTCAATTATTTTAGCATGTCTATCTCACTGCATGTAAATAGCATACGTTATGGGAACTGGATTTGTAACACAAAAAGATGATTATTCACATTTCCAAAGGGGCTGCCAGTTGAGTTCCTCTTGATGGGTGATTTTCCTATGTGGTTCACAACTGTGGTTTTCAGAACTGCGTAGACTCTGTGAATCAAGACACTTGTATTTTTATTACGTGTCCTTTCAAACATCACCCTGTAAATCCTCACAGCTATCTTCTTAAAGGAAAGTTAAGTCATCAACAAAATCCTCCTTCTTCCGTCAACCCTGTCAACCATTCAACAGTAAATTCTTCCCAGTAAGATTTTTTAAGCACACTGGGCTCAGAGCCCATGGGATTCCTGAAGCAATCGCCCTAGCCCTGCTTTCCAAAGGAGCGATTTCTAAAACAAAGGCAAGATGGCGAAGTCCACAGTTGATTCAACAGTACGATCCAGACACATACACAGCCCCAACAGGAACCAGGTATGAAATCTCTGTGCTAGACATCAAGACAATGGAATCAAGAACGAATCTCTGGAGTCAGGAACAGAGCAGGGAGAAAAATAGACATAAACTGACCCTCAAAAAGGGTCTCCCCCTACTTACCATGGGAACAGAGGAGAGGTAATGGCTACAGGGCACTTACAAGGGGCAAAGCTGCTCAAATCACTTTCAGGGTACCTGTCACAACTCCAGGACCATGATCATAAAATGTTTTAGACACCTTTACTCACTTAAAAACTGAGAACCCCACCCCAAAGACCTTTTTGTTTATGCAGGTTATATCCACTGATATAGATATCCACTGCATTAGAAATTAAAATGGGAGAAATTATATATTAATTCATTTAAAAATAATAAACATATTACACATTAACATAAATAACATTTTCATGACCAATATTTTCCACAGCAAATATACATATGTATACATACATACACACACACATATATATATGAGTGACATTGTTTTACTTTTTTTTTTTTTTGAGACAGAGTCTCACTATGTTGCCCTCAGTAAAGTGCCATAGCATCACAGCTCACAGCAACCTCAAACTCTTGGGCTTAAGCGATTCTCTTGAAGCAATTCTCCCAAGTAGGTGCCCAACACAACACCTGGCTATTTTTTGTTGTTGTTGTTGTCATTGTTGTTTAGCAGGCCCGGGCCGGGTTTGAACACACCAGCCCCGGTGCATGTGGCTGACGCCCTAACCATTGTTTTACATTTTTGCAAATCTCCGTAAATGCTAACCTACTAGAAAACAGTTGGACTCTCCTGTCTGCTTCTGCATTCAATCTGCACTGCATTCAATCTGCACTATCTCAACTCATGTAGGCTCAAGAAAACTTTATTGTAGTCTTTTGAGAATGAGAATTAAAAGGGCAAATTAGTGTCTTAGTGATATTACAAAAATAGTTTGGACTTTGCAAACTTCCAGAAAAGGTCTTGGGGACTCCTAGGGGTACCCAGGCTACACTTTAAGAACCTTTGCCTTATGACTTAGGAGCAATTATCTCCAGTTCACAGATGAGCAGAGTGAGACATAGGTCCAAGGCTGCACTGCTAGCATAGCTCAGAGCAGGTAAAAACCAAAGAGCATAATACCTAAACTCATGTGGTTGTGGCAAGGATTGAACGACATCCCGAACGTCAAGAATCAGACATCCTGCTTGGCTTGTCACCAGTGCTCAGTAACCTCAATATTGCCCACTGTGAGAGCCAAGTGGAAAAGCTGCAGAAATTCCCACACTTCTGATCAACCTATTACAGAACACCAGCAGGAAGAGCTGAAACTACAGCAGGTGCTATCCAGCACACGAGGAGCTTACAGAACGTGCTCCAGCCCACAGGACAGAAGCCTCTGATGACTCAGATCAGAGCCTTATTCCACCCTCCATTAGGCAAACGACACTGGTGGCCTGGGCACACAGTCACCTTGTTCCTTGGGAAACCTGAGCAAGGCAAGAATGCTGCCCCATTATTTACCCATCCTTCTTGCATCATGCTGTATTCAGGAGGAACTCTCACCAAACGCAGGCGGAACCAGCACTGGTGGTCTGCCTGACCCATGCTCAGCACTCCACAGTTGTCCTTGCAACCATCCTTCTTAACCCAAGTGTCCCACCTGCTCCTGCCTGCTGGGGGGTCACTTGAGTGCATCCCACAGAGTGCAGATCAATTCTCATCTGC
>NW_003852408.1:8990058-9011161 GCF_000181295.1 Otolemur garnettii | reverse complement strand
AGGAAGAGCAAGAGGAACCCGAGCTGTCGACTCCACCAAGTGCCGGCCAAGGCTGCACTGGTTTCCCGGTTTCCACCTTGGCCTTCCCACGTGCAAGACCCAGTGCATTCTCCACCAACAGCCAAAGAGATCTTTTAAAATTGAAGAACTGATAAAGGTCAGTTTTCTTACTAAAAAGTTCCCAAGGTTTCCCCACCCATTTGAAATGAAAACCAAACTCCTTACTTCGGCCTATAAGGACCTGCCTCCTCTGGCCTCCAACCCCTTGTGCTACCAACAGGGGTTCTTCTCCCTCCTTTGCCGTCTCTGCTCCACCTGTAGCGCCGCTCCGCCACCTCGGGCGGCTAAAATGTCACCTTTTCAAAGATGCCTTTCCCAGTCACAAGTTGCCTCTTCGCCGGGTTGTGTGATACTTCAGAGCGCCGTCATTTCACTTGCACGTTACTCGTTTCCCTCCCTCCTCGTCCTCCTCCCAGAGTGCAAGCTCCCAGAGAGCAGGGGATTCCACTGGACCCCGCCCGGTCCCCGACAGCCCCACCGCTTGGCGCGGCGCCTGGGACCCACTGAGCGCTCGGCAAACGTGTACCGAATGAATGAAGCCGCGGCGCCGGGCGGCCGCGGGAATTCCGTGCAGGCGTCCGCCGCGGGCCCGCGGGGTGCGGAGCGGCTGGGCCACTGGCTCGCGCGGTTCGGGGACCTCGCGGGGCGCGGGGACCCGACAGGCTCCACCCGCACCCCCACCCGGCCGCGCGCCGGGCCCCGCACCGCAGGTGCCTTCCGCGAGCACGCCAGTCCCAGCCGGCGCGGCCGCCCCGAGCTCCCCCCACTCACCATGGTGACCCGGCAGCCGCCGCCCCCGCTAGGCGAGCGGCGAGCGCGGAGCACGCAAGGGCGAGAGGCGAGCGCAGGAGCCGGCGCGGCTGACAGGTGAGCGCCCGCCTCAGACCATGGCCGCCTCCCACAATGCCCTGGACTGAAAGTTTGCAGACTCCTCCCCGCGCGCTCCCTCCGCCCCGCCCACGCCCTGCCGCCCCTCCCTCCTCCGCCTCGCCTTCCCCTCCCTCCTCCCAGTCACTCTCCTCCCCGCGGTCCCCTCCTCCTGCGCCCCCCGCCCCCCGCCCCCGGCCCGGCCGCACCTGTGCGGATGCACCTGCGCGCACCTCCGCTCGCCGCCTGGGCTGCGCCCGGAGCCGGCCGACCCGGAGCTCCCTGCACCTAGACCTCCGCGAGCTCTGCCTTCCTGATTCTGCAGCGCGAATGTGTCCTTCATTCACTCGAGAAACTTTTGTCAGTGCTGGCAAAGATATTTCCCCCAGACACTTGAACTTGAGCGGTTGGCAGAGCTGTAACTGGAAGCGATTTCTTGCTCCCTTTAGCACCCTGTCCCCTCACTTCAAAACAAACTCTGCAGTCCCCCGGCAAAAATCGTAAGCAAGCTCCTTTCAAGAGCTCTCCTAAGATGTTGTGGCGTCCAAGACTGTTTCTTCAATTTCTCTCCTGCCTTGGTTTTTCTTAAGTCTGGGGGTTTTACCTACGGCGTCCAAACCCCTAAATCGTAGGCAGAGTTTTGAGCGTAGATTTATCTTCGTTCGGGAAAGAGAGTCCATTTGTTATATCAAACACCTAAAGATACTTTGCTAAGAAGAATGTTTTCCAGCTCCATCCATATAAACATGAAGGAGGTTAATAAAAAATAAATAAATAATCACCTAAAGAGAGCTGAGACCCTGAAAGTGTTAAGGACCATTGCCTGGGCAGTCCCTGGAACCCCAAATCTGTGAGAGTCCTTCCCAGGATCTGCTGTACCCTTCCCCAGGCCGGGGGCCAGCTCAGGTGATTGGAAGTAAGGAGAGCTCCACCCACCCGCGGGTTCATGCCACAAATATTTACCAATATTTACTCTATGCCACAGGCCCTACAGGAGGAGGCTGGCAGACCCAGCTGGGGACAAACAGGCTTTCTCCTGGAGCTTTCAGTCCTTTGCGGAACAACATATAATAAACAAGTAAACAAATTATGACAGTTAAATGGGTGCTGAGAAGGGGACATTTGGGTCGCTGGGATGGGTACCCAGATGCCACGTTAATTTAGTTCAGTGGTCAGGGAAGGTGCCCCTGAGAAGGTGACATGAGACTTGGACGTGAGAAGCCAGTGGCCAGAAAGGAAAAAAAAAAAGAGTCTACTTCTAGAAAGACCCCCAGAAAGCCTCGAGGACTGGTATTAAGTGAGAGGAGATCTGAGAGGTGGGAGCCCAAGGCGATGGGTCTTTGTAGTCATCAGCGTCACTTACACTAAAGCTCCAAAGAGAGTAATAGCTACTTTTCAGCCTCAAAATTCTGAAAACCCCGACTGTGTCCACATACTGGTCTGTTAGTTGCTGCTTATCCTAACAGTCACTTTTACCCCTTGTATTGTGGCATCCGTCCAGGAGCATCAGAAAACGATCACTGGAGGACAGTTAATCCACGGTCTCCTGGGAGATCTTGTCTCCTGAAAGAGCAGTGAATTTAGGAAAGCTGCTTCCTAAACTCCCACCTTCTTTGTGCTTTTCGTCTTTTTTTTGTTTGTTTGTTTTGTTTGTTTGGTTGGTTGGTTTGTTTTGTTTTTTTAAGCGACAGAACAGAGTTTATTGACAGGGAGAAAGATTGATAAAAGCAAAAGGAGGGTGGAGCAAAAGGTGGGAGAAGAGAACCTCTGGCAGCTGAGGGGAATCCAAGTGGGAAGCCCCCCTCTCCTCCTTTTGGTAGCCCAGCTCTGTGCTACCATCGCGATTGATTCTGTGAATGGTATCCAGAGCCGTCTGTTGTAAGGGTTTTGGTGCTAGGGTTACTAAGAGTGAGTTTTAAAGCTGGAGAAAAGTCAGTGTTCTTGCCATAGCAGTTAAGACAAAGATTAAAGCAGGAGGAAGTTCCCTGACTGTGTGGTCCTTGTTGAAGCAGAGGTCATTTGAAGAGGAGGGAAGGTTGGGGTCCTTTGCCGTCCCTCCTGACCTGACTGAGATGGGCAGTGGACCCCTCCTGGGGCTTCTGCCATCTATTATTCCTCCCTCCAGATTGTCACACCATACCCAAAATCGCCCTAAGAGCAAGGCCTTCAGTGAGCTGGACACTGCATGTTGGTTATCTTAGTTGCCTCCTAGACAGTCAGTAAGAAGGGCCACCACAGCCATTGCACAGATGACAGCCTGAGGCTCTGAGGTGGCAAAGCCAAAGCAGGCCCAAGGCCATAGCTAATAAGAGGCCGAGATAAACGTGGAATCGAGAGGGCCAAGAGTTAATCTGATTCTCCTGAAGCCCCGTCCCGTGGCAGACCCACTCAGGACTCAACAGTGGAAATGAAGCAGTGTTTGTCTTATCACCCTTTGTCTCAGAGGAATAACTTGCATTTTTGAGTCTTGATTTCTCTATCTCTTCTTTGCTCCTATTTTAAGTTCCTGACTTCAACTAGGTCCACCAACAGTCGGGCCAACCCCAGGGAAGACCCAGGAGCCCTAGAGCTCAAGATGTTCTACTGCAAAGAGAAGTTCCTTGGTCAGATCATAAAGGGCCTTTCAGCTTCAAAACCTGTTGACCTCGGAAGAAGCCGGGTGCACAGTGCTTTAGATCAGCTTCTCTCTAAGCTGGGGGGTGCATGTGATTCAGGGTATGTACATTTCCTCACATGCAATGCCCTGGCGTTCGGTCACCCTGATTTAGAAGTTTCACTTTTCAGATTATTCTATAACCAAATATGCACAAAAGATGCAGATAGAAAGTAGGGACATTATAATAAATTAAAATGATAGAAGTCCATGAACAAAAAGTGCTAACTTTCTAGAAACTCGGGGAAATCAAGCTATAAGTTAAAAAATATAATAATAATAACCTAAGCCAAGGAAAAGCCAACTTCAAAGTCAACTTATGCAATACCTTCCCAGGCATTAATTGAAAGCTGGTCCTTCTGTTCTTCAGTGCCCTCTTATTAATGTCTTAAATAATCAACATCTCCAGTAATCCCTCTACAGAGCCCAGCAATTCATCTTGTCATGATGAAACTTTTACTTTGAGGACTTAGGTTCTTAGCACCCTCTCCCTTTACTTTTCAAAACAGGGAATTTTATTTCCAGATGAAAGAGCCCTGCCCAATATGTTTCTAAAGAATATCCTTTAAAATTTTAACTACAAAATAATATAGGTTCGTGGATTTGGAAAATACAGAAGAGCATTATTTTAAAACCTTGCTCTAATTCTACCATCAAGAAATAACTATTATTCTGTTTGTTGTACTTCCTTTCAGATTAGTATTCTATAAAGAAGGAAGCGGGAAGAGAAAGAGATTTGGTTTTTAAAACAAAAATGTAAATCCTACTGCAGTGGTTTGAATGTGTTCCCTCCAAAATTCATGTTGAAATTTAATCCCTATGGTGGTAGTTTCAAGAGGTGGGACCTTTGAGAAAGTGAGTCAAAAGACTTCTGCCCTCATGAACAGATTAGTACCTGAGAAAAGGGATAGAGGGAACTAACATAGCCCCTATTTTTCTTTCCATCCCTTCTGCCATGTGAGGACACAACTTTTGTCCCTTATGGAGGATTCAGCAACAGGGCACCATCTTGGAAGCAGAGACCAAACCTCTGTAACTGAAACAAACTTATGTTTGTTTGCCCACACACAATGGAAAGTCAGTCACTGAAGCATCAGGTTTTTGCAGGAAGGTTTATTGTCAGGTGGCCAAAACAAGAAAACAAGAGTCACACTCCACCTCCCAGAGCTGGAGGTTGAGGTAGATTTTATAGTCAGAGGTTAATGAGGCATGATCTGATCGGACCTTGCAATGGGGTGATGCCAGGAGATGTGCTCTGACTAGATCCTGCCATGGGGTGATGCTAAGGATTGGACCCTGGATCCTGCCGTGCGGTATCTGATTCTTAATTCAGTCCCCACTCCTTGGCCCAAACACTTAGGTTCTATCCATGACTACATGTTTGGTTCATCTGGGCATGTTCAGATTATGTGACCTTCAATCAAGGGGTCCTTAGAAACTAAAAAACAGCTCACAACTTTGTTCCATAAATGTTGAAGCAGATTGGTCTGGTGCAGTTATACTTCACCATGCATCAAACCTGCTGGTGCCGTAATCTTGCACTTTCTAGCCTCCAGAACTGCAAGAAATAAATGGCTGTCCTGTATTAATTACCCAGTCTCAGACAGTTTGTTACAGCAGCACGAACAGACGGAGACACCTACTACAGGTACTCATTTGCATCCTACTGTTTTGTTTTGTTTTTTAGTAAGAGAGTTACTGAACAAATATTAATTGAGTGTCTACTCTGTGCTAAGAAGTGTGCTAGGCACTGGACATAGAAAAACAAAAAATAGAAGATACAGTTCCCCTCAGGGTGAGTATGAAGTGTTATGAAGAAGACGTCTGTTAAAGAAATGATAACATACGTAAGTGTGTAATTAGCACAAATGCTACGAAAGGAAGGGATGAGGTACCGTGCAGACAAGTAGTACATTCCTGGCAGACATGTGTTTGCCTCTCTAGGATCCATTCTTCCTGCTTCCTCTAATTCCCATTTTGAGTTTGGAACTAATATCACTTTTTCACAGTGACAATGACTGGTTCTAAAATAGACAGATGCTCAGAGTCACATAACTCAAGCCAATGAGACTAAATTCTGGGACACTTTTTGAAACCCTCTTAGAGTAGTACCTCCACTCTTCTTACTAGTTTTGAATGTGAAGGAGGAAGCTGGAGCTGCTGCAGCTATTTTAGCTCCTGGAGGATGAACTTCTCTAGGGAGCCAACGTCAAGGAAATTGAACCAAGGGGTGGAGCAATGAGCAGGTCTTGGTGACACTCTTTGAGCCCTGGATCAAATAAAGCTGATGCTGGATTTTGTGGTTACTTGAACTAGTTTGGATTGTCACTTGTGACCAAGATGATTTAAGATATAGGTGAGTCAGGGAATCCTTAAGGATTCAGAATAGGAGACCAAGAAATGAGAGACCATTTAAAGCTTGCACAAGCAGAGAAATGGTAAGATCATGTTCTGGAGGTCTGCATTAATAATCCCATTTGCTGCAATGTGAAACACAATGGTAACAGGAGAGAGAGGATGGGGAGACACTTATTAAGAGGTCTAAACTATTTCAAATGAGAGGTGATATGGTTGCTTCGATTAGGATGATCATAATAGCTTTCTCACTTAATGTTATATTCTGAGAATTTCCCGATATCAATTTCTAGTTGCAAATAAAAGATACTTAAAGGACATATAATAGTCCATTCTTGAGCTATTCGTATTCTATCTTCTTATAAGTGAATAATATAATTCCTGGAGGCTATGACTTTACAACAAAATGCAGAGATTATTTATAGTTATCATTTTACAACTACTACAACAGAAATCTTGGGCAGGCTCAGCACCTGGCACTCAGTGGTTAGGGCACCAGCCACATACACTAGGTCTGGCAGGTTTGAACCCGGCCTGGGCCTGTTAAACAATAATGACAACTGCAACATAGCCAGGCATTATGGTGTGTGCCTGTAGTCTCAGCTACTTTGGAGGCTGAGGCAAGATAATTGCTTAAGCCCAAGAGTTTGAGGTTGCTGTGAGCTATGATGTTACAGCACTCTACTGTGGGTGACATAGTGAGACTGTGTCTCAAAAAAAAAAAAAAGAGAGAAAGAAAGGTTACCTAGTATCTATTGTCACAACCTAGATGGAACTGGAGACCATTTTTCTAAGTGAAGTGGCATAAGAATTGAAAAACAAATACCACATGTACTCACTATTAAATTAGAACTAATTGATCAATATTTATGCGGGCACATGGAAGTAACACTCAACAAGAGTGAAGTAGGTGGGGGATGGGTTGAGTGATTTCACTCCTGACTGGTACGACGCACAAATCTTCAGTGAAAGGCACATTTACAACTTTGACTTAAAATGCACAAAAGCAAATTATGTAACCAAAATGTGTGTGCCTAGTAATATTCTGAAATAAGAAAAAGAATTGTGTTCAACCTTCTAGTTATAGGAGAATACATTTATAGAAATTAAATCTTTTTTAGCCAGTAGTCATGGCAGGCACCTGTAGTCTCAGCTGCTCAGGAAGCTGAGGTGGGAGGATCACTTGAGGCCAGGAGTTTGAGACCAGCCTGAGCAACACAGCAAGACTCCACCTCTACAAAAATAGAAAAATCATCCAGGTATGGTGGCACTCCACTGTAGTCCCAGCTACTTAGGAAGCTGAGGCCAGAGGATCACTTGAGCCTAGGAATTTGAAGTTGCAGTGAGCTATGATGATGTCACTGCACTCCAGCCCAGACAACCAAGGAAAGAAAGAAAAGAAAGAAGGGCAGAAGGGAGGGAAGGAGAGAGAGAGGGAGGGAAGGAGGGAGGGAGGGAGGGAAAGAAAGGGAATTACAACCTAAAAAAGTTCCTGCAGAATTTAGCTGGAGAAAACTCCCAAAGTGCTGGCTTCTCTCCCCTGAAGTTGCTGTCCAGAGTAAATGGGCGTGAGGACTAACCGGTGACACCCCTCATTGCTCTAGTCTAGTTTTCCCCTCTCCTAAACTGTTTTCCTTGTATTTCAACACTTCCTTCCTTTTCCTCCCTCTCAGCTTTTCACTGAGAAACTAGAAACAATCAGGAGAGAACTTCCTCATCCTGGACACCAAATGTCCCGTCCTCCCACCTCTCCCATTTGCTCCTCCCTCCCAGCCTGTCTGTGCAGACCCTTTCCACCCTCCACCATGGGAGGACACAGCATTCAAGGAGCCGCCTTGGGAGCAGAAACTGGACACTCAGCAGACAACAAATCTGCCAACACCTTGATCTTGGACTTCGCAGCCTCAGAAGTGTGAGAAATAAATTTCTTTTCCTTATCAATTACACGATCCCTGGTATTATGCTATAGCAGCGTGATGGACTAAGATGGCCTCGTATTCCCTTCTACCAGTCACCCTATTTCTTGGCCACCCCAAGTAACATCTCAGACTGACTTTGTGCTGCACATGGTCTCATCGTGTGTGCTTTTAAACCCAATCCCATTAGGCTTTTGCCCACAGCACTCCACCAGATCCAGCACTGAGACCATCAGTGACATCACCACTGCACTTGTAATGCTCAATCGAATGGGTAGCACTCAGCCTTCACTTCCTTCCATCTCTCTGCAGCCTCTGGGCGAGCTGCTTCCCACCACCCCCCAGTTTCATGGCCTCCACGGCACCCCTCTCTGGGCTGTCCTCCACTTCACTGGGCATGACTCTTGGGTTTGCTGAATCCCCCTTGTCTTTCTGACCCCTACATATTGCCATACCCAGGCTCGGTCTTTGGACAACTCTCGTCTTCACACTCCATCCCTAGCTGGAATAGGAAAAAAAGTTAGAAAAGGGGATATTTTAAAGTTGCCAGTGTAGATTTCGACCAGTCTTTGAAGAGCACTCATGCCAGTCAATTAACTTAGACGAGGATACATCTGGGGTTTTGAGTCAGGCTGATGGGGGTAGGCTGCCAGGCAAGGGGGTTAATAGCCTGTGACAGGAACAAAGCTGGGCCAGCAGGAGATGGTCTTGAGAAGGTATTTGGCCTCTAGGCATGGGGACATGGTGCCAGGAAGAGATGTTCAAACATCTATAAGCTCAGTGGAGCGGGATTTCAAATGTATTTTTGATACTTGAGAAGAAACTTGTAATCTGGTCAAGAAATTCAGAGTCTGTGTATGACTTAATTCATAGACACATGTGCACATATACACACACACATACACACACACACACACATATGCACACACGTATCCCTGATGGAAGCAGAAATTCCTCAAAGATTTAGTTCCTCTGGTTTCTGGCTTATATGTTCATTGAAATTAACCTCCAGAGAAGGCGGGAAACACACTTACAAGTTGTTTCCATTTGCACATGGGCATGTTTACCAGATGCTGTGCACCAAATCTGTGGAAAGAGGGGTGCGAGCCCAGAGCCATGGGGGAGCCAGACAGAGCCCTGAGGACAGTGCAAATCCAGCGAGTCCAAAGCTGCAGCTTTAGTCAGGTGTGAGTGTTCCCTGTGGGGGTTGCCTTGAGTGGGTCCCTCTGTCTGCAGAAGACCTGGACTGTCAAGCCCCATCAGTCCATCAACAAATTAATTCTGTCCATTGTTTCTATAGACCACAAATTCACTTTAAAAACAAAAGGAATAAAAAAATGAAACACAACTACATACATATCATCAGGAGTGATCTGGCCTATCGTTTCTTGGCATCTTGAAGGGTCCTTATAGACTTATCTGTGAGAATGTGAAATAATTAAAGAATGAGACAAACATCCATAGAGTTATCATCATCTCTACCCCAAAAGTATAAGAGTATCTTAATCCAGATTACAGTATTCAAATTGTTATTCTTATCACACTGTAAATGCTAGATGGTCTTCAGCCTTTTGATTACTAAGAAGCAAAAGCACTGTATCTACTATATACTTTCTATTTTAATCTTAAGTGTATACAGTTAAGGGATATGTTTGTAGAGCTTTTTAGTTATTTTTTGTTTTTGTTTTTACAACAGACCACTGCTAAAGGCCAGCAGCTGACAGTGTCACCTTCAGTTAGCTGAGAAATCACCAGCACGCCAGGGAACCAACTTATTCACCACAACTGCTAGAAATAAAAGGGTTAAAAAAGAAAAAAGGTATTTGTTCAAAGACAAAGAGGGCCTTTGCTGTGTGATTATGCAGAGCCCTCCCTGATGGCTCCTGAATTCTTTTTTATTTTATTAAATCATAACTGTGTACATTCGATCCTGCAATTCCTCTACTAGGAATTCCTTAACAATAGTCTTTGGAATCTGCAAATAGACAGGATTTACTCGGCCTTCATGAAACAAGAGTTGTCGGGAAGTGAACAGGGTCTTTAGGAACAGAGCCAGCCCTGGCGGTAATCTAGTTAAAGGCTAACTAAACGAAAGATAAGTGCACAGGGCGGGGTGTCTCCTCTGGTCAGTCCTGCTGAGTACACAGCACTTCAACAAAGCATGCTGATGGTTATCAGCGCTATGCCAAAAAGAAAAAAAGAAGTGGCCTGCAGATGCTCCTTAGATGTCGGCTTGCAGTTACAGGCACAACTAAAAATGCAGTGCACGTCCGGAGGCGGGTGTGGAGTGAGACTTAGAGCCACTGAAGCCTCAGAGCGTGACCTGAGGACCAGCCTTTGATTCCATCCTGTAGTCAGAGCTGGCAGACTTGGCTTCCCCACTCGGGTACCATCTCTGACCGCCTGACTTTCTGCATTTCCTCACCTCCCACATCCATCCTGCTGGAATTCTGTGCTCACTCAGTTCCCCTACTCCGGGAAGAGCCGTGGCTGTTAGGCATGCACGGTGGCCCACAACAGGAGGAGCTGAGGGTGACGCTGATGGGTCACCTGATACACAAACATACAAGGGATGCCCTGGGCCAGTTCGGGGCTGTGCTGGAGGGGAGAGCTCCATGCATGAAAGGTCTGGGCCTTGATGCCAAGGTGGCGTCGTACATGGCCAGCCCCAGCCAACAAACCAAACTCCTCAGCTGATGTTTAAATTTCAACATCAATTAGAGCATCCTTAGTCTGCAATCTTGAGTTTTGTAGCTTTTAGATGAACTCCTCCTGTGATCCTGTGCCTATGTGTAGGCTGAGCATAAGTGCCAAGTCACTAGATAAATACAGTAGGACCTCCATAGTTGACCACCTCCTTAAGTTGACCTAATTTGCATAGACTGGACATGCACCACATGTATGTATCAGTACTAGAGACATAGCTTCTCATGCTGACCACCTCCGTATACTGGCTAGTTTGTTACAGTCCCTTGGGTGGTCAACTTACGGAGATTCTGTATTATTAATGTATATATCAGGAGGGGACTGACTCTCAAGGCCAGTGATTCAAAATCCAGCACTCTGTGGTGGGCTGAGGTAGAGGACAACCAGAGTCACCTACCCTCAAGTGAGCTGGAGCAGGGAAGGGACTGGGAGCTGACTCCCGCCCTGGGCAATGCATGTCCACAGGCCTGGGCTGAGCCCTGGCGTTATCTTGTGGGAGGAGAAGCGTCTCTGAGCCCTGGTCTGGGTGCTGCTTCTCCCAGCCAAGTGACTTTGGACAACATGCTTATTAACCTCATTGTGTCTCAGTTTCCTCATCTGTCAAGTGAGGGTGACAATTCCCATGGCTCTTAGAGATGCCAGCAGGTTTAAATCATCAGTACTCGAGAACTATAGCTGTTAGTAGTAGTAAATTTTAATTAGTATTAACCTTACAAAAAAGCTGCCTTACATACTCACCGATCAAAATCCCATTTCCAAAGAATGCTAAGACGCGCCTTCTTAAAAGCATGTCTAAAAGCAATGGCGGAGCTGAGCGGGAAGTCCTGAGATGTCACCAGCAGTGCAAGCCAGGCGTCCACTTCATGTGAAACTTGCACACACGAGCAGAGTTTGGGGGATCACACAGTGTACAATTCTGCAAGCAAGTAAGATATTGGTGTCCGGTGGATCTGCCAACGTGGAGATTACTGTTAACATCAGCAGACTGTTTCCAACATTCAGAAATTTGTGTGAGAAAATATTTCCCTTCTTCTGTTAAAAGTGACCGGGTACTTTGCCTTCTCATTTGTGTCCTGTGACTCAACACTATGTCATCATGAACATCTAGCTACATGTTGGCTTTTTCTAGTATGGGTCTATAAGGAGAGTTAATAGTTTATAGGTCCTGGCTATAAATCTGATCTTTAAATCAAACATTCCACCTTTTTGACCTAGTATTTTAAGACATAGGTGAAGTGAACACTTGCCAAGAACTCACTCAGCATGGAGACTTTCTCTGCAGGAGGATCCCCCCATCTGTTTGCTTCACCCACATTCTTTGCCCTCACACTTGTTTGCTCTCTTGCCCCACAGTTTGGAAAATACAGAGGTTGTTCCAAGTGTACAAATTATCTCTGTTTCATCAATGAGGAGACTGAGACTCAGAATAGTTAAACAGCCTGTGAAACTTCTTGCTGGTAAAACACAGACAGTCTGGGATTCAAATTGAGGTTATCTCCCCTCCCGAGCCTATTATCTTTCCACTGCTGATACCTTGAGGCCTCTGGCCTGGGTTTTATCCAGACGTTTATTTATTCTGTCCTTTATTCGTATCCACTGCTTTCCCAACTCATTTGGCTGCATGTCTTCTGCTCAACCCTTTCTATGTGTATGGGTAAGATTCTGAAGAGGGTTCCCTGTCCTGCTCACCATGTTCACACCTCTTCTCTAGCCTGAGGTACAGAGTTGCTGTCCTGGACACAGGCCACGGTACAACTGATTAGAAAAGAGATCTCAAACGCCCATGGACCAAGCCCTGCTGGGGCCTTGGGAAGCCATGAGAAGGTTGTCTCCTCTCAGACAGCCATGCACCTTAGGCTTGGTGCACACAGCACAATGACAGCTGGCGTGCCAACCCCACAGGAAACTTGTTCAAGCTTATGGTGCAGTGACCTTTAACTCTACTCACAAGACTTTGGTTCTGGTCCTGCCTTAGCACATATTACCTGTGCAACTTTGGACTAATTACTTAACGTCTCTGTACCTCACCTGCTTACTGAGGTGTAAATGGAGATAACAGAAGTACCCAACTCATAATTTTGTTGTAAGAATTAACCACAGTAAAAACACCTGGAAAGTGTTCAGCATGGTTGCTGGTATCTAGTAAACGTTTAATAAATATTCACTGTTCTTATTGATGCTGTCAACGTCTGTGAACCGGTGTCCTAGGCAAACGTAAAGACCTTACATGGATTGCACCTGCTCCAGGCCCAGAGGAGGAGCTAGAATTCTGACTCTTCCTCTTTGCCCATGACAACCACATCCCAGGGGCTCCAAAGTGTTTTTCAGCTCTAAATGCTCAGTCCTAAACACTCAATGACTCAGTTCCCTAATAAGAAGTGAATCCCTGAGGGTTGCTAGATAGAGAATACCAGATTCAAGGCAGGGGCTATACCTCACATTCTAGCATAAATGACTAGAAAATTTGCAGTAATTATCAATTAACTGATGATCATTCAATGATTAGAAATTCTTAAAACCACTTTCCTTATTCACGAGCACTTCATCCACTTCCCATTATGTATTTTGTTATTAAACCCAATTCAGCAACTCTGGATTAAATGCCTACTCAATGCTGGGCACCATGTCGGGTGCACTGAGAAAGGAAGCAGATGGTGAGTGCATAATCCAGTGGAGAGACCAGCAAAAAACCTGCACACAGACAAAAATGATGTAACTGGGGACTGGGTAAATTCTGTGATGGATAAAACCCGGGGCCAGTGATACAAAACAATGGAGAACTCATTTAGATGGGGAATTCTAGGAGTGATTCTCTGGAAGAAACTTTTTTTTATTTTGAGACAGAGTCTCACTTTGTAACCCCATGGTAGAGTGCCCTGGCATCACAACTCACAGCAACCTCAAACTCAATGGCTTGCCTTAAGTGATTCTCTTGCCTCAGCCTCCCAAGTAGGTGGAACTACAAGCACTCACCACAATGCCCAGTTATTTTTTGTTGTCATTGTCATTGTTTTTTTTAGCAGGCCCTGGCCACTTCCGAACCTGCCAGCCCTGGTATATGTGGCTGGCACACTAACCACTGAGGTATGGGCAGAGAGACATTTAACTGAAGCCTGATCATGGACCTGCCAGGTGAAGGGGAGGGGAGGGAAGACAGGTGAGTGCCTGAGGAGCCAAATGAAGGCAGGAGCAGGTGGCAGGAGATCCTGATCCCAGGTAAGATAGGCCTGCACGCTGATAAAGAGCTGGGATTATATTTGAAAAAGAATGTCTATCTTTTAGCTTATGGTGCAAGATGGCACCCCAAACTCATTAGTTCTCATCATTAAAGAATTTGTGAACAGAACCCTTGTTCCACACTGCCCCAGTCCCTTCTTGAATCCTTTTCCAAGGGGTGTCACCTTTCCCAGGCCTTGGCAGCAGAGTGTGTGTTTTCCCAAGCCTCCCTCTGCAACACAGGAAATCATTTTGGGGGGAGGTGGTTCAGATAGTTCTCTTGCATAAAACTTATACTTCCAGCAAAATGAAAGGCTGAATATTAGCTCCAAGATGGATATCTAAATGAATTACACAGAGCAGCATATAAACATTCACTATTTTTGTCCTGGTTTTTAAAGACTAAATTCTAACAGTCTTAGGAGAATTAAGTGCAAATGACTTTCAGGAAAGACCAAGGTTATTTTAGTCCAAGGCGTGGCAATGGAGACCTCCTGTGTTCATTCTGAGTAATAGCTGCTAGTAAGAACCCTTGCTTCCTCTTTGAACTAAAGAAAATCAGAGGTATGACATAGAAAAATGTTTCTTATACACCAGGGCCACTCTTAGGAATTTCATTCATTCATTCAACAAATATATTTTGTTGATATCTTTCCAAATGTCACTTAATAGGCAAGGGAATCTGCTCTCTGGACCTCAGTGCTATCGTCTATAAAGTCAGTAAGTTTTGGATCATATGCTGTCCAGGAGCCTTTTCAATTCAAAATCCTGGCATCTGTGATGACAAATGGAGACCTGGGTTCTAGTCTTGCTTTGATTGGAGTAAATCAAGTCACTGACCCCTACCTGCTCTCAGGGCCCTCAAATGCAAAGGTTGGGGGTTGGATTAAGTGTCCCCTGGGCATTTTTGCAGCTACTTTAAATTTGTAACTTCAAAATTTCCAGCTAACTTCATGAACTTGAAAGAGGCCCCACCACCCAAGCCTATGGCCATGCCCAAGCTTGATCTCAGGCTAGGATGGCTCACTTACACTGTGGTCTCTGTCCCCAAGAGAAAGAGCATAAAAGCCAGTCAGGAACCAGACAAGAAGGATCCAAACCCGAAACCAGGGAACAAACTGGAGCTTTTCAGACACTGCCCCACTAGGCAGAGCTGGAAACTGGGCAGAGCCCATCGCCACTGTCCTTCTCTTGACAAGGTTATCCAGACCCCACTAGCAGACAGAGACAAGGCCTCTCAGACTTATTAGTCATTAAATTTCTGATCTTCTAGACCAGTCTGGCACATAAAAATAGCTTACATTTACTGGGCATTGTATATGTGGCAAGCAGTGTTCAAAAAATCTTGAATTGTAGCATTCAATCTTCTTATAACACATTCTGGAGGTAATTGATTCCCCTCACCTTACAAACAGAAGTCAGAGGACAGATGTTAAACAATTGGCCTTAGCTCACAGGCTTCAGAGGAGGATTCCAATCCAGACGGTCAGCTGTGTAGCTCTGCTCCTAACGCCCTCCAACCCGCGCTCCCAGTGAAAGCACATGCAGTGAGAATAAGATGGAGTCAGTCAGGCTGGGGCAGACACAACACAGCTGGTCTGGTTGGTTTAGGTCCTGCCTGACCTTCACCCCTTGTCTCCCAGTCTCACTGTTTCGTAAATTTAGCTCCCACCCTAAAAATGCCTATCTTGAATAGTTTATGTGAATTGATTTAGATTAACTTTTTGTGTGTTTTTTTTTATTAAATCATAACTTTGTACATTGATGCATTTATGGGGTTCGAGGTACTGCTTCAATATACAATGTTAAATGCTTACGTTGAACTAAGTAACACATCCAGCACAATTATACTTATTTCTTAATAGTTTTGAAATGTACCATTGCATCATGCACATTAGGTGAGGTCTTCCTGAATACCCTCCCTCCTCTCATATCCCCCTTCCCCTCCCCTCTCCTCTTCCCTTCTACTTTCTGGACTACAGTTATGTTTTGCCATCCATATGAGTGTGTAGGTGGTTATATATTGATTTTATAGTAGTATTGAGTACATTGAATACTTTTTTTTCCATCTTGAGATTCTTTACTAAAGAATCTTTCAGCTCCATCCAGGTAAACATAAAAGATATGAAGTCTCCATCTTTTTTAAGGCTGCATAGTATTCCATAGTGTACATATACCACAATTTGTTAATCCATTCATGGGTCAACAGGCACTTGAACTGTTTCCATGTCTTGGCTATTATGAATTAGGCTGCAGTAAACATTCTGGTGCAAATGTCTTTGTTGTGAAATAATTTTTGATCATCTGAGTATATACCTAGTAGAGGAATTGCACTTTTAGTTCCTTGAATGTTTTCCAAACTACTTTCCAAAAAGATCGTATTAGCTTGCATTCCCACCAGCAGTGTAGAAGCATCCCTTCTCTCCACATCCACACCAACATCGGTAGTTTGGGGATTTTGTGATGTGGGCTAATCTTACTGGAGTTCGATGATATATCAAAGCGGTTTTGATTTGCATTTCTCTGATGATTAAGGATGATGAGCATTTTTTCGTGTATTTATAGGCCATACCCCTGTCTTCATCGAGAAGTTTCTGTTCAAGTCTCTTGCCCACATAGAAATAGGATTATTTATTCTTTTCTTATTGATTAGTTTAAGTTCTCTGTAGATTTTAGTTATCAGACCTTTGTCGGACACATAACCTGCAAAAATCATCTCCCATTCTGAAGATTGTCTGTTTGCTTTACTTACTATACTCTTGGCTGTGCAAAAGCTTTTTAGTTTGATCAGATCCCAGTAATGTATTTTTGGTGTTGCTTCAATTGCCTGGGGGTTCTTCTCATAAAATATTCTCCCAGGCCAATTTCTTCAAGTGTTTTCCCTGCACTCTCTTCTAGTATTTTTATAGTTTCATGTCTTAAGTTTAAATCTTTTATGCAGTGAGAGTCAATTTTTGTTAATGGTGAAAGGTGAGGGTCCAGCTTCAGTTTTCTACAAGTCGCCAGCCAGTTCACCCAGCACCATTTGAATGGAAATATTGCAATAGACTGAGTTATGCTGATTATTATTTAAAATAAGGGTTAATGTGCTTTGAACTTTTATGTATAAAACTGTGACCTTGGAAATGGTAGAACACAACAGTCTTGAAGAGGATACTCTTGTTGTTCTCCAGAATTGCCTGTCTTATGACAATTTAAATTAAGTTTGGTGGACATATTCCCATCTCTGCATACTGGCTGACAGTGACAGGTGAACAGAACCTATTCATCCAATAGCACCAGCACCCCCAGCCCCAGAGCATGTGCTCATTGAATACAGGCTGAATTGATCACATTGGAACTCACTTCAAGATCCCCTGAGGAATGTGCCAGGGCTCCTGATCACCCCTGAGCCTTCTCTTTCTTTCTGGGCCCTGAGGCTTCTCAGCCTCACAGCCCTATTTCTGTCCTTGGCAGGTTTCTCCCTGCTCAGCACTCGTGGCCTTACCCGCACCTCCAACCCTGTCAGTCTGTAAGGTTCCCTCTTTCAAGAATCTCGGTGATGTGCATCCTGGGGGCTGGGTCAGAGAACTCTTAGATGGCACTGCCTAGTGTCAGACTTTCATGGAAACATCCGATGTTCTTCTCAGGCAATGAACCAGAAACTCAGGATGGGACTGGGCCTCACACGGCAACTTTTTACCACAGAGTGAGCTTTGCTCCGCAGGGCACTTCCTACACAAGGCTTCTGAGAGGTTAGGGACCCAGAGATGAAAGATCATTCCAAGGTGCTAAACGGAAGGATGTGGCCTTTATTACACCTGGGTGCAGGTGGGGTGAAATCTCTGACCAGGAAAGAATTTCACACGTGGGCTATGGTGGATGGGGATTCAAAGCGTCAGGGTAGGGCAGTGATTGGAGCCTTCCATTATTTCCTGGGTGGGATATGGACTCGGTTATTCCTGGGCAGGTCAACACAGGAAGAATCACTGTACTCTATCTGCTTCCTTCTGCATCTCCTTCCTCAAGGTAGGTTCAATTCAGTTCACCTCAATCATCTCATTTTTTTTCTTTTTAGTCCGAGCCTCACTCTGTCACACAGGGTAGAGTGTCGTGGCATCAGAGCTCACAGCAATCCTCATGTTTCAACTTCCCAAGTAGCTGGCACTACAGACATTTACCACCGTATCCAAATAGTTTTTCATTTTTAAGTAGAGACAGGGTCTCACTCTTGCTCAGGCTGGTCTCCAACTCCTGAGCTCAAGTAATCTACCTCCCTCCACCTCCCAGAGTGCTGGATTACAGATGGGAGCCGTGGCGCCCAGCCTCACCACCATCATTTGTAATGGAAGGAAAGGACAAGGAAGAAACTGATGTTAGCATTACCCACCACCGGCTGGGTGAGTGGCTCACTCCTGTACTGTTAGCACCATAGGAGTCCAGAGGCGGAGGATTCCTTGAGCTCAGAAGTTCAAAACCAGCCTGAGCAGAAGCAAAACTGTGTCTCTATACTAAAAACAGAAAAATTAGCCAGGCATTGTGGTGGGTGCCCCTAGTCCCGGATACTCAGGAGGCTGAGGCAAGACCATTGCTTCGCCTCAGGACTAGGCTGACACCACGGCACTCCAGTCTGGGCCAGGGAGTGAGGCTCTGTCTCAAAAAAAAAAAAAGAAAGATCCACAATGATACTAGGTTAGCTTCTCTATACGCCTTAGTCTTTTTTTTTTGCAGTTTTTAGCCAGGGCTGGGTTTGAACCCACAACCTCTGGCATATGGGGCCAGCGCCCTACACCTTTGAGCCACAGGTGCCGCCCCATGCCTTACACTTTACATGCGCGATATTATTGTAGACGCTTTACAGAGAATGAAACCAGTGAATGCCCACAATGTTTGCATAACTCGCAAATGATAACAAAGCCAGTGAGGAGAGCATTGGAATTCAAACCAAGACAAGTCTGGGGCCAAAGTCCAAGCTCTTTCTACCCTAGGCTGTCCTGCAGGTGTCCGTTAGCCCCTCTTGTTGGCCTCCTCCGGGATCCCAGGATCACTGGGCAGGTAATAAAAGGACATGTTTTGGAAGCAAAAAAACATGAAATGTGAGGACCTTGTCTTTACCTGTAACATAGGAATAAAAATTCCTACCTCAGGGAGTTCTTAAAAGGATCAAATAAAATAATCCAGGTAAAGAATTTAGCACTGTGATTGCAAAAGAATAACAATGCATATTAGCAATTCTTCTTCCCTCACCCCCTTCCCCTCCACCTTCACCTCCTCTGCCCTCCCTGGACTCAGGTGATCCCACACTGGGCCTCACACAGTAAAAGCAAACACCAGGCCTTTTGAAGGAGGAAGCAGCAGCAGCATAGGCGTAAAGAAAGATGCCTAACTGTGCATCCAGATAGGCTTGGCCTGGAAGGAACACAACTTAAAATCGTATGTCAAAGCAAACACTTTTTGTGTGGAGAGATTAGTTAAACTTAGATTCAGATTTTTAAAGGAACTGCCGAAAATCACATAGAGAAATTGTGCAAATGCAAAGAGATTATAAGAATAAAAGCAAAAAAATTGCGAGAATACAGTGAGCAGCTGAAGACATCGTGTGTGCAAGTAAACGGGCCTAACTCCTCCCATGCTGAGCTATAAACACTGGATTAAGACACAAAATGCAGAATGTATGTGCTATGCCTTTTTTCTTTTCCTTTTTCAGCATACAAATAGGCTGTTCTATGAAAATAGATATTTTCAAATTTATTTTTATAAAAATATAGTCAATTCAGGAGGAACATTCTTAGGAAAGATTTTTCACGTTACAGTTAAATGGAACCAACATGAGAAAAGTTACAAAGGTAAAGAGATGAAACTGCATTTACTTATGTGTTTCTTTAAAAAATATTTAGTATTCAGTATTTTGGCCTAATAATTTTCTATTCAGTCTTTTATCTGTGTATCTTTAATAAAGTGTGTGTGTGAGTGCACGCATGTATGTGTGAGTGTGTATATAAAAATGATGACCCTTCTAGTCAAATAGGATGAAATAATCATTTGTATTCCTTTACCTCCACTTGAAATTTTTTCTAAAATTTCAAATAATAGGATTTAAAAAAAATAAGGCTTAAAAAAAATAAGGCTTAAATTTACAAGTATGAGGCTGGGCATGGTGGCTCACACCTATAATCCTAGCTCTGTGGGAGGCAGAAGCAGGAGGATTGCTCGAGCTCAGGAGTTGGAGACCAGCCTTAGTGAGAGTGAGACCCCATCTCTACTTAAAATAGAAAAACTATCACCTGAGCCCGAGAGTTTGAGGTTGCTGTGAGCTCTGATGACACTGTGGCACTCTACCCAGGATAGGAGAGTGAGACTCTGTCTCAACAACAACAACGAAAAAAATTACAAATAGTAGGGCAAAAGGAGAGCAGATGTTCCCAATAAAATGTGGAAGCTATGGAGTAACTGACTTAGTGGACCAGAGAAAGCTAATACCGAAGCCGGCAGTGGGGAAGAAGAGGCCAGACTGATCCCCACACTGGAACCCTGAAAGGACCCAGGCACTCAAGTCATAGGTTATTTCTAAAGGTGGGGGTACAGGTGTGACTAACTACACTGGGTTGTCCAAGGATTTGGGTGAGAAGTAGTTGGCCCCTCCCAGATCCTCTCCATGCCTCTTGGGATCCAGAAAGCAGAGATTTTGTAAAATTCTACCTCCTAAAATGCAAAACAGCACACCCACCACTCCCTTCCCCAACTCAGCACTCAGAAAGCTGAATCTTACACCCCTAAACAGAGTAATGACCCCCAGATCATGACCATGAGGGTTCCCTAGGGAAGCAGCCCAGTCAGGTCTTCCCAGAGAAACCCGCCAGCTGACAATCCCCACACCCCAACAAAGCAGTGACAGTTAGGTTCTTAGTGCTTTGTTCTTAAACATACGCAGTCAGAGAGGGGGCCCCAGACACTCCCAGAAAGCTTCGACCTTAGTGAAAGACTGAAACTACAGGAATAAACAGGGGAGGGGAGCTAAGGAGACGCGGAGGTAACACAGCGAGAAACTGCCATCAAAATCTGCAGAAAGATTCCAGGAGATTTGGTGTTCATTAAATTGGAACAGGATGGCATTCAAAAATTCAAAGAACAATTTAGATGGAAATGATACATCTAAAAACTGAAATGAAATATTTAATAGAAAAATCATAAGGTGTATCAGAATGTTTATTGCAGCCCAATTCATAATTGCCAGGTCATGGAAGAAGCCCAAGTGCCCATCGATCCACAAATGGATCAACAAACTGTGGTATATGTGCACCATGGAATACTATGCAGCCATTAAGAAGGATGGAGCCTTTACATCCTTCAT
>NW_003852408.1:8985521-8988424 GCF_000181295.1 Otolemur garnettii | reverse complement strand
GTATTGTTTAATTTGACATTGTTGAAATCATCAGTTAGCTTTAAATAATAATCAATTTTCCATCATTTCATCACACATACATGGAAAAATATATTGAGAAATATTTTTTCATTGCATCAATTCTAATAAGGCCCTTAATGTCAGAAAAAGAAAGTAACCACATTTCTAGACTTCCTCGAAGCACACACACTTTCTTCTATGCTCCCTTCAGTACCTGATTTCTAGACACTGCGTGCAAACACTGAGATAAATTCTGTAATGGTGTCGTACTCTCCGCGATGGAACTGCTTCCCCGGATCTTGCTGTGACTTGGTTTTGAGGCTTAGGCAAGCGGTGTAAATAAATCCCGCACTATGTACTTAATTAGAAGCCTCCACTGCATTCATTAGGATGGAGACAAACAGTTTAAATAGGAAGATTAAAGAGCAATTGAAATGATTATAAGAGCACAGAAACAACTTCACTGACTAGTTGTGCTTAAATGTGCAATTGCATTTTCAGCACAATTAGGTGCTTAATCGTGTACTATCCTTAGTTAATACATTTGACACATAAAACGTTAGTTTAAAAAAATACTATCTTGGTCTACTACCTTCTGGAAAATTGGAAATCTGACAAATATATAAAGGTTTCCCCTTACCTTCCACCCTTTACATTACTGAAGTTTGAAATGGTTCAGATTCACACAAGTATAATCTGCTTAATATTTGTAAATAGGATTTAAAGTTTGTCTAAAGAATTTGTACGGAGCCCTTTGAAAGATACATACCTGGGCAGCACCTGTGGCTCAGTGAGTAGGGTGCCAGCCCTACATAACAAGGGTGGTGGGTTCAAACCCAGCCCCAGACAAACTGCAACAAAAAAAATAGCTGGGTGTTGTGGCAGGCGCTGGTAGTCCCAGCTACTCGGGAGGCTGAGGCAAGAGAATCGCCTAAGCCCAAGATCTGGAGGTTGCTGTGAGCTGTGATGCCACAGCACTCTACTGAGGGTGACAAAGTGAGGCTCAGTCTCAAAAAAAAGATACATACCTTATATTTCCAGATAGTGGACATGAATTTAACCTCACTGATAATTAGGACCTTAAATTTTTTTTATCATAATAAATATGAAGATTTGAAATAACACTGTATTAAAATGTATAGTTCTTAATTTTCATTTACTCATTTTCACAAGTTGTTGAAATGTGGCAAAAAATAAAATCTCCAAATAATTCATTACTAGGCAATTGATAACCAGGTTTTATGAAGACAGGTTTTCTTGAGGAGAGGGAGAAAGACAGAATTGTTTAAAAGTGCTCAGCATTCACACATGTGGATGTAAATAGCAATGACAATCAAGCTGGGGAAGGCGGCAAGGGAAGATGGGTAAATTCACACCTTTTGGGTACAGACCCCAAATAAATAGACCCCTGGGATGGCATAGAAAGTCCAGAATAGACCCAAGTTCATTTGGAACTCCCCAACAAAAGTGCCTATTCAAATGACTGAAATAAGATGGACCTTTTCATAAATGGTGCCAGGATACTGATTTACCATTTGGAAAAAGATAAAATTAGATCCATGCCTCACAACACATATGAGAATAAACTCCACTGAGTCAAGGAACTAAATATTTTTTTTTTAGAAAAGAAAGAAAACATACAAAATCCTCTTTAATTTTTATATAGCAAATGTTTTTCTATCAGGAGCCAAAATCAAGTGATTAAAGATTGATAAATTTGCATAGAATTTTTAAAAAAAAATTATGGCAAGCAAGAAAAAAAAACACCATTAAGACAAAAGTCAAAAGACAGATAACAAATGAAAAAAATATTTACAACATATATAATCAATAAAGAGCTATGCCTCTAACCAATAAAGAACTCCAAAAAGCTGAGGAAGAAAGGATTAAAAACACAATAGAAAAATGGGCAAAAGGCATAAACAATCAAATTCACCCCCACATACATTTTAAATGGCCCTTAAACATACGAGAGGTGTTCGACTACACTCACATTGAACGGTGAAGAAATTCAAATTAAAACTACAGAGATATCATTTCTCACCTCTTTGGATAAGAAAAATTAAGAGTGTAACACATTTGGTTGGCAGGTTGATCTTGACTGTATTGCTGTATTGCTGTGACTGTATTGAATACAAGCCGGTTCAACCCTTATGCAGGGTAATTTGGCAATATTTAACAAAACAAATCCTGTTTAACTTTCAACATGGTAACTCTATTCTCTTTCTGAGAATTTACAAGAAGACATACCTCCAACAATAGAAAAATACACGTGCACAGATTTAATCACTGCAGCATTATTGAGAAATACTGGAAACCACTTGCGTGCTATATATAAGAGGTGGTCAAATAAAATATGGTGCAGGGCAGCACGTGTGGCTCAAAGGAGTAGGGCACCAGCCCCATATGCCGGAGGTGGTGGGTTCAAACCCAGCCCCGGCCAAAAACTGCAAAATAAAATAAAATAAAATGTGGTGCAGCCACACTATGGGATAAAACACATGAAGACCTCTATGAACTGATGTAAAGTGGTTACCAGGACGTATTGTCCAATGAAAACAGCAAAGTGCAAAACAACATCTAGAGTATGCTACCTTTGTGGTAGAAAAAAAAGAGCAGACAAACAAAAAAATGCATGCGGATTTGCTCGTTGTGAGGAATGTACATAAACCAGGCACCATGATGTTATTTACCTCTAGAGGTAGGTAGACTGAGAGAGGAAAGGATGGAAGGAGAAGGTTAGGAGAAGGGCCCTTGAAGTGTCGCCTTTGGTACAGTTTTAACATTTGGGTCATTGTTCACATCTTTAATAGGGTTCTTCAGAGAAACAGAACCAGTAAAATGTATAATATATGCATGTGTATACTATTCAGGGTGGACACAAAGTTTGTGTGCAATTTAAA
>NW_003852408.1:8978989-8984962 GCF_000181295.1 Otolemur garnettii | reverse complement strand
TTCCATTAAGATCTTCACCTGATTGGATAAGGTTCACCTAAGTTATGGAGCACAATCCATTTTACTCAGAAGTCGACCAATTTAAACGTTAATCTTATCCAAAAAACACAGAGTAGTGTTTGATCAAATATTACCGTAGCACAGATAAGTTGACACATAAAATTAACCATCACAGCATCCTTCAGGAAAGAAATAAAAATAAATCAGGATTGGGCGGAAAGGGGAAGGGTGTGTTCTGACACAGAAAACAAATAAACCAAACTGTATTTCACTGAATACCAACATCCCTGTGAGTAGGGGGTAGGAGAAGAGAGATCTAATCTAAGTACATTTGAGCAATTTTTGGACTGTATCTCCTTTGGCTAAAGACCAAAAACTCTTAAATATTAAACTCTACTTAAGAAACAATTTTCTTTTTCTGCTTTTGTTTTTTTGAGACAGAGTCTCACTTTGTCACCCTGGGTAGAGTGTCATGGCCTCATAGCTCACAGCAACCTCAGTGTCCTGGGCTCAAGCAATCCTCTTGCCTCAGCCTCCCAAGTAGCTGGGACTATAGGCACCTGCCACAGCACCTGGCTATTTTTAGAAACAGGGTCTCGGTCTGGCTCAGACTGAAACAACTTCTCGTTCCTCTTTCTCCCCTTCCTCCCCTTCTTTTTGGAGATATGAGTTAGGAATTCGGAAAATATTTCCTGTATATTCTAGGATTCCACAAATAAATACAGGATGGATAACAGGAGACAGGTCTCCCACTGTTGCAAAAGGGAGTTATAAATCTAGACAGGGTGGATGACAAAATGAACTCTCTGGTGTTGGACTGAACTTGGGCTTATTAAGAACAGAGGCATAGAAATAGACGTCAGAGGCTGGACGCGGTGGCTCATGGTGTAATCCCAGCACTTGGGAGGCTGAGGTGGGTGGATTGCCTGAGCTCATGGGTTTGAGACCAGCCTGAGCCAGGTGGGCATCGTGGCAGGCTCCTGTCATCCCAGCTATTTGGGAGGTTGAGGCAAGAGAATCGCTTGAGCCCTAGAGTTTCAGGTTGCTGTGAGCTATGATGCCATTGCACTCTACCAAAGTGACAAAGTGAGACTCTGTCTCAGAACAAAAAAAAAAGAAAGTAATAGAGGTCAGCATGTGCAGGCACGTAGGTGTTTGTTTGGGTGTCTACCCATGTGCGGAGATGTGCATCTATGTCCTAAGCTCTCTATGGAAGTGCCCAGAAGCGGAGACACCGCATAAGCAGTGGGCACACCCAGCACCCAGATATGGTTTCTAAATATCATGAAAGGAAAAAGGGTTTTGTGAAACAATGACAGAAGCCGTAGTTGATACCAAAAAGGTACAAGAAAAGCCTAGAATGTCTTGAACTAGAAAGTCAGGAAGAGCCGAAAGCCTGAGAGCGACATGTCAGAGGACACGGCAACCAGCTTCCCGGGCTCCCCCTGGGCAGCACCTGGGACAATCGAGCAACAAAATCAGTAACAAGTACAATAAAATCTCAACTTTATTTAATTTTGGAATTATGTATTTGTAAACAGACAAACACGCAAACAGGAAAAAGAAAAAGCTCTTCTAACAGCAAGAAACAGCTGACAGATACGGAGGGTGCTGGAATCAGGGAGTCACCAAACAGTCTTGGTGAGTGCCCAGAAAGTCCCCACACAAGAATCCTCAGTGGATGCTAAACCTGGGAGGAGAAATTTTGAGGGGTCATAGTGTGACAATGACAACCTCAAACTGAATTATATCTGGTCAAAATATTAACAGAATTTGAAAGGGCATGTAGGGATTTTTTGTGCTATTCTTTCATCTTGTTGTAGGTCTGAGATTATGTCAAAATTAAAAGTTAAAGAAAAAAAGCAGTTGACATCCCTGTCAATTAGTGGTAATGATCGAGTGCCAAGACAATCTAGTAGCCTTATGCCTGGCTCAGGGGAAGATATTGAAATGTTGACAAATGCATTAAAAATATTTATCTTGAAGAACTTATTTAATATATATTTTTTATTTTTTAAAAATATGCCTCTATTAGTATTATTTTTATTTTTTTGAGACAGAGTCTTACTCTGTCACCCTGGGTAGAGTGCCATGGCATCATAGCTCACAGCAAACTCAAACTCTTGGGCTCAAGAGATCTTTCTGCCTTATCGTTCCAAGTAGCTAGGACTACATGCACTCACTACCATGTCTGGCTAGTTTTCTATTTTTAGTAGAGACAGGATGTTGCTCTTGCTCAGGCTGGTCTTGAACTCCTGAATTCAAGAGATCCTTCTGCCTCTACGGTGTCCAGAGTGCTAAGATTACAGGCACGGTCCACCAAACCTTGTCTCAATTGTTTTATTAATTAATTAATTAATTTAGAAACAGAGTCTTACTTTGTTGCCCTCGGTAGAATGCAGTGGCATCACAGCTCACAGTAACCTCAAACTCTTGGGCTCCAGTGATTCCCTTGCCTCGGCCTCCTGAGCAGCTGGTACTACAGGAACCCACCACAACTTTTTAGAGTTGGGGGGGTCTCGCTCTGGCTCAGGATGCTCTTGAACTCAGGAGCTCAGGTGATCCACCCACCTCAGCCTCCCAGTCAATTATTTTAAAGACAAAAGGCCATTGAAATAGTTTTCATCTGGGGTGAAAGGCATTGTCAAATCATTAAAAATTGGCATGTTAGTTTTTTATTTTCTTTTAATTATCAATTAGCAATATTGTGCCAAATTAAAAAGGGTTTTGGTAGGGTAGAGGCAGAGAGTGATGAAGTCAGGTTTCAGATCTTGGAAGCAAGGTGGTGGTTGTGTTTAGCTTTAAGCATAAAGCTTTATAAAGCTTTAAGCATTTTAGTTTAAAATTACATTTGTGAGTAAAATGATGTCATGACAGCTTTAAGTCTTGGAGCTATATTAGAAATTTAATTAAAACCAATACATATCATTCAATCTTATAACTATTGAACCGTGTAAATGTATTACAAAATCAAGATATAAATTAAAATGGAAAAAGTATGCCAAATGGACTCAGTAGAAATAATTAATAATTGAAAATCTGTTTTTTAAACTTTAATTCCAATGAGAATAGATCTTGTTGAAAGTGGGTCTCTTACAGAGCCTGATAGAAACCTTGATCTTAACTAATCTTCGATAATATAACCAAAAGTGAAGGAATTTAAGAATGATAATATTTATGCTTTATTAAAAACTTGAAAATGATGTTAGCATTGGACAATCTAAATTTTGTTGCTCTCAGTAGTATAAAGCCTGTCCATTTCTAGATGGAAAAAATATTTATTTTAATGTCCTAAGGCTTAATAAGCTGAATTTCGAATTTGCATGACATACAGTGAGTTACATATTCTATATGCCAGTTATCATTCCAAGCACTTCCGTACAGATTAGTCCATTTGGCCATAATGACCTTCCAATAATATAAGCACCCTCATAACCTTTTCCTTAAAGATAAGAAAACTAAGGTTCAGAGAGGTTAAGTAACTAATCCAAACTCACACTACCAGTAAGTGGCAGAGCT
The DNA here is from genome assembly GCF_000181295.1 of Otolemur garnettii. Lineage (NCBI taxonomy): Eukaryota > Metazoa > Chordata > Mammalia > Primates > Galagidae > Otolemur > Otolemur garnettii. The sequence continues at coordinate 8,981,443 of NW_003852408.1, read as the reverse complement.
GGGATTCAAGCCCAGACATCATGGAAGCATCAGAGCCTGCACTCCTAACCATGGTAACACACTGCCCCACTTTCTAACACTCAAAACAAAGTTATAGATGTCCTTAAAAACAAAGGCTGGCTGGGGAGGGTAGCCCATCCCTGTAATCCTAGTACTCTGGGAGGCTGATGCAAGAGGTTTGCTTGAGGTCAGGAGTTTGAGACTAGCCTAAGCAAGAAAATCAGAAAACTAAGCCCAATGTGGTGGTGGGCACTGTAGTTCCAGTTACCCAAGAGAGGTTGAGGCACGAAGATCCGCTTCAGCACAGGAGTTTGAGGTTGCTATAAGCTAAGATGATGCCAGTGCACTCTAGCCAGGGCAACAAAGGAGACCATGTCTCAAAAAATAAAAAGCTGTCATCCGTAACAACAAAAATTATATTTAGAAAATTTATCATCAGTCCCAAGAGGCTACTCTGCCCAAACTTCGAAACAAACTATGTGGTTTTCTACTACTGGGACTTGACACGTGAAACACTGATCTATTTAACATGCCAGCGTGGGGTTCTAGAATTCACCAAGATTCATCAATAGCTCTTCTGGAAAGGTACAAATAGAGTTTAAATTAAAACTTGGGGAACATGAATTGGTAAGAGACAAGAACAGGCAACTTTTTAGATAAAAGGCCAGGAACAAGAGAAAAATAACCAATTATTTTCATCAAAATTAGAAAAAAAAATGGGCCTCCATTTAGCAAGAATGCTGCTGGTCTGGTCTACTAAGGATTCCTTACAACCCTTGCAGTCTTTGTGAATCACAGACAGCTGGTTTTGTGAAGTCCATACAGGAACATAGCGTGGATTAGAGAGGCTCTGGGCATTTCTTTCAACCCAGATTAAAACTTGGAATTAGAAACTGTAATTATTAGAACTGGAAGACTTCCAGCACAAAATTATTTGCCTAGTGTCTCCTGAGCTCAACTCCAAATCTCTTTTTGGTTGAATGTTCCTTTCACTGACTCATTCACGTGACAGTGATTCCCTGAGTCACACCTGCCAAGTGCCAGGCACAGCTCCAGATGTTTGACCAGGGATGCATTATGACTTCTGGGCGCCTGAGGCCACTTTTTCCTCCCTGGTCCCTTTCCTGTAGAAAAACATACTACAAATTACATGTCATGCCAATTTTGGTATAAAGGTACACAAGTCCAGGCTGGACTCATTATATACATACTCATTTTTTTCCTCTGCTTTTAAACAAGATTAAAACTGTGACAGCACAATACCAGCCCTGCTCCTGCGGGACCCTGACAATAAGCCTCCTTCAATTTTGCACCATCAGACAAACCAGAGAGTGACTGAAGGTGAACAGATTCCATATGGCTTAAGTTACAGTTGAAACTAGGAAGCCATGGCTGAGAAGCCTGGAGGTGTTTTGAAAACTCTGTGATTAGCAGGCATTACACATGTCACAAAGGGTGCTACTTTCTGGCTTTGGTAGTGATAAAGGCATCAGTGGACCTGGTTCACCTTTTTAAAATAATATACAGTAGTGGCTCGGCGCCTGTAGCTCAGCAGCTAGGGCATCAGTCACATACACCAGAGCTGTCAGGTTCATATCCAGCCCAGACCTGCCAAACAAAGGTGACAACCACAACCAAAAAATAGCTGGGCATTGTGGTGGGCGCCTGTAGTCCTAGCTACCTGGCAGACTGAGGCAAGAGAATTGCTTAAGCCCAAGAGTTGGAGATTGCTGTGAGCTGACGCCATGGGATTCTACCCAGGGCGACAGCTTGAGATTCTATCTCTAAATAAATAAATAAATAAATAAATAAATAACATATAGTAGAACCTCCATAGTTGACCCCCTCTCTACATTGATCACCTTTGTAAGTTGACCTAATTTTCACGGACCAGACACACACCACATGTCCGTATCAGCACAGTAGGCCTAGTTCCTTATGCTGACCACCTTCATATATTGACCAGTTTGTTGAAGTCCCTTGGGTGGTCAACCTACAGAGGTTCTCTTGTAATATATTTGCAACGGCTATTCCACACTGGGATAATGAAATGTCGGCAGCCCCCCTCCTCAATCAGGTAGCTAACTAAGTATTCCAGATTACTTCCCTCATGCCTGCCCCACATCCCCAGGGCTGAAGCTGTCAGCAGGCAAAGGGACTTAGCTTAGTCACTGCCACCATTCCCACATTTCATCAATATCTTCCTTCTATTAAATCTCCATGTAATAGACCAGTAAGATGTAAAAACATAGTTTACCTGGCATTCCTGATTGACAGGTCACCTGGTGCCACGGTAAATCCACATGTCAAAAATAAATGATTCAGAAGTCAGCACAGCAAAAATACCGAGAAACTACAGGTCACTCACATACAAGAACTTGAAACTCATAGATATTTAGATACTTAGAAATTATGTATCTATAACCACAAAAATGCAATTAGCATAAAAAGCAA
>NW_003852408.1:8977487-8978618 GCF_000181295.1 Otolemur garnettii | reverse complement strand
AAAAAAAAAAAAGAACAGATCACTCAAACTGAATAAATGGGTAATAGAAATCAAGTGGATTGACACAGGAGAGGGGAAATTTAGACAGCATCGACATCCTTTAATCAACAATTAAATTATCTAGAGAGCTGTACAATAACAGTGTGAGGAGGAAGCACGCAGCATCAGAATGCCAGCTTACAAACCACACGACGGAAAGGAATGTTCCCAGTGTGTCTCCGAAAGAACCAGACGGCAGAGACAGCAAGGTTGGAACGGAATCCTGGCTTCCCACTTACTGAGGCTGAGCGAGTCCCTTCACTTTGCAGAATGTTAGTTTCCTTGTCTGTAAGCAGTGATTCAGCCTCATCACAGATGGCATTTGAAATAATGAAAGGAATGCATACGGGGCATAGCCTGGGTTGTGGTCAGTTCTGAACACGTTGAGCTTTCCCCTAAAACACGTTGAGACCAGAGTTCTGCGGGAGCGCCTTTTCAACTGACCAGATGATTGTCATCATAACTCTGAGCTTGGGGCAGCTCTGCCCCTCCACTGCTCAGGACAAACCTCAGAGTCATCTTTGATTCATCGACTTCTGCAGCTCACATCTGGGGCGTCAGGAAATCAGGTTGGCTCTTCCATCAGAATATATCCTGACCACAGCGAGCGCCCTCCTCTGCCACCTGACACAGCTCCTGCGGTTTCTCACCTGCATTACCGCCCAGCCTCTTCAGTGGGCTCTCCGCTGGTACACCCGTCCCTAAAGATGGCACAGCAGCCAGAGGGATCCTAACAGGGCACAGGTCAGACCGTGTCACTCGCGCTCTCAAGGCCTTCTGACGCCTCCCCTCTGACCCTCCTGGCAACAGCTCACCTGTGTGAAGCCCCCACCTGTCCCCTTGCTCTTCGCTCTTCCCCAGACACAGCAAGCTCCCTGCTGTCTCAGAGCTCTTGTCATAGCTATTTTCTCTCTGCTTGGGACCCGTTTTCCTTCATTTCAACGTAGCTATCCATATCTCGTTCACCCCCCTCAAAGTCTTTGTGCGTTAACCTGGCAAGTCGCCACACCCCACCACCTTTCTCCGCAGCCCACCCCTCTCCCAGCACCCCGTACAGCAGTGTGCGTCTACCCCCTCCCAGCACCCCGTACA
>NW_003852408.1:8973655-8975712 GCF_000181295.1 Otolemur garnettii | reverse complement strand
GTGTGGTGGCATCACAGCTCACAGCAACTTCAAATTCTTAGGCTTAAGCAATTCTCTTGCCTTGGCCTCCCAAGTAGCTGGGACTACAGGCACCTACCACAAAGCCTGGCGCTTTTTTTGTTGCAGTTGTCATTGTTGTTTAGCTAGCCCAGGCCGGGTTTGAACTCGCCAGCCTCAGTGTATATGGCCGGCACTGCAATCACTGTACTACGGGGAAAAAGCCATGAAAGGCATTTTCTGATGTCACCTCAGATATTGCACAGTGTCATGTCCACCATATTCTATGAGTCACTGAGGCGGCTCAGATTCATGGGGAGGGAACATAGACCCCACTTCTCAATAGGAGGAAGGTCTAAAAGTTTGTAGAAGTATTTTAAAACCACTGAACCACACACATAAACACGAGCTAGGATCAGATCCCCACAACTAGAGTTTGATGTTTCAGAAAGACAGAAAGCACCTCATCTGTGTCCCTCGTGTGCACACGTCCCCTTACAGAATCTTCTTACACTTCCTCCAATTGTGAAAATAGCTCCGCAGGTGAAATGGGGTGGGTAAGAATGACGGTGGTGGGGAAATGGCCACTCAGAACCATTCTGCTACAGGCTCACTCCCTCAGAAAATGCACATAATTTCCTTTTCCTTTATGCAGCACCCAGTTGTACACACAGGTGCCTACTACACGCTGACACTGCTCCTGCACAAATTCCCAAGCTAGAGGGAGGGTGACAAGAACCGTGTAGCTAGAGAGGCAGAAGCCAGGAGATCATAGCGGGAGATGTTGGGAGATAGTGAGGACCATTTTAGAACTTGGAACTTCTACTGAAAATGGGATAGGAGATCTGAGGGTTTTGTATAGAGAACTGGTATGATTTGAATCATGTTCTAATAGCTGTGTTGAGAACAGTCTGATGGGACAGAAACAGGGAAGCTGGTTAGGAGGCCACAGGAGTAATACAGATGATGACAGATGGGGTCACAGTAACACCAACCGAATGCTGAGAAGTGACCATTACTGGGATCCACAGGGAAGGTGGAGCCAGGACTGGGGTGTGTGTCTGCAGGCTGGCCCGTGTTGTCAGCACACAGTTGAGACTTGTGATTCATTAGCTAGATCAACAGCTGATATGACTTCCTGCAGCAAAAGATATAGATGTCATATCTGACAACAAAATGCAAGCAAGATGAAATAAAGTCCCCAGATCACCTCAGTAAAGAATTACTTTACTCAAGTGAATTCAGCAATGAACACATTTCTGCTTGACTGTACACTATGTTTTCCCCTCTCCCTTTCTTCTTGTCTGTAATATCACACTGGACTAATGGAGCCAGAAGATCCTACTTACCGAAGTTGCTCTCTCTAATCAGTTCCTCTAACCACAACAGCTCCAGGAAACCACACAACAGAACTTTCTACATATTCGGCCTAATGTGCTATTTTCAGAGTATGGAGAAAAACATACCTGCAATTCTGCTAATATGTTCAATAAGTGAATGAAACACAGAAAAGATCTCCATCAAAGGTCTACAGACTTCAAGGACAGAGCAGATTTTGTGTGATGGGGGCACTGAGGATACAAACACAAGGACCAGTCCCTGCATTTTTGGGGCTTCCAGGTGAGTGAAACACATTACACGGGCCGCTTCCACAGACCACGTCTCATGACGAGTTCAAATAAACTTGTTTAAATAAACTTGTAATTGTTCAGAAATAATTTTCCTTTCTCCGAGTTAAGGTATTTTGAATTCAAGAAATTGTGCAGTTGTCTAAATCCAGATGTCACAGAATTAACTGAAAAAATTCTACAGGGAATAAAATCTCCTTGTTTACCATTATCTTATTAAACCTCAACATCACATTCACTCAATAAGTGATACCTGGAATTCAGAAATACTAAAATATTGAATGCTTTGTGACTTTTATGAGCTGGGTTTGATTTTCATGGCAGAGTCTGCAAGCTATTGGCTATTCTCATATTATAGAAGCAAATATCATTTATCTGTTATGAGACCAGATTTAAGTAAAAAGGTTTTAAGAATGTCATGGGTTTAACAGT
>NW_003852408.1:8972242-8973489 GCF_000181295.1 Otolemur garnettii | reverse complement strand
AAAATTAAAAAAAGATTTAGCCAGGCTTGGTGGTATGCACCTGTAGTCACAGCTATTTGGGAGGCTGAGGCAGGAGGGTTGCTTGAGCCCAGGAGTTGGAGGCTGCAGGGAGCTGTGACAGGGCCACTGTACTCCAGCTTTACTTTTTGAAAAAGTTTTAAATCATTAGCTTGATTTTGCAACACTCCTACATTCTTGGCTGTGCATTCATGTTAATCTATTTCAGATAAAAGTAAAGTTTACTTCTACAAAAAATGAGCTTTCTAGAAAATAATTTAGAAATAGTAGAATATTATAAACTACTAATTAATAACCACTGCTCCTTATAGAGTACATGGGAAATAAATAATCAGCTTGTAGTAAACTTGCATACTATAAAAGTCATGACAGAAGCCATCTGTTGGTGCCACCACTGATATATGACTGTAGAAGAAAAAAAAGATCAGTGAACACAGTTCTCATGCACCTCTTGATCCGAGACTCCAGGGCAGGAGAAAATACGCCAGTGTATAAAACCATAGTGCCCTTGCTACCAGTGTGGGGAAATTCCTGTTGCTTTATCTGTCTCCAGCATGTCAAATTTGGGATCTAACATTTTTTTTTTAAATATGAAGGGGTACTAGGAAATGAACAAGGACTTTGACCTTCAGGTTGCCCATTTGAAACACTGACACGATTTTCATTATGAGTTCACTGCAATTCCAAAATTTTAGATGTGAAGATGTACCTTTGTGTTGCCTATCCAAAGAAACAAATTCAAGTATTGGCAACAGTGTGAAGATATCAGCAATATGAATAAAAACCTGACAGTATGCATATTCTTTGATGTAGTAATCATCACTCTTGAAACTTTATCCAGGCCAAAAGTGAGAAAGGAGGCTGGAGAGTGCCTGATGGTGGTGGTGGGGGGGGGGAGGTGGCCCCAGTGAAGGAAGCATGTGACTGTCCACAGCTGTCACCTCGGAGTAGCTGTCTTTCCCTGCAGCTTCATAGCAGTCTACACCACGCTCCGGTGTTTGCAGTATTTCCACTTGTCCACACGTGCGGGAGCCAGGAGTTTGAGAATCCAGCTGCCTAGGAAAGTTACAGTTCGTATCCCTGAGAGACACTTCTCTGGGGGAGGAGCCTGCATTGTGGTGTCTTGAAGACTCAATAAACTTCCCATAGGCTGCACCGGTGGCCTCACAGCTCTGTGAGCAGAATCCTTGGTGACTGCCAAATGCAAATGCAGGAAGCCCTTCTCTCCT
>NW_003852408.1:8960701-8971939 GCF_000181295.1 Otolemur garnettii | reverse complement strand
TTTTTTTTAATTTATAGTTTTAAATATGAAGGGTTTAATTAAAATAATCAAAATGTATATAATCTAATTTCATCATGGGATTGAGGAAATAAATGATGGGTTAGGCACATAACAGAATAAAGGAATAGTGCTGTACAGGTGAAGTCATGCTATGGTTAAAACACACCCACAGTCTCCCACCTCAGTGGACTAAAACTATGATGATCTCATTCTTTCTTTTCTTTCCCTTCCTTCTTTCCTTTTTTTAAATTTTTTCCGAGACAGAGTCTTACTTTGTCATCCTGGGTAGAGTGCTGCAGCGTCATAGATTGTAGCAACCTCAAACTCTTGGGCTCAAGAGATCCTCTTGCCTTAGCCTCCCAAGTAGCTGGGACTATAGGTGCCCTCCACAACACCCAGCTAATTTTTCTATTTTTTTTTTTAAAGAGACAGAATTTCACATTCTTGCTCAGGCTGGTCTCAAACTCCTGAGCTCAGCAATCCACCTGCCCTGGCCTCCTAGAGTGCTGGGATTAAAGGCGTGAGCCACCACGCCTGACAGGATCTATTTCTTTTGCTCACACGAAGTTCACTGCGGGTCCAAGGCAGTTGAGTTCCTGGGATGACTTGGCATCACACTTTTCACCAACACATGCTTCCAAGTTGGTCAGGGAAAAAACTGCCCCAGTGGAGAGCCTCTCACCGGCAGAGAAACGCTTCTGCCCACATGCCATTCACTGAAGCAGTCCCAAGGCCTTACCTAACCTCCAACAAGTGGAGAGAGGTGATCTCACTGTGTGCCCAGTGGACAGTGAGGCTGTGTGTCTGCTGCAGCCACGCAGCAGTTAACAATACCAATATGAAGTTCTATTTTTTGACCTGGGCAAACCATCCATGGTATGTTAAGTGAGAAAAGAAAGTATGGGCTCATTAAATGACAGAAGCATTTTAAAAAATCATTGGCGGCTGGGTGCAGTGGCTCACATCTGTAATCCTAGCACTCTGAAAGGTTGAGCCAGGTGGAGCCCATGAACTCAGGATTTTAAGACCAGTCTGAACAAGAGCGAGACCTTATCTCTACTAAAAGTAATAGCTAGGCATTGTGGCAGGCACCTGTAGTTCCAGCTACTCCAGAGGTTGAGGCATGAGGATTGCTCAAGCCCTGGAGTTTGAGGTTGCAGTGAGCTAGGCTGATGCCACAGCACTGGGCAGATGAGAGTTTATCTCAAAAAAAAAAAAAAAAAAAATCACGGGAAAGATGCAGAGCTTTAACAGTGATTTCTCTGGGTGGGGTAGGATTAGAAGGTTTTAAAAAGATCTCATTTTATACTTTTTCATTGTATCTTTTTTCCTTGTTTAAATAATAAAGGTATTATTTGATGATGAGAGAAAAGTGAAGCTATGTCTATTTAGAAAAACCTACGATAAACTCCCTTCCTGGTTTCTAAATCAGTCTCTTACCAGTTTAGTTGAGGAATCTGTTCTCTCGGGTCTGAACCTCCACATGTACTCACAAAACTGAGCTGCGTGGTGGAGAAGCAGAGCGCAGCTGTGGTGACGCGCAGTAGCCTGTGCAGCTGGACAGCCCGGGTATGCTGACTGCCAATTCCAGCAGGCGCTCCAAAACTCCGGCAGGGATACAAATACCCGCCTCCCTTGCTTACAACACTAGTGACATGCTAGTAAATTCAGGTGGGAGATAGGGAGAAGGCAGCACCTTCAGACGGAATCCTCCTGGCTTTCTCGCCTGTGAAAAGGAGGAGATGATGCCTGGCAGAAGTGTTGCAGGATTGAATAACATAATGTGGGCACAGCACCCAACATACAGAAGGCGCTAAGTAAATGGTGGTTTCCATTATTGCCTTATGTCTACAGCAATGATAACAAAAGCTCAATTAAGGAGACCTGGTAACAAGCAAGGAGTATTTTATTGTATGCATAGTCTCAAAAAACCCCACAAAAACAGAACCCACAATTAGGAGCAAAGAACAAAGTTTTCTAGCATCTCTGGGATACGCTGGGCACTGCGTCTTATAGAAACATAGCCAGTACAAGAACAAAATGTACTAATTAAACATTAGTTTTTGCTCCCCCAATCAAAAAAGGCTATAGAGAAAACACTTTAAATTGTACTCTAATAGAAATTTGTTGCACAATTAAACTTCAACAGACTCCAAGAGTTATTGTATTGTAAACTGCAGAAAATAGAGTAGGCATTCAATAATCTGCTCACAATTAACAATTAAGCAATAGACACTTGAATAAATGTAGCATGTATTACTTATTTGTTAAACCTCACACTTAGAATGAGCAGATGGTTTATCGTTACAGTAATTGGGTTTCTTACCTTTTAGGAGATACCAGTAACGGAAGTAGAAAGTCCTTTAATGAAAACTGATTTTAGAAAAATATCTCCTTGGACCAGAGCTCCGACGGTATTTATTACACATTTGGATCAGTTTCAACAGTTTAAAAATATAGATGCTAACAACTCGAATTCTTCAGGGGAGGACAAAGGGATACACTAGAGCAGATGTTTTTTGTTCATAGTCTCTTGGTAGCAAGACCCAGCTAGGACACAGTAAACAGAGATTTACAACATCATGAATAATTTGTTTCTACTAATGCTATAAGGGTATTGCTATCACTTGGCCTAATAAAGAGCGATTTAAAAACATGTTTACAATGAAGAATTGGCATTTGCTTATCCTACAACACTAGATTAAATATAAGCATCTTCTCTACTATTCTGTACTCCTTCATCCCGACATGTACAAATGAGCTTGCATACTCAGGAAAGGAAAGACCAGTAAACTGTTACTTAAAGAACTAATTTAAACGACCCATTTAAGAGAAGTGCAATCAAAATAAGGCAAGAGCTATAAGCCTATCTGTACCTTCTCTCTGAGTCTCGTCTGTACAATTGAGAAAATAATTTTCACCCACCTCTATAAAAAATATTACCCCTTTGCTACCTAAAACATGATATACAAGACAAGCCTGGCACGTATGTCTTTAAACAGAAAAAAGAAACTAGGCCAGGGGGCAGAGCAAGCTACGGCAAACATTCTCCTTTCCTTGCCTGAGATACCTCACTTCAGTTCTTCCTTAAATAGAAATTCCCTCCTTCATTTATATTAACCCCTCGGGAGGCACTCTAACAACTTTATGTTCTCTATGTAACACAGGGTTTTTCATAAAGAATTTCTTAAAATAAAACAAGTGTGAAAGCTATGGAGTACTCTCAGCAGCCGTGATACTCTCTGTTCAGTCTACCACAGATATTAAGAAGTCACATTTTACAGAAGTTAAGAGAAAACAAAACCACAGTTCAGCACTCTTCCACAGGGCAAGAAATTGCTCGTGTTCTAATTTCCTCTCAGGACTTAATACCCCCACCCCACCCCCGAATAGCACCATCGTTTGGGCTGAACCATTAACTGGACTAAAGGGAATATAGGAAGCTTAACACTTAACGCTGTGGGTGAAAAGTGACCATCACTTAATTTTACTAAACTATGTTAACAATATGTATTTTTAAAAGAGTCTGGGGAAGTTTATCTGTTTCAGGTGATGTAACAGGACAATTATAAGAAGCAACAAAATCCTTCAGTCTTATTTCTGAAGACAAGCCAGCTTTTCATGCAGATCATTCCAGAACACAATGTGCCTGGCCTCCTTTCCTTAGTATCTGCCATTAAGACTTCTTAGTTTCACTGCCTGTCTTAAACTTCTTAGTACCTCTAAGACACTGTTATAAGACAGGCTCAGTCCCTTGGTTTTATCAAGCTGAATGACCACGTTGTTTCAACACCATCCCAACACAGAGAGGTGCAGTACTGAGATTTTTAAAATCAATACATTGGTAAGACTAACAAAGCTACTGTTGCTATCTATTTTTATTTTTATTTTTATTTTATTTTTATATTCATTGTCCTTTAAAAAAGTTGGCCCTTCTACACTCACTGCCACAGTCCTCAAGTAATAGATACACGAACTGTTGTTTAAAAAAAACACACACATAAATTGGAATATGAAAAGACATGAACCTGTTCAGAGGTCTTCCTCATCCTAGCACTCAGTGTCCAGAAGCTTTAGAAACGCCCCTATGCACAAGGATTTTTGCCAGTGGTTATGAAAGCAATTTACAAGGTGAAAATTACTATGCGAGAACTGACTGACGTTTACAGCTCTGGGTCACCAATTTCCTACTCTGAAATGTGAATACTACGGGTTCCAACTAAAAGTCAGGACAGTTTAAAAGCTATGGAGTACTTTTCTGAAGATGATATTAAATTGCCACAATATCTCAGAGGCTCATCTTGGAACTGCAAGCAGCACGTGGCAGTCAGGAGGATGGGCTGGCCCGCGGAACAGACTGATCATTTCCCATCACAATCATGCTGGTTGCAGGGTTTTCCATTAGTCGTTACTGTGATGAGGAAAAGCCAGGCAGCTTGTGCGACTCCTTGACTCCTACATTCACAGCACCATAAAAACGTTTTTGAGCTCAGAGCACATTTGGGGGGAGAAGGAAGAATATGGACTGCCTTGGTCACTACAGAGACTGCACAACTTACTCAAAAACAACTGCAAAGGTTCATCCATGGCACACTGGCTGGGAAGAGAACCAACTGGAGTGAGCCGAATGCTAAGTGCAGATTATAGCACGACCCAAAAAGAACAAGTGTCTGTAAGTTTATAATATCTAAGTGTAGGGGACACTCACATCCTGCCAGGACATAAGGGAGATCTCTGGTTTCTTAAGTTCCTATTGCCACCCCTCCAGAAGGAGAGAACCAGTCCTCTTCCTGCCAACTCCTGCTCCTACCACAGAGCCCCTGAGGGGAAGTGTGTCTGTACCTGGGACTGCTTTAAACCCTTCTAAGCGTTGACTTTATTGCTCAACTTTTTCCAGTCTAAAACGCTCATTTACTAGATAATTCTCTCTTTACACCTTAGCACACTTTTCATGAGGAAGTTTCGCTGAAGTAATTCCATCCCTCAGGGAGCCACTACACACAGACCTTTTCCATATTAGTCCCCACAGGTAATTTCCACAAATGCCCCAAAACACATCTTTACATTTTTTTCATTGTAAAAATGCTGATTTGTTTTTAAGCGGCTACTGTCTGTCCATTACGAGACAGTGACCTCGGAGCTATGTGGGAAAGGTTTCATTTGGTAGAGTTGCTGCTCGTAAGGTGTGGACATCGCCCAGCTCCCGCATCAATGTGGAGAAAACCCAGTGGCCAGGCTGCAGCCCACCACCGGCGTCATGTCCCAGATCTACAAGGGAATAAGAAACAGGAGAGGCAACGCTGATCGTGTGGTGTAATAGCAAGAATCAACACTGACCGACAAACGGCTGTCAAAGGGGTGTCAAAATAGCCAATTCTCTCATCATCTTCTTTCACTACAAAACCTCCTTAAGATTTAGATAAACAATGTGATTCAGGTTGGCTGTAATCCTAACACTCTGGGAGGCCGAAGTGGGGGGATCCCTTAAGCTCAGGAGTTTAAAACCAGCCTGAGCAAGAGTGAGACCCCATCTCTACTAAAATAGGAAAAAATTAGCCAGTCGATGTCGAGAGTGCCTATAGTCCCAGCTCCTCGGGAGGCTGAGGCAGGAGGATCTCTTGAACGCAGGAGTTTGAGGCTGAAGTGAGCTATTTGATGCCACTGCGCTTTACCCAGGGCAACAAAATGAACTTCTGCCTCAAAAAAAAAAGGAATGTAGTTCACCAAAATGAGGAAAAAGCTTAAATACAGTATCTTGACAAAAACGTTACATCACAAAATGTTTTATTATAAATATAATTTTTCAAAAGCCCACTGGGAATATAACATTTCAGTTTCACAACTCAAGAGTGGTACTAAGTATAAAACACTCACTTTTGACTTCTGCATATTAAGCCAATGACTTAACAATGAGGATGCCTTCTGGTCGGCATGAAAAGGTGCTTGAGCAAGAGAAGGACCTTCTAGAGATGGGCTTGCCCCAAATCCAGGCCAGTGAAGGTGGAGGCACCTGGAGGTCAGATGGGCACCCACAAGGCTGCCAGGCCCCCACCCCCAGCTTACTCCATCAGGTTGACGTGGCAGAGGGAAACGCCAGGGGACTGGCTGCCTCTGAGGGCAGGAGAGACTCACAAGCTCGCAATTTGCTACTCAGGGTTTAAACTGGCAATTGAAAAGGAAGGCCATCAGAAAAGGCTAGAACTGTCTCCAGCCCAATCCTAACATGACCACAGGGCAATATGAACTGAGATGCTAATTGAGACAATCACCCAGCTTACCTTTACAACACGGTCGGTCCCACAGGTCACCATCAGTCCCCTGGCAACATCCATGGACATGTGGGAAATGTTGTGTTTTCCTTCATGAAAGGTCGCTAGAGAAGTTCGACTGACAAAGAAGAGAGAGGTCACTGCAAACTCACCCCACTGAACCTGTGGCTAACTGGGTAACCTTTTTAGCAAAATAAAAGAAGCAAATACTTACAATGAGAGTGATAAAATTTTTTCCTAAAAATGTGGCTATGGCTTTGAAAGCTAAGCTTACAGGAAGGGAGGCAGAAAGCACGGCAGACTGCAAGGCTGCTTGATAAAACTCCCAAATAACGTTTATGCTTTTTACTGGGAAGGCTGATGCATTCCCAGACTTAAGAACAAGAACTTTCCACAGAAGAGGAGCTACACGGAAAGACAGCATGGCGAGGCGCGTCCTTCATGGGAAGACTCCCTGAAACCTCCCTGCCCCCCCAGGGCAGTGCCTCTTACAGCCTGGCTCTTACTCCCCCCTGACACCCAGCAGCTGTGACCCCGTCACTAATCCCAGCCCCCACGATGACTTTCCGACTTGGGCCTCTGCCTGGGTTTTAAAAGATGATTTTAAGGGAAGGAGAAGAAAATGGTGGCTCTGCTTGAGTCGGGGCAGAATGGGTTCTACACACAGACGTGTCTGACTTGCAAGGAGTTATTTAGGAACAGAATTTAAGGTCAGGTTTTTGGGGAAGAACAAATGTTGGTCTCTGGAGTTTATCCAGTAGTTACATTTATGTACCTGGGTGACATTTTGTGGAAAGCCAGCTCAATCACTGCCATCCACACTGGCCCTATCCCCGCATAGCACCTCGTGGGTGGAGGGGGCTAAGGAATGTCCACTCGGCTGCTGGACTGGCCAAGGAAAGCTGTCCAGGCCAGGGGCAGCCTGAGATAAACACTGGTGGCCTCAAGTCATGAAGGTGGGGCAGAATCCTCTCTTTTAGAATTGGTTTATGAGACAAGGGCAGGCAACACTCACTCTTCATCTTTGATGGAGTCGTAACAGGAATCACAGACCCGGACTTGGAACTCGAAGCCCATGACGGGGTAACTCGAGCGCTTGCTGCTGCACTTCCCGCAGACGGCCTGCCCGCACTTCCGGCAGTGGTGCTGCAGGGCACGGGAGGAGGACAACAGGGCCTTAGGCTCTGTCCTAATGCAACATGGCTCCCCTTTAGAGTCAGGGAATAGGAGCGGGGAAGACATGCCTGGAATTATAATCGCCCCAATTCAATGTATGAATTAACACGGAAAAGACAGACACTTGTGACACTAGTCAAGGAAATACTGCTTTTTATTCACTCTGAGTATCTGTCTACATGTTAACAATATTACTAAGAACAAACTGAAAACTTAGGAGCCTGACCAGTGTAGATTTGAGGAAGAAAAAATCTATTCCTATATCATAGAAAGGTTTAAAAATAAGTTTTAAAGGGTGGCACCTGTGGCTCAAGGAGTAGGGTGCCAGCCCCATATACCGGGGGTGGCGGGTTCAAGCCTGGCCCCAGCCAAAACTACAAAAAAAAATAAAATAAAATAAAAAGTTTTAAATGTACTATGTACTATGTCCTCACAAAGAAACTAATATCCACAATCCCATGTTTTAGTTCTTCTCCCCCGCTACCCTTTTTTAAAGTTACGGTCTTACTCTGATACCCAGGCAGGAGGCGGCACGATCATAACTCACTGGTCTTCAACCCCTAGGCTCAAGCACTCCTCCTACCTTGCTGAGTAGCTGGGACTACGGGTACATGCCACCTCATTTTTACATTTTTTTGTAGAGACAGATTCTCACTAAGCTGTCCAAGATGGTCTCAAATTCCCGGCCTCAAGTAATCCTCCTACCTTGGCTGGCCTGGCAAAGTTCTGGGGTCCCAGGGGGACCACTGCACCCAGCCATTTGCTATTTCTTTTAATTTCTCAAGTTGTGATTCTGAAAATAAGCCTCCAGAAAATTTCAAAATCATTCAGTTTTATTACTGATTTCGACATACTATTTTGCCACTAAAAGTTTAGTGATCGGCATCTTTTCTCCATCTTTTGCATCAGGTCCTCATGCACAAAAGTAAAATTCACTTCTCTATGTTCCCTTTAGAGGTAGGGAATACGTTGCCTGTCAATTACCATGCACTAGTTACCATCAGCCGTGTACTGATAAAATGCAGATGCTATTTCAAAGCTTTAGAATGATGTCAGAGCTGAAAACATTCCCCTTCCAGTTTCATAGTACATCTTACTGTAGAAAGCTTTTTGAATAAAATCAAAAATTTTGTCAGCACATAGAAACTCTAGGCTAATACTCCAAAGGGATGCAACCAGTGGGAAAAGGAATAAAATCTGCACTCTTTTCTTACTCACCTGCACAAGTTCACAGTCGCCCTGAATGAGTGGCTACCTTCAAGGCTGCACAGACGCATATTTTCTTCATAGAACTTCAGTATTATAAGAATGCCTAGTGCTAAGGTCATCTTTGGAATCTACAGGCTGTTCAAGGCATGTTTCTTTAATTACAAAAATTAAAAATGGTGGGCGGCGCCTGTGGCTCAGTGGGTAGGGTGCCGGCCCCATATCCCGAGGGTGGCGGGTTTGAACCCGCAACAAAAAATAGCCGTTGTTGTTGCGGGCACCTGTAGTCCCAGCTACTTGAGACAAGAGAATTGCCTAAGCCCAGGAGTTGGAGGTTGCTATGAGCTGTGATGCTACAACACTCTACCAAGGGCGATAAAGTGAGACTCTGTCTCTAAAAAAATAAATAAATAAAAGTTGTACTCGAAATATGCTTAATAAAGGTGTTCAGGTATAATAGAATAACTCAGAATAATTTAAAATTCATAGGGCCAGAGTATTCCCATGAAGACTAAATGATTACCTGTTACCTGTCTGTGACAGCACAAAGCACAAGCATAATTGTAGGCCTTAGTTTATTCTAATTCTGTGCTTGGCTGGTATAAAGCACTGCCTTTAGTAAGCAAGAGTCCTAAACTGAAAGATCTTTGGTCTGTTTAGAAACAGGCTCTCAGCACTTCCTACATATCCCTGCTCTTCCAGTGCAGGCTGCCCAACGGTCAAGTCCCAGTCTTGCTGCCCCGGGACATGTCTCGCTCATTGTTAGCACACAGTGATAATGTTATAAAGAGTATAGGAATTAATAGCATTTGCGGGAATAAAGTATGATTCCAAAAAAAGAAAAGACAGATTAATTATGTAAATAACAAAACTTACAGCCCAGTGACAGGAGGACGACGTTGGCCACTCACCTGTCTCAGCCCCAGTGTCTTTGTGTCCCACATCTGCTTGAGGTTCCAGAAAAAGGGCTGCTCACATTTCTGACACGAATCACTTTCTAACCACTGAGGAGCCTGCGGGCAACAGAAAGTCACAGCCAACATCAGCAGGCGTGTATGTTTACCCCGACATTTAAGGAATTAACAGTTCGACACCTTGCTGGTGCTGGGACTTTTTTGAATTCTGTGATATACTCTAGATGCTTGCCATATTCAATATTACCTTGAACTGCATTTTGAGTAAATGTGACAATTTTATCAATGTTTATAGGGTTGTTCAATTTGTACTCTACAGATGAGAGGGAGCATTTGAATTTTGTATTGGGAACTGTTTTTTTTTTAATTCCTAAGGCAATATGGGTTTTATGTGTGCTAACTAAAAGTGTTAATCATAGTTTGATTTTTGACAGATAACATCTAGCTTGTGACAAAGTGACACCTCCTCCTATGAAAGCCGGCATGACTGTGAACTCTTAAGGGTCTCACTCTGTTGCTTACACTAGAGTACCGTAGTGTCAAAGCTCACAGCAACCTCAGAGTCCTAGGCTCAAATGATCCTCCTGCCTCAGGTCTCCTGAGTAGCTAAGACTACAGGCACCCTCCAAAATGTCTGGCTATTTTTTAAATTTTTTTTTTTTTTTTTAGTAGAGACAGAGTTTCACTCTTGCATACTCTGGTCTTAAACTCCTGAGCTCAGGCAATCCATCCACTTCGGCCTCCCAGAGTGCTAGGTGCCCCTGGCCTACATATATCTTTTTGTACCAAAGTTAGAAATCTCTATCCAGTTGAGTAAAAATCTACTTTTGTGGAATCTGGGGAACTACCACTTGGGAAGGCTGCAGGGTCCCAGGTGACCGACGGCAGCCTAGTTGTTCCAGGTGGGCGTCGCGCAGGCAGTGTCACCTCCTCCCTTAGCCCTTCCCAGCTCTCAGCAGTGGGGCCCTCGTGGGAGCCACACAGCCATCCTGCAGCCTCCACTGAGCAGTGAGCTCGGACTCCATAGGTCTCGGCGCACATTTCTTCCCCCCCACCAGCCACTGAGTTCTTTGTTAGCTTTATTCATCCTGACGTATCTACAGCCTGTCACACAGCAGATTCTCAACGCACTTTTGTTGAAATAGAAGAATCAAACTCTTGAAATTGCTTTATTAAGAACTTAGAAAATACAAAGTATTTCTCTAAATACAAAAGTTACAAACTATGGTCTAGCTGTTAAAAACTGCTTAACCCCAATCACTTCACATTATATAGATGCAATAAAAATAGTGGAAAATAATATTAATCCAAATACTATAAAAAGATCTTTTTTTTTTTTAATCTTGAAAGTTAACATTCAAGAAAACGATATCTGATAGGAAGAGGTAATGATTGTGGAATCACAGAATCTTTGAGTTACACTGACTCTAAGAAAATACTCTGTGAAGACGGGGAGTTTTATAAAGAATTTAAAGGGAGTTTTGATGGTTTGCAGGACAGGTGCCCTTAGTTCTTCATTTTGTTTCTGCACCCAAACCATTAGCCTCCCTAATGCTTATTTTAGATGTCACTAGAAACAATTCGACATGTGAAAACCATGACAAAGGTCCTTTTTTCTAACAAATGCAATCAGTATAACCTAATTCTTTGTACCCTCAATGAATCCCAAACAA
>NW_003852408.1:8946670-8960384 GCF_000181295.1 Otolemur garnettii | reverse complement strand
GCCTGTGGTCCCAGCTACCTGGGAGGCTGAGGCAGAAGAGTCGCTTGAGCCCAGGAGTTGGAGGTTGCTGTGAACTATGATGCCATAGCACTCTACCCAGAGTGACAAAGTGAGACTATCTCAAAAAGGAGGGGGGGAGGCTCGGCGCCTGTAGCTCAAGTGGCTAAGGTGCCAGCCACATACACTTAAGGTGGCAGGTTTGAATCCAGCCCAGGCCCGCCAAAACAACAATGATGGCTGCAACTAAAAAATAGCCAGGCATTGTGGCGGGCGCCTATAGTCCCAGCTACCTGGGAGGCTGAGGCAGGAGACTCAATTGAGCCCAGGAGTTGGAGGTTGCTGTAAGCTGTGATGCCATGGCACTCTACCCAGGGGGATAGTTTGAGGCTCTGTCTCAAAAAAAAACCTCCCCTCGCTTCACTTTGGGGAGCAACACTGCAGGGTAGAGTGACCCAGGCACATGCTTATAAATAAATAAAGCACCTTTAAAAAAAAAAAAAAACCAAAAATCCCAAAGCTCTTTTTTTCTAGGGGTGTGGGGGCAGCAGGCACTCATCAGTAGACTGAAGTGGGCTGAGATAGAACAGAGATTTCTCCAGACAACTGGGGCAATGCTGAAATGGACAGGGAAGAAGGCAAGTGTGACACAGAGACGAGCGCCTGCGTGGGACAATTACCATCTTGATGTAGAATTATGTCTTTGTTTATGATCGGCAAAAGGGAGGTGAAGGCTGGTGACATCTGGGATACTGCCTGGGGACACTGTCCCTACGGGAGACACAGCCACAGCTGAGGGGAAAAACAGCAGATGCGGCCTCCTTGTCTTATGTTGGAGACACACCCAAGTGTAACTCCTACAAAACCAGTCACATGGAACAAAAGGCACAAAGTATATTCACTACAACCATCTCCAAACAACTCTAGGAAGGGCTATCATTGTGTCTTCAGGACACAATGAAGGCTTGAGTAATCAGTGATGGGTGTTTAATTTTAGACTCCCACCCTCAGCCACTGGGAACTCTGTCTTTTCTACACCAAACGTGACCTAGGAAAAGAACACTGATTTGCAAACTTGCTAATTCCTCACATGATCCAGAAATTTACTTTTTTGTCTAAAGTTAATATGCTGAAATTTTCTATTTTCCTTGATCATTAAATATTACTTTAAAATAAAAACCTTAAGAAAACAAACTTTAGTTGTCTGGAATTCAGAAGGCTGGTCCTCAACCAAAACAGAAGAGCATCAAACACTTCCAAATTTGTTTTAAAAAAGAAAAAAGAAATACCTGAAGGCCAAGTCTGCATGTTTTCCCCTTCGCCTCTCATTGATGAAACCACTGGCCTGTTTTTATCTACAATTTTTAATAATCTGTTTCCAGATATAAAACAGATTAAAATCTGTCCCACAAGAGACTAAAGAGGGTAAAACTGAAGGTGAGAAAATAGTTTCAGGAAAAACTTTGCCGCTTCTATGTGAAAGAATTTTGTGTGCAAGTACAAAATGACATCACCACGCAGTACACAAGGATACGTGGTCAGAACAGTGACACTGAATCAGCAAGAAGAGTTAGTACTCTGGAGGCCGAGGGAGGAGGATCACTCAAGCTTGGGAGTTGGAGACCAGCCCCAGCAAGAGGCAAGACCCTGTTTCTACTCAAAATAGAAAACTTAGCTGGGTGTCGCGGCAGAAGGATTGCTTGAGCCCAGGAGTTTGAGGTTGCTGTGAGCTAAGCTGGTCCCACAGCACTCCAGCCTGGGCAATAAAGTAAAGCTCTGACGAAAAAGAAGGAAAGAAAGGAAAGAAAGGGCAACAGAGTAAAGCTCTGAAGGAAAAGAAGGAAAGGAAGGAAGGAAGGAGGGAGAGGGAGGGAGGAAAGGAAAGAAAGGGAGGAAGGAAGGAAATAGAAAGAAACAAAGAAAAGAAAGAAATGAGTAAAGTATATCAAATGTAGACATTTTCATCAAAATGGTTATGTTTATAAGAGCAATGTCAGTTAAGCGATACATCAGTGCATTTCCTAACATTCTCATGTTTTCAAATGACTCAATTTCAAGCAAGGTTTTTTTTTTTTTACATACATATAAGTTATCTTTAAATTCTCAGTTCCTTTCTAATAGTCACAGAAGTGGCTATAACAGCCCAGTCTCAGGGTCAGGTCTCCAGGGTTAGAATCCTGGCTCTGCCATTAGGCAGCCCTGTGTCCTCACGAATGTTTCTTGACTTCTCTGTGCCTCGATTTCCTCAACAGTAAAATGAGATAACAGAGGTGCACATCTCGTAAGGTTGTGAGGATTAAACAAGTTCATGTTTGTGAAGTGTTCTGAATAGTGCCCAGCACACAGTAACTGCCACATAAGTTCAGGCAGTGAGCCAAGTATTTTACCTGCTTTATTTCCCTTAATTTTCATCACAACCTTAAGAGAAAGAGCAACATTATCCCTATTTTACAAGTGAAGAAACCGGCTTAGAGCTTGAAGCACCTGTGCACAGCTAGTGAGCAGAGGGAGATCCTGGCATCCAGCCCGTGTCTGTCTGTCTGTCTACACACTCCAGAGGCCTCTGTAAAGGGGTCCTATGTACTTCAGCACGTGGAGGTCTCCACGCGTGGTTCTAAGGTATGGCAGCCTATAGAACCAAGCTCTTGCCTCTGGGATTTTGCTCCAGGGTTTAAGAAGGAATATTTGCTGAGCTGAAAGGTAGAGAGGCAAAAGGGAAAAAAGAATATGCTTAAAAGAATTTGTGATAACAAAAGAAAATCAAAAAATCAGAAATCAATAGGCTTCTTGGAACATATTTTAGGATAAGAAATATCCGTAACTTTATTTCTTTTAGTACTCAGAATTCAGTGTTACACTATAAACTACCATGAGCCATCCTGCTCTATATCTACTATCTAAGGAAAAAATATTTTGTGTTTCAAAGAGCAAAAGATACTAATGTTAATCACGTTACAATTGGTTCACTCTTTTCTGTATGTTCCATCTGCCTAATCGGAACATGATATGACAAGAATAATTTCATTGCACTGTTATCACCAATTGCTGTACTCACTGTACTGATGTATCAAATATTATACAATCTGTAATTCACTAATTTAAAATAAAGTTCTGTAATAACTGTTACTTGCTCACTTATTTTTTGTGCTTACTTGCAAGAAGGAGCCTTTCTTTATGACGTGGCAGGGAAGCAAATTTGCTTCTAACCTGACAGTGTGGTGGCTGACAGCCACAGCAGGCTGGCAATGCTTCAGTCAGTACTGATGGGGGACTGAAAAGGTAATTCCAGACAAGCATTTGGAACTGGGGAACCTGGGACCAATCCTCTATGCCCTGCCTAAGGGAGTCCTGTAAATTGTATAAAACCATAAGTAGGATCTATAGAGAACTTGAATCAATCCACATGAAAAAAGCCAGCAATCCCATATATCAATGGGCAAGAGACATGAATAGAACCTTCTCTAAAGACAGATGAATGGCTAACAAACATATGAAAAAATGCTCATCATCCCTAATTATTAGAGAAATGCAAATCAAAACCACCCTGAGATACCATCTAACCCCAGCAAGAATGGCCCACATCACAAAAATCTGCAGATGCTGGCATGGGTGTGGAGGGAAGGGAACACTTTTACACTGCTGGTGGGACTGCAAACTAATACAACCTTTTTGGAAGGAAGTATGGAGAACCCTCAAAGAATACAAGCTAGATCTCCCATTTGATCCTGCAATCCCATTACTGGGCATCTACCCAGAAGGAAAAAAATCCTTTTATCATAAGGACACTTGCACTAGACTGTTGACTGCAGCTCAATTTACAATCACCAAAATGTGGAAACAGCCAAAATGCCCACCAACCCAGGAATAGATTAATAAGCTGTGGTATATGTACACCATGGAATACTATTCAGCCATTAAAAAAACGGAGACTGTAAAGCCTTTGTATTAACCTGGATTAAAGTGGAACACATTACTCTTAGTAAAGCATCATAAGAATGTAGAAGCATGAATCCTATGTACTCAATTTTGATATGAGGACAATTAAAGACAATTAATGACAATGTGGGGTTGGAGGAAGGGGAGAGCAGAGAGAGAAAGAAGGAGAGAGCGGTGAGGAAAGGAAGAGCAGAGAGAGGGAAGGGGGGAGTGGGTGGGGTCTTGGTGTGTGACACACATTTTGGGGACAAGACACAATTATAAGAGGGACTTTACCTAACAAATGTAATCAGTGTAACCTGGTTTCTTGTACCCTCAATGAATCCCCAACAATAAAAAAAAAAATTGTATAAAACTCTAACTCATGGTCAGAACCTTATAGATCCCAGGCTATTTACCTCTCTGTACTATCTACTCAGCTATTAAAAAACAAACAGACAAATCCTTTGGGGATTATTTTTGAGACAGAGTCTTACTTTGTCACCTTTGGTAGAGTACTATGGCATCATAGCTCACAGCAACCTCAACTTCTGGGCTTAAGCAATTGATTCTCTTGCCTCAGTCTCTCAATAGTTGGGACTACAGGCACCCACCACAGTGCCTGACTATTTTTAGAGACAAGGTCTCACTCTTGCTCAAGCTGGTCTCAAACTTGTGAGCTTAAGCAATCCACCCACCTTGGCCTCCCACGTGCTGGGATTATAGGCCACTACGCCCAGTCCTGGGACCACATTTTAGTATAAGAAATACTCAATAACTTAATTTCTTTTAATACTCAGAATATCAGGTCAGGCACAGTGGCTCACATCTGTAATCCTAGCACTCTGGAAGGCTGAGGCTGGTGTATTGCTTGAGCTCAGGAGTTTGAGAACAGCTTGAGCAACAGGGAGACCCCATCTCTACTAAAAACAGAAAAACTAGCCAGGTGTTGTGGTAGGTCCCTATAGTCCCAGCTATTCAGGAGGCTGAGTAAGAAGGATCGCTTGAGCCCAAGAGTTTGAGTTGCTGTGAGCTATGATGACACAGCACTCTAGCCTGGGGCAAGAGAGTGAGACTCTGTCTCAAAAAAAAAAAAAAATTTCATCTTACACTATAAGCTATACCATGAGTCATTCTGCTATATGTTTTCTGTCTAAGGAAAAAAGTTTCGTGCTGAGAAGAGCAAAAGAGAATATTAATCAAGTGTAATGACTGTTTCACTTTTTCTACATCTGTCAACCACCAGGCTGTCAGGCTACTAAAAATAATCATCCTCTGACACAATTTGCCTTCCCGCCTCTCCCACAGATGTGGTGTGCTGCCCACACAGGAAGCACCTTGCCTAATGGGACTATTTTCTTCGTTCTCCACATACACAATCACATTCCACAGTGATAAGGCTTTGAAAGTAGGAATCCTGCTCCGACTTCCTAAGGACTTTTTCCGTAAGAATTACCAAGGATAAGGACAGCACATTGAAATCCAAGTTGTAAACGCTTGGGAGAACCACCAGCAGTGCTGGTCCCAACAATCTCCTCTGTCATTACCCCAGGGACACATCTTGTCTCTGAATTTTCTGCTCTCCCAGAATAAGACAGAAAAATGATGGGCCAAGAGCCCAGGAAATAGAACGGAATACTAGCTGTCTGGGTCCAAGTAACTCATAGCTGATAAACAAAACACAGTTTGAATACATCTTTTTAAAGAGAATACTATACTTTCTATAATAATGAGCCTGTGTTATCTACGTCCAGTAATGAGTTACTCTAAGCCCACCAACAGAAGTTTTAAACTTAAATTTTTTAAATTTTAAAGATTTTAAAATTTTAAAAACCCAAATGACTGTTTAAGAAAATTAACCAGTAGACATGTAATCAGAATTTCCTCTCTTTGGCTTCTCTTACTTACAAGGTATTAAAAACCCTTGAGATCAGTACGTTTCTGCATTATGGACGGCACTTTATTATTTATAAGGTAGTCTATTTCTTTCCCACTAGGTCATAAGCTTCTTATGGCCAAGAATCATTGTATGTAAACAGAGTAGCCAAAAAGTCCAGAAGTGAACAATGTTGCTACTGTTTCTATCAGATCAATTACTGATACTTCTCCTGGGGTTTGCTAAAAATGAAGGTTTAATCATTTGAGAATCAGACTCAAAATTAATGGGAGTCCACAACAAGTGAACACATGTGTAAGAGTTTGGCGGGAAGGCAGAGTTCACACATCCTGTCCACTGCAGTGTTGCCGACACGCTGAGCTACACGCTGCTATGAAGGACAGCACGCCGGACAGATTGCAGGTTGTCACTCAACAGAGTAATGTCACCAAGCACTATCTATAAGCCATTTACTATTCATATGTGCCTAAGTTTCCATACTGTGTTGTAGAGGACGCCAAGAGCCAGACAACCTCTGAACAAGATGATTTGCAGCTGAGGGGTGGACTTCGGGCAATTCGTCTGCAGGCCCTCCTTGCGGAGAAAGCCCGAGCCCACGGCAATCCTTAGGCACGCAGTCATTGTCTAATACTCCCCTCACCTGTGTCTTGTACTGTCTCAATAAAAGGCTAGTGCGGAGGGTGCTCGGAGCTGCCCTGCAAACCAAGTTAGCCCGCCTCCGACAAGCTTGTACTTCTAATCCTCATCACGCCTGGTTCCTTCCTGCAGTGATCGAGACCAGGTCCACAGGGGCCCTAGGGGTTGCAACACTGTGTGGCAAACCTATAGATGCTCAACAAATATTTCTTAAATTAGACTATGAATCATTAACATCCCTAATACTCTTAAATCTTCTCTGGATTCAACTCTTGCTGCTGATATCATAGGCTATCGACACCACTTAGTTCTCTAAATGCAGGCAAAGATGAGAATGGAAACCCTGTCTGGAATGCACATATCCCGGGGCCCAGAAAGTCTGTTTTCCAAAATCTGTCTGAAATAAATAATTGAACAATCACAGAATAACAAGGTCAAGATCATTAACTATAACACTATTCAAAGCATTTTTTTAAAAGCGAGGTCGCTTAGAAAACTGAGGTGTCTTTCTAAAGAAGATTTACAAATAATTTCATCCAATAATTTTACTCCATGGAGGAAGAAACTGACACTCAGAGATTTTATGGTACTTATCTAAACAATGGCTCCCAACTAGTCAGTGGCCCCACCAACTTAGAAATCAGGTCGCCTGAGACGAGCACTATGTTGACATGGTCTCAGTGGAACAGACTCATGGGAAGGAAAAGCAGAGAAACAGAAATGTATTTTCCCAGAAAAATACCCAGCACCAGCTTTATCCCTGAAGGTGGTTTCCTTTCTGTACAGGAACCTTGGGGACCACAGCGCGCTGCAGGGCTCCATGCAATCCAGTCCCTGGATGTGCCAGAAGATGGACTCCAGTGTTCTCTCTGCGTTTCTCCAGGCTGAGAACCCGCTGATTGTCTGCATTGCTTGTCACTGGTAGAGCCCTCAAGTGAACAGGGTATGTCGTGCACAGCGATCACTCGTAAGCAGAAGAGTGAGACGCTGGGACTGCCTGCACCCAGGCTGGCCTTTGTAGCCCATGGGGGGCAAGGCTGATAAGCCAGCTTGCCGGGATCTCTGCTGATGGCACTGCCCTGCTCGCACTCTCACCTCTTCCCTGCTGACGTCCATGTTCCACACTGCAATCCCACCATCCGAGGAGCAGGAGACGAGCTGCCGTGTGAGCTGAAGGTAACACAGAGACTGCACCCTGTCACTGCAAGGAGACACACAACAGTCACTTGTCTCAATGTGGAAAAACAAACCGTGGAGATCCCCAGTAGCAAAGGCACACGCACACAGAGGAGGGGGGGATCTGCCTCCTTCCTGCAGGCCCGTCAGACTGCTCCTCTGGATGCCCAAAGGCACAATCTCTTGGCCTATTTATTGACTGAGTGACTGAGACAGGGTCTCACTACC
This sequence comes from Otolemur garnettii, assembly GCF_000181295.1. Taxonomy (NCBI): domain Eukaryota; kingdom Metazoa; phylum Chordata; class Mammalia; order Primates; family Galagidae; genus Otolemur; species Otolemur garnettii. The sequence continues at coordinate 8,952,535 of NW_003852408.1, read as the reverse complement.
ACCATCAGGGCTCAAGTGATCCTCCTGCCTCAGCTATCAGAGTAGCTGGGATTCAAGGCATGCCACAACATCCAGTTAATTTTTCTATTTTTTGTAGAGACGAGGGTCTCCCTACATTGCTCAGGCTGATCTGAATGAAACTCTTGGCCCCAAGCGGTCCTCTTCCCTTAGCCTCCTAAAGTTCTAGGATTATAGGTGTGAATCACTGTCCCCAGACTTGGCCTGTCTATTTTTACACAGAACTTTTCCTTAGTTAATTTTCAACCTGATTGTGATTACAGTAAATAGCTACAGCCTAACCAACAAAGTAGAGGGCAAGGGGGGGCAAAGGAGGTATTCCTCTTCCTTTCTAGACTGGAAGGCAAGAGCCAAAATATAACAAGATCATCACTTGGGCGAATGTGACTGTCAAACCAGACATTACTCCTTAATGAAAGACCTCTTAGAATTAAAAAAGAAAAAAAGTTAAGCAACCATCTCAAGAAGAGCTTAGTAATGCATTACAGGTGCGGTTAAAGTCCTCACCTGCGGTCTCTAACCCACACCTGCTGTAAGCAGACATTTCAGTGGGGGACTCCTTGGGAGAGAAAGTGGTGAGGGCTCTTTGGAGAACGAATTAACCCTGTACTTTTTTTTTTTTTTGCTAATAAACACTAGACACTTGGGACTGGCAGAAAGCAGATAAAAGCAGGCCGAGAGCCCATAAAATTGCTATCTGGAAAGCTGGGGTCTGGAGAGACTAGGTACTAGAATATTACTGTGGTCCCGGGGCTCCCAGCAAACCAGAACCTCTCCCTGCCCCCACAGGAAGTCACGCACTGGTGGCCCTGCAGTAAGAGCGTCCGGCCTTTCCTTCCTCCGATGTCCCACATGATGATGCTGTTGTCAGACGCTCCTGAGAAGAGTAACCGCTGAATCGGGTCCCACCAGAGGCAGGCTACACTACCTGAGGGTGAGAGAGAGAGAGAGAGAGGGGTGGGCAGAGGGGACGGAGGGCGAGGTAAAATGTAACTGCATCAGGACATACACATTTGACAGCTGAACACCTAACTAGGCCCAGCTGAGCATTCAAGTAAAAATGCATCTTTATTGTGTACAATGGATCATTCAACCACGGTACCATGAGTCACAGAGGAGACTCATGGTACCATCACCCAAAGTTACAGCTTCAGGATTTCCAGTGGTTCATTAAACTACTTTGAATACAAACATTCCCTTGTTCTGTATTTTAAAAATTATAAAGTAGCTATATGGGAAATGTCAGTTCAGAAAAAGTCTTTGAGGAAAAAGACTTTATATTTTAGTCTTTAGAGAAAAAGACTTTATATTTTTATATTAGTCTTTAAAAAGACTAATATTTAATGAGAAAAGCCAGTGACGTTTACTGTGGTCATCTCATACCAGGTACAAATACAGATTATTCTAGGTCTCTGGGTTCTTACAAGCATTTTACCCAAGATGACTATGTTTAAGAAAATTAAATTTTACTAAGAAGAATATGTTCCAGCTCCATCCAGGTAAACATAAAAGATGTAAGATCTCCCTCTTTTTATGGCTGCATAGTATTCCACAGTGTACATCAATGTACTCAATACTATTATGAGACCAATACACAATCAATGTGTTTTATCAATGATAAAACATAAAGATAGTCCAGAAAGAAAGAGGGGAGAGGAGAGAGAGGGAAGGGGAGCAGGGAGGGCCGGTGAAGGGAAGGTATTTGGCAGGATCTTACCTAATGTGCACAATGCAAGGGTACATTTCAAAACAACTAAGGGTGTATTATAAATGTCTTACCTCAAAAATAAGTAAGTTAAGTGATAGTTATGTTAATTAGTTTGATTTAAGCATTCCACATTGTATATCAAATCATCATACTGTACCCCATAAATGTTATCATACAGTTATAATTTAATAAAAATTAAGCTTAAAAAAAAAAGAAAATTAAATTCCTCAGCAAAAAAGTCTGTATGTGCACTGCACAATTATGCCAAAGAATTTAGGTAAGGAAGGTAAACCTTACATTTCACACTCTATTTTGGCTAACTTATCAAATTTGGTATTCTTGGACACATCTTACTTTCTACAGATTTCTCTCTCAATAGGTCCCTTCATTGTTCATTGACTGCTGTTTGCCTAGAAAAAAAATTATTAATAAGCTTTATAAAACTGAACCAGTACCATAACTAATAATTATAGTTAAGTTTATAAAAAATTAATCAAGACATATCGAAAAGCAAATTACTTTTCAAAAACTACTCAACTTTCGAAAAGTAAAAGTTAAGACGGGGTATTCTGCAAAACTGGCTTGAGGGGGTCAATGCTGCATGAATTCAGACCTGGTGTAACCATATGCTTTAGCTAGAAGGCTCAGGGCAAACAGTCTTTCAATATGAAAATTACAAAGCAGTTACTAGAAACCATTCTTCCCTTAGCAACCCAGAAAATACTTCAGAGCCTGGAGGTCATGAGAGAATTCGTCATGAACAGAGAGTGGTTTCCTCAGGGGCCTCTGCTTTCCTGCCCGCCTCTGTTCTAACTTTGTTCTCTTTTCTTCCCTCTCCCCGACAAGAATGCTGGTCTGATAGAGTCTGTTTCACCTAAACAGGTTACCTAGAAAGCCTAGAATACATTTAACTGGTTACACATAAAACACCATCATAAACAAGTTCATCATTAATCCTTTCCACAAATCCCCAATTTTTCAATCTAAACCAGATGGCCTGAACGTTTATAATTTGTGACTCATATCAGAATTTGACCCTATTATCTGTATAAAAACTGCATTACATTTTACTTAGTTTTCAATGAAACTCCTTTTCTTTTTAATTGTTTGGGATTCACTAAGGGTACAAAGAATTAGGTTATACTGATTGCATTTGTTAGACAAAGTCCCTCTTATAATTGTGTCCTGCCCCCAAGAGGCATGTCATACGCTGTGACCCCCATCCGCCTCCCGCCTCCCTATCCTCATTGCCCTACCCCACCCTTGTATTAGCGCATCTACTGCCTTCATATTAGAATTGAGTGCAGTGGATTCTTAGTGAAACTCCTTTATGACACACATGTAGGTGGTTATCCACTACAAACAATGGAATTTTAAAGGACCGCCACAGAGCTTGGCCAACTCCCTGCACTATTGAAATAATGAAATTCCACCCCAGAATTCTTTTCCCTCAGTCCTACCCAGGATGTTTTCCAGTGGAGTCTGAATTAGCCCACCCATTTCTTCTAATTGCATTGATCCATTGAGTCATGTTTAGTGTCTTAGAAACTGGCATATTTAAAAATAATAATAACTATTGGCTTGGTGCCCACAGCTCAGTGGTTAGGGTGCTGGCTACATACACTGGGGCTGGCAGGTTGGAACCCAGCCCAGGCCTGCTAAACAAAGACAACTATGACAAAAAAAATAGCCGGGCGTTGTGGCGGGTGCCTGTAGTCCCAGCTACTTGGGAGGCTGAGGCAAGAGAATCACTTAAGCCCAAGAGTTTGAGGTTGCTGTCAGCCATGACACTATAGCGCTTTACAAGGATGACATAGGGAGACTCTGTCTCAAAAAAACAAAAAATAAAAATCTATTCTCCCAAAAATCTATTCTTACCACTTGTAAGAAATTTTAAAGTACTTCTGAAAACAATAAATTAATTTCAAAAGGTAAACAATATAGACAATATTATTCACACAAGCAATTTAGGACGGATTTTTGATAATGTGAAAGATTCACTTAGTTTTTACTCTAAATCCCGTATCTGGCCAGTCAAGCTGAAATCTGGACAGACCAGGAGATGCTGATCATCCATGAAACCATAGAACTGAGAACTGAATTTGGACCCCCCAGTGAGGTGAAAACCCACTGGGTGATGACACAGCCTACCTTCGTGTCCTTTAAGGGTTGTAATGACTGAACACGTGTTCTGTTCAAGCTTCAGCAGGGTGATCTGTCCAGAATAATCACCAACAAAAGCGTACTGAGTATCAAAGTCATACCTGAGGAGAGACGGTCAAGGACGTGTAACACAATCTCCCTCAAGGGCCTCCTGGAAAAGCTTTAGTCAAAATTGGTTTTCAAAGTTAGGAAACACACATTTTTAAAGAGAATTAGCACAAGCCTAAAACTATAAAAAGAAAGCAAAAACCCAACTGAAAATCATACAATATGTAAATATTGAAGGAAAAAGGGTTAAAAAGCCATTATTTCTAGGAAGGTTCATATTCATTCATCCCTTCAACGAGAATTCACGGAGTTCCCATTACTATACCAAGCGATCTTCTGGGAACTGGCAATAAAAAAGGCAGGAGCTGACAGAGAAGACCAGTTGTTATGACTGAGGTATAAAAAAGTGTAAAAGAATAAAATTACTAAGTAATGGAAATAGCAAGAAAGCACTGGAACAAAGTAGCTACTTAGGAAATAGCTCGGAAAATAACATAAAACTGACAGCAAATGGAGGAAGTGAACCTTTCTTTTTTTGTTGTTATTTGTTTTTGCAGTTTTTGGCCAGGGCTGGGTTTGAACCCGCCACCTCCGGCTTATGGGGCCGGCGCCCTACTCCTTTGAGCCACAGGCGCCACCCTGAATCTATCTTTCTTTTGGCCTAGATGAGTTAGCTTTAAATGAAAATGATGATTTACTTTAAATTACTAGGGATAGTTTAATAATCCAAAAGGCAGTTATTTGTGGTAGTAGTAAATTTAAACTTTAAAAATACATTAACTATTGGTAACAACTTGAAACCTTCTCAGTTTGCAGCCTCAGAAATTTGTGGAAAACCATCAATTTATACACAATAGGGTAACTACTATTTACAATAGGAGAAATACCACTGTTCCAAAACCCAAGTCAAAGAGGGCAATGCAAGCCAGGCCGTGACTGTGGGATTCTGCCCCATGTGCTGAATCCACTCTGGGAGGCCCAGCATACAACAGAAACATGTGGCTCACAATGTATCTTGAGGATTTTCCCCTTGCCTGATCCCAAAGTACATAGTGCCATTTTGAATACCTCAAATTTGAGTACTTGTTTGTAGTAAACATTTTAAAGAAAGGCTTTCAAGAAAAAAAGTTTACCCAGCATTCTGGGAGGCCAAGGCAGGTGGATTGCTTGAGCTCAGGAGTTCAAGACCAGCCTGAGCAAGAGTGAGAGCCTGTCACTAAAAACAGCAGGACGTTGTGGTGGGTGCCTACAATCCCAGCTACTCGGGAGACCAAGGCAAGAGAATTACATGAGCCCAAGAGTTTGAGGTAGCTATGTGACTCTGCTTCAGAAAAAAAAAGTTTACTGTGTCCAACATTCAACTCTGCCAGAAAAGCCCCCATGGGCCTGCTGTGGCAGTCTTGGCCTTGCTGTCACAAAGATACACAGTACCTGAAGGTGGCCCTAGCAAGAGTAAATTCTACATGAAGGGAATTCCATGTAATAGGAAATTTTTTTTTTTTTTGAGACAGAGTCTCAAGCTGTCGCCCTAAGTAGAGTGCCGTGGTGTCATAGCTCTCAGCAACCTCAAACTCCTGGGCTTAAGCAATTCTCTTGTCTTAGCCTTGCAAGCAGTTGGGACCACAAGCACCCACCACAATGCCTGGCCACCTTTCTATTGCAGTTGTCACTGTTGTTCAGCTGGCCCAGGCCAGGTTCAAACCCCTCAGCCTCGGTGCATGTGGCCAGTGCCCTACCCACTGAGTACAGGAATGGCTGTAATAGGAAATTTTTAAAGCAGTAATTTTTAGCATTTAGGGAGATCCCAAGACTCTGTTAAGAGTATTATAGGGGCTCGGCGCCTGTGGCTCAAGTGGCTAAGGCGCCAGCCATGTACACCCAAGGTGGCAGGTTTGAATCCCCAGTTCGGGCCCGCCAAACAACAATGA
>NW_003852408.1:8937876-8946507 GCF_000181295.1 Otolemur garnettii | reverse complement strand
AAAAAAAAAAAAAAAAAGAGTATTATAGGGATTATGAGCCCTCTCCATGATAAAAAGACATTTTAAAAAACTTTTGAGGTTGGGTGTGGTGGCTCACACCTGTAATACTAGCACTCTGGGAGGTGGAGATGGATGGATTACTTGAGCTCAGGAGTTCAAGACCGACCTGAGCAATATCAAAACCCCACCTCTACTAAAAATAGAAAAACTGAAGCAAGAGGATCACTTGAGCCTAAGAACTTGAGGTTGCTATGAACTATGACGCCATGGCACTCTAGTCAGGGTGCTAGACTGAGACTTTGTCTCAAAAAATATTTTTGTGTAATATTTTATCTTTATCATTAATTAATTATTAATTAATTAATAATAATCATTAATCTTTATCATTTATTAACAACCCTGAGAGTAACAAACCTTTATTATGGAGTACATTTTTTTGCAGGGTGTGCAGATAACCAATTACTAGAAGGTCAATTCCTTTTCTTCTTTCTTTAAACCATAAAACGTTTTTCAATTTGGATGCAAAGAAATGAGGGGAGGGATTTGCATTAATGGGCTTGAGTTTTCCATAATCTTTCCCAGCAAAAAAAATAATTCATTTGTTATTTTTTATTAAACCCAATTTATATCAAAGAAAAGTAGATACAGAAGTTCCTGGGTATTAGATGAAATAAATACATAGAGTATTAGATAAAATAAATATGTAGAATTCACTCAGTCTTTCGATCTCACAGAACAATTTATGATCAAAACCAAACACAGAGAAAAGACCAGGCGCAGCAGCTCACATCTGTAATCCCAGCACTCTGGGACGCTGAGGCAGGTGGACTGAGTGATCTCGGGAGTTCAAGACCAGCCTGAGTAAGAGTGAGACCCTGTCTTTAAAAATAGCCGGGCACTGTGGTAGATGCCTGTAGTCTCTGGTACTCAGGGAGCTGAGGCAAGAGGCTCACCTGAGCCCAAGAGTTTGAGGTTGTTGTGAGCAATGATGCCACAGCACTCTACCAAGGGTGACAAAGTGAGACTCAAAAAAAGAAAAGAAAAAAAATCCGCAAATACAGAGAAAATGAGGCGCAGGGAAGCGGCGGCCAGGCCTCTGAAGGATACTGTAAACACGAGGCCCAGGAGGTGAAGAAGTGCCTCCCCAGCATGTTCCCGCTCCGCGTGCACATCCAGCTGACACACTTGTCGTGGCCGGTGCTGACCACCCACTCTGCGGCCAAACTGAAGATAATTCCAGACACTCGGTTCTGATGAGCTGCGAGAACAGAAACGTAGGTGAAGAAACGTGTCCTCAGAAACGACTCTCCCCGGGAGGAACTGAGGCTCACCTTCTCCATCTGGTCTGCACAGTTATGCTCTGGACATGCAGCATCCTACCTGCTGGGCAGGAACACAGCACTCTGCCCACCCAACACCGCACTGCCACCCTCTCTAAGCCCCGTCTCTCTGCCCCCTCCACAAGGCTACCAGAGGGTACAAATAGAGTAGTGCCCAAGAGGGATTTGAATAATACAGATTTTTTTCTAGGCTCAAAATTTTTGAGCAGATTTTTGTCCTCTAAATCCTGAACTAATGATGAATTCCATGTGGAAAGCATCAGACTTTTCTTAGCAGAGCCATATTTTTTATTGTCTATAACTTTTGTGGTTTTGTTTTGTTTGAGACAGTCTTAAGCTGTGCCCTGGGTAGAATGCCGTGGTGTCACGGCTCACAGCAACCCCAAACTCTTGGGCTTAAGCGATTCTCTTGCCTCAGCCATCCAAGTAGCTGGGACTACAGGTGCTTGCCACAGTGTCCGGCTATTTTTTGGTTGTAGTTTTCATTGTTGTTTGGCAGGCCTGGGCTGGATTCAAACCCAGCAGCTCCGGTATATGTGGCTGCTGCTTTAGCCACTGAGCTACAGGCGCCAAGCCTACCTTATTGTTTTAACTCTTTAGAAAACACTGGTACTATAAATAAGAGCAACTACAATTTTCCAAAATTAAAACACAGTGTCAAACACTTTGTTTTTGAGCTGGGCATGATGGCATGCACCTGTAGTGCCAGCTACTCAGGAGGGTAAGGCAGGAGATGCACTTGAACCCAGGAGTTGGAGGCTAGCCTGGGCAACATAGCAAGACCCCATTTCACACAATAAAAAATAAAAAAGAAAGAAGGCCAGGTGTGGTAACTCACACCTATAATCCTAGCACTCGGAGGCTGAGGCAGGTAGATTGCCCTGAGCTCACAGGTTCGAGACCAGCCTGAGAAAGAGTGAGACCACCTCTAAAAATAGCCAGGCATTGTGGCAGGCGCCTGTAATCTCAGCTACTTGGGAGGCTGAGGCAAGAGAATTGCTTAAGCCCAAGAGTTTGAGGTTGCTGTGAGCTGTGACACCATGGCATTTTACCAAAGGTGACATACTGAAATTCTGTCTCAAAAAAAAAGAAAGAAACAAAGTCACTTCATCTCTAGAGTACCTTTTGCTTATGTGCAACTTTTTACTATTTATAAAGACAAAGTATTTGTCAAGTTCTCTATTCCAAGATATTAGCTGAGAATGAGGAAGGTATTCTGTCTATCTCCTGGCTTTGAAATATTTCCAGGTTAATTATAAGCCACACCAGGGCAGCTACACACAGAACTTAAATGCAGATGTTTAATAACTGCCCAGCCTGATGAATAAACCCAGAGGCCAGCTGAAGAAAGCACTGATCTTGCTCTCAGCTGTCTAAACTCCTTCAGAAGAACTGAGGAACTCTCCCCACAGTTCTCTGTGAAGGTCAGATTCACCCACTGCTAAAAGGTTACATCGAACAATTCAATACCCAGGAAGGCTCCTGAAACCTGAACAGTACTCTGATAGCTACTGATTAGAGGAAATAATAACTGCCTGACTCAGCCATTAGCTGAGAGCTGCCTGACTCAGTGACACATGTGGGGCTTAGTGCTTTTTCCGTTTTAATGATAATTTTAATTTGCATGAACACTTAGAAGGTGTGTATCATTTCCATTTTCAGATAAGAAAACTGAGCAGCAAACATTAAATGCATGCCCAAGTCTAGTGAGTAACAGATTAACTTGGTCTGTCTGACTCCAAACACTTTCCCCTAAACCTCAAACAGTGACAAGTTTCATACTAGTTTATGCTAAGGATATTAAAGTGAACAGTCGACTATTTTTTTCTTGGGAAGAAATGTCCTAGCTCTAAGATTATATCCTTTCTGCTGTTTTGTTTTTTTAAATGTCCTCTCTTCTATGAAACTGGTGAAATACAGCGATTCTTATTTTGCTTCATTTTTATTTTTGAAAACTCTTTCACTTAGCAAAATAAAAAAATTGGCAATCCCTGTATAAACCTTTTAAATATTTTAAAAAGTGTTACTAGTCAATGAAAAGTACAAAGGTCTGGAAGCCATAGAACTATGCTGCCTTATATTCTATAATGAACTTTGACAAGCAAAATGTAGACAAAAATAACATGGGGCATAAAATATGAAATAATTTAATAAGTAAAAATAATTTATTAAAGAATTTGCCCTTTGATAAAAGCATTGCCCGGGCATATAAAAAAAGGTCTCCAAATTTCTAAGTTAGTATTTCATAAAAGGCCTTAAAGTTTCTTTCTTACTTTAAAAATAAACTTGGAAGTGATAGCTGAGAATTCAAAATTGTTTCTGTTGTTGTAATAACACTGTTTAATGCTTGTACGTTCTTTAACAATGCAAGATTGAAAAGTGGGTCGTTCTTTGTCACACAACTTTCTTTCCCTCACAATTATATGCCAAGTTCAGAACTATGGTCATGTTATATCACTTTTCTCCTACTTTAATTTGGAACACGTGAAATGGCATCTAGGGAAAAGCAATTTGGCCTTTTTGCTAAAATTCAAAAATCTCTTTCCTATATACATACCCTATTATTATACCAAATTTCTCCAACAACATATATGTAAAACATTTCGACTCTATTTTTCACCTTTCCCCACCAGCATGAAGAATAAAATTTTAGAAATATAGGGTGAATAAAATGAGGCTAATTGTTATGTCTTCAGGCAAAGTTTCTGGGAATCAGCTAATTGGTCTGCTGGGAATCCACAACTTAATCAAGTTGCTCTGGTTTTGCAACTTCAATCTGAAGTTAACATCTGGAACTTGCTTCTGTTAAGTTTTAAAATGGAGTGGAATCTCTGTAAGTTGACCACCCAAAGGACTGCAACATGAGGAAATGGTCAACGTAAGGAACTAGGCCTACTGTGCTGACACTTACAGGTGGCACACGTCCAACCTATGAAATCAGGTCGACTTAAGGAGGTGGTCAGTGGAGGGAGGCGGGCAGCTGTGGACCTGCCCACTACTGTATCTACGCTTACAGTGCAAAGTAAAAACTGAGAAAAATGTATATGCCACAGATGTTACGAAGTAGTAAAAGCCTGGTACTAAAAGATGCTAATACTTTAATTAAAAAACACTACAACTCCCTGGAAATACAGTGACAAGTGGTCACCATTAAATAAAGCTTAACTAATTTTCAAACTGAGCAATCTTTGTGCTTTAAACGGGTGAAAAAATCTTCATAAGGTGGCAATGTTGTAGAGACACAATGAGCAGGCACTCAGCCTCTATCAGGGGGCTGTAAAAACTTACACTATTGCTGGAAAGCAGTTTGCAAAATAAATCTAGAGCATTCAAAATCTTTTTAAATGTTTGCCCGAGTTATTTCATTTACAGGATTTGGGTTTTAAATAGAAGTAACCATAATTACAGGATTAAAGTCTGAACAGGAGTGAAGAACGCACACCCCCACCCCTGTGTGTAGTACCGGTGTGTGTACACACACAGATAGAAAAACTGTACACACGCCTGCAGATGTACACACACAGTAGTGCTTGTTCTCAAAAAAATAGAAGCAATATACGCATCCAATAATAGAAGACTGGCAAAATTAAACCTGATACACAAACCCAACAGACAGAATTTAAACATGAGGCTGGTGTGAGTCGCTGTGCTTTTTCTTTTGCTCATCAGCTTTTGACATTACGAATTGTTGACTGACCAGGGTAAGGGAAGACAAGCACAAGACATCTACATGAATGAGCAGGAAAAAGACGATAAAACTCCAAAGCAATTCTCCCATAATTGCTATAACGAAATTAAAACCTTAAACTAAAAACCTAATTCTCAACAGAAGGGACGGTGGCCTCGTTTTGTGTCTGTCTACACGGGTCTGGGCGCAGGACAGGGTGTGGATTAAAATTACCTGGGTAGGTCTTGATAAAGTTCATTTTATTAAAATCTTCAGATATGTGAAATTCCTAAAAGGAAATAAATGCACACAATGAGAAAAGTTAGGGGTTCAGAAACAACAGGAGCTTAACTTTTAAAATGAAGTAAAATCCAAGAATGATTTTATCCCATGACCAGGACTTAGCATTTGCTCTTTAGTGCCTGTGACTGGCTTCTTCCGGCAGACCTGTCCTCAGGCCATCACTTCTTGGGGGGAGCCGACCGAATACCATAAATAAAGTGCCCTGAGCAGCTCAGCATTTTCAGCTGCCTCTTCCACCCCAAGTGATTGCTTTGTATTCCCTCTCCTTCTAACTGCAAACTTTTGTTAATTTTGTCCTCTTTGATGTACAAAAAGTCCATCACAATGACGCGTATGAAGCAAAACTTCAAATATAACAGAGTTCTCAGTGGCAGTAAGAAGGCGCCAAGTATCTCAGCAACTTAATGGGACGTCATACATATTTAATATACCAAACTCAGCAAAAAGAAAGAAAAATTCACAGATTGTAAGTGGTTTTCATCTTCTTTTTATACCCCTGTATTTTCCAAATTTTCTATGGACTCTGTAATACTTTATAAATTGGAAAAGACAGAACGTTTTAATGAACAAAATAAGCCTCAGCATAAAATTGAGAAGACAAAAATCACTAATTAAGAATTCTACTGCTCAAGTGCTGACCTGACAAGGACATTACGAATTGTTGACTGAGCCGAGTGAGGGGAGAAAAGCACACGAAGGAATATGGATTTCCTGGGCTGCATCTTGTTTTGGCCAAGTCTGAAAATGTCTCAGCATTTCATACATGAATCGGAATGAGGGAAGACGAACAGACCAATTGCCAGCTAATGCTAAACTGGATTCACTGGATTCACATTGCCCCTTCCCCGAGGAGCTGTAAGAGTCTATGTGCCATCCTATGACCACACAGTCTCGCCTTGAACCAAGAGCCACAAGAAGTTTCCCTAGAGAGATAACACGTAAGTGCCACAGCCACTGAGCTATCTGAAGCTTGTGCTCTGAGGCTTTTTTTTTTTATTAAATCATAAAGAGGTAGATCATGTATATGTTAATGCATATTGCAAGATTACATGTCAGATCTATTAAGTATAAAGATCTTAACACAATAATTAAGTAAATGAGGTGAGGGTTAATGTATCTTGCAATATGTACCCTAGGTGCGATCCCACCATTCACCCTCCCTCCATCTGACCTCCTACCCCCACCCCTTGTTATATATGTGCATTCCTGTCACCATGGTTTTCTTGTTACATTTCCAAGAGAAAGCATTAAAGGAGAACTATCTTTATAGGTATAAATGACCTTAGTTTAGGCAACAGTTCCTTAGATAGAACATCTACAGCACCAGTAACCCCTCAAAAAAGAAAATAAACTCGACTTCAGCAAACTTGGATGGAAGAAATGCAAATCATGTGTAAGCCATGTATCTGATAAGGGTCTGGCAGGAGTGTCCACCCTTCAGCCAGCAGGATGCACACAGACTATTTGAGGATGGTTTTGCTTACCTGCGATGTCAGATATTGCAGAAAGTATGTACAGACCTTTTCTTTTGCTCATCAGCTTTCCTTAGTGTTGGTATATTTAATGTGTGGCCCAAGACAACGCTTTTTCTTACAATGTGTGGCAGAAAAGAAACAAGGCTGCACGCTCAGGTGGCATTTAACACAGAAAACCCTCTTACAACTCAGTAACTGACAAAGCAAATAACCCAATTAGAAATGGGCAGAGAAATTAAATGGACACTTTCCCAAAGAATCTACACAAATAATCAGCCTGTTAGTCCATGAGAAGATGCTCTGCGTCACCAAGCCATCAGGGAAACACAGGGAGCTGCCATTTCACACCCACTGGGACGGCCGTCATCAAATCAAAACAAAGAGAAACAAAACAAGGGGACTCAACTAGTGTCGGCAATGACGTCGAGAAACTGGAACCCTCACACATTACTGGTAGGAGTAAAAAGGGGCAGTCACCTTGGAAAACAGTGTGGTGGTTCCTTAAAAGTTAAGTTACCAAATGACCCAGCAATTCCACTCTGAGGTGGTAATACCCAAGACAACTGGAGACGTAAGTGCACACAAAAGCTTGCACAGGAATGCTCACAGCAGCATTATTCATGCAGACAAAAAAAGGAAACAAGCCAAATGTCCATCCACTAATGAATAAACCAAGTATGAAGATCTACAGAAGGAAATGTGAACATCTATATAACGAAATACTATCCCATCACGGAAAAGCATGAAGTGACTAAGTCAAGCTACAGCATGCATGAACCTTGAAAACAGAGAAAGAAGACAGACACGAAAGGCCACACATATTCTGTGACTTTATTTACATAAACTATCTGGAATAGGCGAATCCACAGACTCAGAAGGTAGATTAATGACCACCAGGGGCTGGGAGAAAAGGGGATGGCGAGTGACTATTACTGTATGTGGGGTTTGGGGGGAAGAGAGGGTAATGAAAACGTTCTGGAATTAGAGAGTGTAATGGTCATACAATCCTATGGACATACTACAAAACCACTGAATCATGGTAAATATCATGGCATATAAATTATATCCCAATTAAGGAAAAATTAAATACATGCATACAATTAGATCCATATGAATACCAGTCTTTTGACTAGAAATTTAAATATCTCGTCTTATACCAAAGATGGTTGAGAATTACTGCCTTAACCACATCTGAGTTACTGTGAATGGCTAGCCCCTAACCTTGCTCTCTCCCATCCCTTTCCTCCCTCGACCTCCACATAGAGTGACAGGGGCTGACCACCATCACGGTTCAGGGACAGGGCTGCTGAGGTCCCATTCACTGGACAAAAGCTGTGGCCTGTGGACTAGCCTAAGCACCCAGCCATCAATCACGACAGCATTCTGAGGTCCATGGAAAGAGTTGAAAATTAAAACACTAATTTAAATTAACCCATGGTTTGACCTAACATCTATACTGAATAAACCATTTTTAATGCCAAATAATCAGACATCTATTGTTAACTGTATTTAAACTGGAGAATGTAAGTGAACATGCGGAGGTCAATGGAAAGAAAATAATGAATACATTCTGGAAGCTACCCACCATTACGGCTCCGTTATCCTGGCCCACAAATATCCGTCTGCTGTCATGATGGTAAGCCATAGCAGAGCAAGGAGCTGCCAGATAAAGAAAAAAAGACCACGTTACATGCAAAGTTAAGCATTAATAAAAGCTGTATGATTTTGTTTTTAAAAACTAGGGCAAAAGGGTGGTGCCTGTGGATCAAAGGAGTAGGGCGCCAGCCCCGTATACCAGAGGGGGCAGGTTCAAACCCGGCCTTGGCCAAAAACTGCAAAAAAAAAA
>NW_003852408.1:8912367-8937692 GCF_000181295.1 Otolemur garnettii | reverse complement strand
GAAACGCCCCACCTGTGCGCAACAAGGCTTAAGACTCAGGGTGATCTGACCCCTCAGAGTTCAGCAGCTCATCCGGTCCATGTCACCCTTGCCCATGGCAGGTCAGAGAATAGCTGGAATGTGTGCAAAGATGAGTTCCCTGCAGCAGAATGCCCATTCATTCCATGGCAAGCTGGGGAAGCCACTTCAGGATTACTTTTTCCCCAATGGTGAAAAATGCTCCCTTTTGCGATGACACACACAATTCAGTTTGTAGTAACTGGAGTCTGAGGCATCGTTATGCTCCTAGAAAAACACATGCCTCTTATACATACACCCCTTCCACGTTCTACCCATCCTTCCATGAATCATGGGCCAGAGAATGAATTTCTGAAAGAAGAAACTCTGAACTGTCTTCCCCTGCTAAAAATCAGAATTAAAGTGGTTTATAAAATAGAATGAAAAGAAGTGCTTGGGTTCATTTTAGCCTAAAGAATGTTAACAATGGAAGAACCATAAAAAGGAAACGCATACCAGGAAAAAACAAAGCAAAACAGATGAACTTAAGTTTACTTTGAAATAAAAACTTCCCATAAAAAAGTAAAAGAGGGCAGGCACAGTGGCTCATGCCTGTAATACCAGCACTCTGGGAGGCCGAGGCAAGAGGGTCATTTGAGGCCAGGAGTTCAAGACCAGCCTGGTAACACAGCAAGGCTCTACAAAAAATTAAAAACATTAGCCACACATGGTGGTACGTGCCTATAGTCCTAGCTATAGGAGGCTGGGGCAGGGGCATCCCTCAAGTCCAGGAGTTAAAGTTGTAAGCCCAAGTGACAGAGACTCTATCTCTTAAAGGGGAAAAAAAAAGTCTTCTAAATGAACCCACCATCTGAATATAAAGTTCTTTGTCTACAATGGGCCAATATTCTCCACCAAAGAAAGAAAGTAATCTATAATACTGGATTGTACCCCAAAGCTAAAACAGCTAACTACATGATCAGATCACAGAAAAAGACTATTTCCCACTGCACTCAAAAACTTCTAGTGGCCAGGCCTGATGGCTCATACCTATCTAGCACTCTGGGAGTCCAAGGCCAGACAACTGACTGCTTGAGGTCAGGAGTTGGAGACCAGCCTGAGCAAGAGTTAGACTCCATCTCTACTAAAAATAGAAAAATTAGCTGGGTATTGTGGCAGGTGCCTGTAGTCCCAGCTACTCAGGAGGACTGCTTGAAACCAGGAGTCTGAGGTTGCTGTGAGCTAGGCTGAAGCCATGGTACTCTAGCCTAAGGAAACAGAGTGAGACTCAAACAAAAAACAAAACAAAACAAACCTATAATAAGTATTGAAATTGTGCACAAAACAATTAGAATTCACTATAAGCCCATATACCCTTATTCACAATACTGATGCTTCAGATTAAAAGAGCAACTATATTTAAGAATTATAAACACACAGATATACACAACCTCACACAATCAAAAGGCTCTTTTATAACTATGCATATAATTAAATCATGCTCTGATGATTCCAGAGATTCACTCTCATCATTTTTGCTTGCTCTTTGTTGGTAATAAATCTTAATACATTAGTTTTCAGCTTTTTTTCAATTCTTTTTATGCTCAACCCTATAACAAACTACGTAAAAGCATAAATCCTTTTTTTTTTTTTTTTTTAGACAGAATCTCACTCTGTTGTCTGGGTAGAGTACTGTAGCATCATAGCTCATAGCAACCTCAAACTCCTGGGTTCAAGCCATCCTCTTGCCTCAGCCTCCTAAGTAGCTGAGACTACAAGTGCCCACCACAATGCCTTGCTAATTTTTCTATTTTTTATAGAGACAGGGTCTCACTCTTGCTCAGGCTGGTCTTAAACCCCTGAGATCAAGAGATCCACCTGCCTCGGCCTCTCAGAGTACCAGGATTATAGCCATGAGCCACTGCACCTAGCCATAAAATCTTTCTTTTGTGTAAAGTGCTGAGTAATTTTATGAGACTAGAGAATTTTTTTTTTCTTTTCTTTTCTTTTTTTTTGGAGGGGGGCGGGGAGATAGAGTCTTATTCTGTTGTCCAGGCTAGTGTACTATGGCTCCAGCCTAGCTCACAGCCATCTGAAATTCCTGGGTTCAAGAGAGCCTCCTACCTCAGCCTCCCTAGTAGCTGAGACCACAAATGCCCACCATAATTTCTAGCTAATTTTTCTATTTTTAGTAGAGACAGGGTGTTACACTTGTTCAGGCTGGTCTTGAGAACTGTGCTCACATGGATTAGAGGTGAAATCACCTTGCCTAGCTGAGAATTTTTACCTACCAAAAAAAAAAGCTTCTCTTGTTTGTTTTGTATAAATGATGTCCTGGCTTTCTTCCTTAAAGGTTTCCATCAAGATAAGCAATGTAAGTTTAAAATAGAAGGGAAGGTTGTATATTCACAAAACAAAACACAAAGCATATTTCAGATCAGTGAATTTTTTTTTTTTTTTTTTGAGACAGAGCCTCAAGCTATCCCCCTGGGTAAAGTGCCATGGCATCACGCTCACAGCAACCTCCCACTCCCGGGGCTCAAGCGAGTCTCCCGCCTCAGCCTCCCAAGTAGCTGGGACCACAGGCGCCCGCCACAACACCATTTTTTTGGTTACAGCCATCATTGTTGTTTGGCGGGCCCGGGCTGGGGATTCGAACCCGCCACCTTAGGTGTATGTGGCTGGCGCCTTAGCCGCTTGAGCCACAGGCGCCGAGCCAGATCAGTGAATTTTTAAAAAGGCAACTCTACAGTCCAAAATCAAAGGCTCACAACTCTGAATCAGGCCAGAGGGCCAAATCCCAGTCTACTGTATGTTTTGTTAACAAAGTCTTGGAGCAGTGGCTCGTGCCTCACTGAGGCTGAGACAGGAGGATCCCCTTGAGCTCAGGAGTTCAAAACCAGCCTAAGCAAGAGAGAGACCTCTCTCTACTAAAAGCAGAAAAATTAGCCAGGAGTTGTGGCAGGTACCTGTAGTTCCAGCTACTTGGGAGGCTGAGGAAAGGAGGAAAGGAAGGAAAGAAAGGAAAGGAAAGGAAGAAATAAGAAATCTTTGTTTTCCTTAGAACACAGCCAGGCGCTTGCATTTCTGTATTTTTACGCTGGCCTCCGTGATCTAAGCCTGTGTTGTTTATGACTGCATTCACGCTACACGGCAGAGCTGAGTAATTCCCACAGTCCAAATATTTACCATCTGGCCCTTTGCAAAAGGAGTTTGTGGCACCATCCCACACTATAACTGTGGTCACAGACAGGCATGATCTGGAATTACAACCACAAGCAATCACCTTAGCCCCTCTGGCCTCGGTCTTCTCACAAGTAAAAATCTCATCTACCTTGCATAGCTATTGGGATGATCTCATAAAAATGATAGTATCAAAAACAGCACAAAGCACATGACAGACAGATTCTGAAACTTATTTTTGGTATGTTGGGTAATGTTATGGAACATAGTTGGACTACATATCGCAATACACATATGCTGTTTGGGTCTTTTTTTTTCCCAGAGTCTCACTCTGTTACCTCAGGCTAGAGTGCTGTCGCATCATAGCTCACAGCAACCTCAAACTCTTGCTCAAGCAGTGCTCTTGCTTCAGCTTCCCTGAGTAGCTGGGAAACAGACCCTCACCAGAATGCCTGGCTAGTTTTTCTATTTTTAGCAGAGATGGGGTCTTCCTCTTACTCAGGCTGGTCTCAAACTCCTGAGCTCAAGCCATCCACCTGCCTCGTCCTCCCAGAGTGCTACACCTGGCCAGGTTTGGGTTACTGATCACTGTCAGGTCATGGGAAAATGTTTCATTTGGTGGATAACCAGTAAAACATCCTAAGTTAGGTAATCTGAAGATAGTTTTTTAAATCAACATGGTACTTTTCTTCTCATATTTTCAATCTTAATTTTAAAATAAATGCTTTTATAAAACAGACAAGCAGTTATTTTTCATAATCTGTTCACTCTGTTTCCTTCTCGTGCTGTTCTCGCAGCTTAGATCCAGGTCCAAGTGGAGACAATATAGAAGCATCTGGAAGCAACAAGCCGAACATGTGCAGATACAACTGTGCTGGTGTGCAGGTGTCAGCCACGCTCTGCAGAGAAGCCATGGCTGCTAAGCTGGGGAGGAGACAGTTAAGTCAACTTGGGGACAGAGATGGCCGCAGCCACTCGTCCAAGATCTAGCAGGCAGGAGAGAACACACATTTCAGATGGTAGGGTTTTGGTGGGAGCGAAATTATTTGTAATGCTGTAGTAAATATCTGGGGAAATGCATGCCAAGAAGTGAACTAAATATAAGACAAAATCCGTCTTGGTCTATTTCTGTTTTAATAAGCATGAACCCCAAGGCAGAGGGCTCAAGATTAAGCTATGACCAAAATATCAACCATGGGGGAAGTGTGGGGATGGGGGGAATAATCACAGTTGCACAATCGCATTAATGAGATTTTCCACAATGATGGCCAAACATTCCCTCGCACTGGTATGAAGTCCTCAGGCTATTGCTATTTCCAGCTATCTTATCTATCAATGGACCTTTGGGAAATAAGGAGTTATCAGCTTAACAGAGCCTTTTTTTTTTTTTTGGTTGGGTAAAGGGTAGCAGGCTCAGAGGCCAAGGGTATCCCATCCAGCTCAGCCCTGCTCTCAGTATTCCCTACGTAAATTTGTCAAACAGGTTCCCTAAGCTCCTTTACTAAGACATCAGTCACTTCATAGTTCAAGGTGAGAATTCGCTGTGAGATACCAAGGTTACCATTCACAGTATATGCTGACATAGGTAATAAGGAGACGCTTCTGTATGGCACAATAAATTATGGACAAACTTTCAAGTAGTTGTCAATTGTGCTATGTATTGTAGTTTTACTAGCTGGGTCTGGTGGGCTCACGTCTGTAATCCTGGCATTCTGGGAGGCTGAGGCAGGTGGATTACTTGAGCTCAGGAGTTCAAGACCAGCCTAAGCAACAGTGAAACCCCATCTCTACTAAAAATAGAAAAATTAGCCGGGTGTTATGGTGGGTCCCAGCTACTCCAGAGGCTGAGGCAAGCAGATCACTTGAGCCCAGGAGTTTGAGGCTACTGTGACCTATGATGACACCACAGGATTTCCCAGCTCAGGGCTGGACAGGGGCCGCCCACCCTATGCTCTAGGCCCAGGTGAGCTCAGAAATCAGACCCCCATCTCTAGGCACAAACAGGCTGCCCTTTCCAGGTCACACCCTCTGGGCTCTAGCAAGGTCATGAACAAAGCAGCCTGAAACATTTTGGGTGTAAAGAGCATCCTAATTCCCACACTGAGTAGAGAGCACACACCCTAATCCCTTCCTTGAGACAAAACTGCAAGAACCTAATAACCCTGCTCTAGGGGAGGGACTGCATCCATTCCTTTGTTTATACACTCATTACGTTTGTGAAGGTATTTTTCCATCCACCAAGCCCTGGCCAAGATGTAATATACACCCCCAGACAAAGGGCCCGGGGGGAGACTTCTGACTTGGGTCTTCCCCTGTGTCAGAATCTCTGGTACTTTTTACTCCTTCTATATTCCTTTCTGTCTAAAAGAAATCCTATCTTACTGCTATGCTGTAGTCTGTGGGGTTCATTCTTCAAATCCCCAAGAACTTACTGAAGAAGAAATTCCAGTAACAACAGCACTCAACCCCAGGGCGACAGAGTAAGACTCTGTCTCAAAAAAATTAAAAATAAATAGGTGAATAGATAAAATTTTACTGTTCCTTTTGTAATAGTTATCTTTATACTGGTGTTCTGAAAATCATTCATTTTCCTTGAATGATTATTAAAAAAGAGAGCCTACCTGGCCTGCCTGAGCTATTGGTAGAAGATCACAGAAGAAATGAAAATTCCTAATCAGTAGTAACTGTTTGTGGAAAGGATAACGGCATGGAAGATAGCACGGACACCCAACAAGAGTGGTGGGTGTAAGAACGGCACAGATTGACTGGGCTCTGGATCACCAAGCTATGAATAGTGTTAAAAAGCCCTTCTTGGGCAAATTCAATGATGGTCTTCAGTAACAGACCATCCAGCACACATCAAAGCCTTTTTTCTTTCCTCAGGAGTCCTCTGAATGTTGAAATACGTAACTGAGGAAAAGCCCTCATTGAGGACCAAAAGCTTAAGGACATCAGCAGGTATGGATGCCTTCTGTATCACTCCTTGGGACACCAGGATTCAGCGCCCCACTGGGCGTGGGTCACATCCAGGCACACAACCAAAAGCTGATGAAAAGGGTGAGCAAAAGCCTGGTCATCAAGCTCTGGAGCTACGGCATCCTTTTTCCATCCCAATATCAGCTACTACTAAGTACAAAGTCACTACTCGTTTAAGTTGGCCCAATTAAGACACAGGAAAACTAGGAAGGAACAGGCTGTTGTTCCTTTTCCCCAGTTTTGCTCAAGTCGACTTCAGTTAAGCCCCAGAGTCAACTTCCTTTGTAAAAGAAAAGTTTTCCTGCAGTTTATTGCAACCTGCCAGAGGTATTAGGCAACTAAGAAACTCACTGTGAAATCTAGTAGTAATTTTTTTTTTCTTTTTTGAGACAGAGTCTCAAGCTGCTGCCCTGGGTAGAGTGCCGCAGCATCATAGCAACCTCCAAGTCTTGGGCTTGAGCAATCCTCTTGCCTCAGTTTTTCTATTTTTAGTAGAGACAAGGTCTTGCTTTTGCTCAGGCTGGTTTCAAACTGGTGAGCCTATGCTATCGGCCTACCTCAGCCTCCCGGAGTGCTAGGATTACAGGTGTGAGCCACCACGCCCGGCCCTAGCAGTAATTTTTAATCAGACATTTTGAAATTTAAATCATCAAAAACACTGGCGACTTCTTCCTCAGGTGGAGCAGCTCAGCCACTTACAGGCCATGGTGTGGTAGATGCTGGGCCAGTACTGACCGCTGTCTCTCTTCAGCCAGACTCGGATGGTTCTGTGGAGAAACGGAGAGAAAGAAGCAGTTGATAGGAATTTTACCTTCTTTTGTGTTCCAGGAAAACTGAATTTTTAAAAAATTTTCAACGCTATTTTCTAGCTGATCTTGTAAAGTTAATCAGTTGGACAGGCTGCACAAACATCAACAAGTACACTGTACGAACATTACATATAGCAGAACAGCATGTGGGCTCAGGCAGGGCCTAGGAGTCAGGATTGCAAAGAACTTTAGTAATATGGAAATGTCCATTATGTAAGGACATGCAAAGGAAACTGAGGACTTTAAATTGCTTTCTGGGGAAAAAAAAAAACTTGTCTGAGAGCAAGGCAGAGGCTGTAAACAGGAGGAAGATGCTTCTGGAGAAGCGGCTCAGAAAGGAGGGAGCACGCAGGGTGGCCGGCGGCTCGGAAAGGAAGGAGTGCGGCGTGGCCTGCGGCGCGGAAAGGAAGGGAGCACAGTGTGGCCTCCGGCTGGGAAAGGAGGGAGCACGCAGTGTGGCCGGCAGAAAGGAAGGGAGCATAGCGTGGCCTGCGGCGCGGAAAGGAAGGGAGCGCGCGGCGTGGCTTGCTCTCCAGTCCTCATCAGTCTCCCCCCAGGAGGAAGTCACTCCACACCGTGTCCCTGGGCTCCTCTTTCATCAGAACACACGCACGGGGCGATAAGGAAATCCTGTGCACAGGCAGGAAAATGACAAGCGACCAGAATAGTCAGCTTCTTCTCTGGGTTTATTACCTCGGAAGGACTCAAGGACCCCTATGGGGCCCCTGTGTGCTCACGCGCCCCTGGGAGCCGGCTCTCCCCTCCCCATCGCAGGGACACACAGGGACTTCCCTGGGGCTCACTCTGCTGGGCCTCTGAAGAGCTTCACAACTAGCTCGTCCTCCCCATTGGCTAGTCTGTTATATTTTTCTAATAGCAACATAGATACCAGTACACTGTTTATACTGGTAAACTTTATAACTAAAACGTATGAAGACTAAATGTTGACACTATACACTTCTAATTTCTTGAAGGTCAGGACTAGTAAAGCTGCTTGGTGGGCCTTGAGGCAAGTGGCTCTGCACCTGGGCGCCATGGTGGCAGTGTCCCCGCTGTCCTCCCTGACCACTGCAGCCCTCATCCAGGAGTAACACCAGCAGTGCCAGCACACCAAGGAACCACTACTCTGGTGTGCCAGGAGAGGCGTGGGAGGCACTCTGCCCCACCAGCAGGCTGGCGAGGCCCACGAGGGCTACACAGAATATGTCCAAAGACATGTTCCCTTGCGGCAAATACGTGGACGGAACTCCTGAAACGTGGGAGAGAAGCCCCGGAGGAGGAAACAGCAGGGGAAGCATGTTTCCATGGAGACATCTACATGGCAAGGCGACCATGTGTAACACACAAGGACTCATGTCTAGGAGACGGACATATGTCAGTGTCCACGAGAAGAATGTGGCAGACCCACATGACTCCGTGGGTCTGCACTTGATCTCTGGGTCCACACTCTCTTTTCAAGATGAAAAGCGTCCTTTTGCATGTAAGTCCACTGACTACAGCAAAATCTTTCCAATGAAACCAAGTCTCATGAGGTGCCATTGGGCACGATCCTAACAAGAGAATGAAGCTCCAAGTAAAACCTTCTTGTGAATAAAAGAAGTTTGGCCTCCTGCATTAGGATCCATCCCTCCTCAAAGGAAACAAGAAAACCAGGCTGATCCCTGCCTAAGATGGAGAGTTGCTCAGCACTGTGACTAAGATGCTCTCCACAGTATAATACTCACCCTCAACTAAACTTCTCATGTATAGTTTAAATGACCATAGACCAGTGAGCTTGCTTATCTTCTCAGAAGCATACTTTTCTTTATTAAAATCAATGATGCAGGCTCAGCGCCTATATATAGCACAGTGGTTACAGCACCAGCCACATACACCAAGGCTGACAAGTTAGAACCCAGCCCGGGCCAACTAAACAACAATGACAACGGCAATAAAAAGTAGCCAGGTATTGTGGAGGGCACCTGTAGCCCCAGCTACTTGGAAGGCTGAGGCAAGAGAATCACTTAAGCCCAAGAGTTTGAGGTTGCTGTGAGCTGTGATGCCATGGGACTCCACCCAGGGCAACATAGTGAGACTCTGCCTCAATTAAAAAAAAAAAATTGCTGATCCAGATTTAAAAAAAGACAAGTAAGATTGGTCAGAGACCAGGGATAAAATCAGAATAGTGGTTGTTTCTGGGGACAGAACATAAAAGGATATAAGGGAGCTTCCTGGGGGTGGTGAGGCTCCCATGCATTTGTTAGAAGTTGTCCGTCTATACCTAAGATCCATAGAGATTACTGCGTATCATTTTTTTTTTTTTTGAGACAGAGCCTCAAGCTGTCCCCTGGGTAGAGTGCCGTGGCATCACAACTCACAGCAACCTCCAACTCCTGGACTCAAGTGAATCTCCTGCCTCTGCCTCCCAAGTAGCTGGGACCACAGGCACCCGCCACAACACCTGGCTATTTTTTTTGGTTGCAGTCGTCATTGTTGTTTGGTGGGCCCGGGCTGGATTCGAAACCACCACCTTAGGTGTATGTGGCTGGCGCCTTAGCCACTTGAGCCACAGGCGTCAAGCCACTGCATATCATTAAAAGAAAATTAAGACTAGTAGTTGACCTTCATTCATCTCAGTAAATAAGATGATGTAGCACTGCAGTGAGATTGATGCTATTGTGCTTACTGGGGTCATCTGTACGAGAACCCTAAGGAGAGTAACTCTGTCAGCACCTGTATGTCAGGGTTTGGAGGTCTAAGGAAGAACAGAATGCCAATGCATTCTGAAATTCCTCAAATTGACCCCAACATCTTGGATCATGACTGTGTAGGGGGTTCAAAGGACTGGGGGCACCTGCTCTTCCTCTGCACTCTTGGAAAGAAGGGGAATATTCAGATACCAGAGAATTCTGTTGTGAGGAAGAAATCTTAAAGATCATCTTTTCTAACCAATCGTTCAACCTGGAAAAGTCTGATTTTAATTTTACACAGCTTTAGGATGATGTTTAAACTAGCTCAGTGGAACTGAGTGGGCAGAATGGAACCCACTCAGACTTCAGCAACTTCCAAAAAAGTATTGAAACATCAGCATACCATTTGGTCTGCATAAATTGGACCCATCGTAGGACGCAACTAAAAAAACTCATCTCTTGCTGTGAGCTATGACACCACCGCACTCTACCCAGAGCACAGAGTGAGACACTGTCTCAAAACAAAAGCAGAAAAATAAATAAATAAAACCTGATCTCTTAGGATGTTTCCTTTGAAAACTGTTTATCACAACCAGGCCGTCCTTGTTTGGAAATGAGTTTCCAAATTAGGCACTTGGCCTTGATAGCCAGCTCAACCCCTATATTCACAACGTCCATACGGAACACCCTTCCTTCTCTTTTCAAGTTGAAACCTTCCCCTTCCTTACACACTGCTAAAATCATCCACTTCCGAGATTATATCAAACCAATATTAAGTTTAACCATTGACACTGTAGCACTCCCAAGAACCTATGTATTAAACAGAGTTGCCTACTTTCTATGAGTGATATAGAAATTTATTTTGTATTATGTCCAAAATATTTCTTATTAGTTTAACACATGGTTGTAAAAATAGGTTTAAGTGGGGCTGCTTACTCAAAAATTAAGAGATTCTAGACTGAAAAAACTTACTTCTAATCCTAGCTCTCTGGGAGACTGAGGGGGGTGGATTGCCTGAGCTCAGGAGTTAAAGACTAGTCTGAGCTAAAGCAGGACTCCATCTCTAAAAATAGCCAGGCACTGTGGCAGGCACTGGTAGTCCCAGCTACTCGGGAGGTTGAGGCAAGAGGATCACTTGAGCCCAAGAGTTTGAGGTTGCTGTGAGCTATGATGTCACAGCACTCTACCCAGGGCAACAAAGTGAGACCCTGTCTCCAAAAAAAAACCTTACTATTCAGCAAATTGAAAAGTAAGAATCTACTATTCCCTAAGTTGAAAAAAGAAGAAAAAAAGGAAAAAACAATTTTATAAGAGCAAACTATTTAAATCTCTAGGAGGATATTAATAAACCACCTAATCACTAGTGTCCTGATCAGATGGTTTTATTTTTACATAAATCACAATATTTTCCGCCTAGATGAATGTCTAAGTCACTGTCTCCATGAAAATGAAATAAAACCGCTTCATTTTCCCTTTCATATTTTGACAAATCTCCACCCACACTTACACTCCTTTTGTGTTTTTCTGCTGCTTATTCCACTTTCTTCTGATGTCTGAATTTTTTTTTTTCATATTCCAAGACTTGGTAAATCCAGAAAAAATAATCTTTCCTTAAAAATCACAACCTCAGAAACAGGCTCATTCTTTTCTATGCTCTATGTTTAAGTTGTTTTAAAACAATGGTAGCTATTTTTCCAAAAAGTACTTAGGAAAGGAAATGTGTCATTTCTTCCCGAGCCCACAGAAATGTTTTTCAAACTTGCCCCTGCTCCTGTTCCTGGGGAGGGCCGCTGCAATCCAGCTCCTTTGCCCTTCTGGTTAGAGCAGCAGGGACTTACATTGAGTTGCCATATATCCTGCAGACCAATTAGAAAAGCCATCTCCACCTAAGATAGTAACATTATAAACGGACGTCCGTAACTACAACGTACATACACATCACCCCTTTATTTGTCTATCATTCTTCAGCACTATAGATCATTCATTTATTTTCAAAATAAGTAAAATGCCAAAGTTGGATCTTATGTCCTTAAATATTTCTGATTAAAATATGTTTAAAATGTAGTGCTGCACACGGAAGAGCAAAGAAACGAGTCAAAACAATAACACAACGCCATTTCGAAGGCTCTCATAATTTTCTGTCCATGCTGTAAAGCAGAACGGACATTGCTAACAAGACTCTCGCTCCATAGTGTGAGGCAGACATCTGCCAAATGATAATAACCATAATGACAAAAATAATAATGATAAGCCTTGATTCAGGAATTCCGGGCTTGGCAACTGTTCCTGAACAAGTTATATAACAGAAAGGAAATAAAAACTACACACTTAAAAAGTTCATAGGAGCATTCTCAAAAGAGTAAAAATTAGGAAAAAAGGTTAAACAATGAAATGGGCTAATGATACAGTAATTCAATAGCTTATATTGTCATTCAATATAGTCGGGATGATCTGGATCCCTGAGAAAAATGTTTATGAAATGCTCAGTTTATTATTTTTTTAAAGTATTATGCAGGGATTCCTTGGAGATACTGCATGTTCAGTTCCAGACCACTGCAATAAAGTAAATGTTGCAATAAAGCAAGTGACATGAATGTTTTGGTTTCTCAGTATATATAAAAGTTACATTTAGGCAGGGCACAGTGGCTCAGGCCTGGGGCGGATGGATTGCCTGAGTTCAGGAGTTCAAGACCAACCTGAGCAAGAGTGACACCCCCATCTATAAACTCATAGCTGGGCATTGTGGTGGGTGCCTGTAGTCCCAGAGACTCAAGAGCTGAGGCAAATGGATCGCTTGAGCCCAAGAGTTTGAGGTTGCGGTGAGCTATGATGCCATAGCACTCTACCAAGGGTGACAAAATGAGACTGTCTCAAATAAACAAACAAATAAATGAATAGATAAATGTGTTTACAATATACTGTGTTCTAATGAGTGTAGTAGTATCCCGTAATTAAAAAACACTTCATTGCTAAAAAATGCTAACAATCATCTGAGCCTTACTGAGTCCTAATCTTTCAGCTGCCAGCGGGTTTTGCCTCCACACTGACGGCTGCTGACTGGTCATGGTGGCGGCTGCCGGATGTTGGGGTGACTGTGGCAATTTATTAATATAACCATAAAGTTTGCTGCATCAATTGACTCTTAACTTTCCCAAAAGATTTCTCTGTAACATGCAATACTCTTTGACAGCATTTTACCCAGAGAGGAAATTCTTTCCAAATTGGAGATAATCCGCGCTAACCCCGCCACTGCTTTGTCAACTAAAATCATGTAATATTCCAAATCCTGTCATTTCAACAATGTTCTCAGCAGCTTCACCAGGAGTAGATTCCATCTCAAGAAACCATTCTCTTTGTGTCTGTATAAGGAGCAACTCCTCGTCGGTTCATGTTCTATCAGGAAACTGCACCGTCACATCTCAGGCTCCACTTCTCCTTCTAGTTCCTTTGCTATTTCTGCCACTCCTGGGGTGACTTCCTCCACTGCAGTCTTGACCCCCTCGGTGTCATCCATCAGCGTTGCAATCAACTTCTTCCAGCCTCCTGTTAGTGTTGGTATTCTCATCTCCTTCCGCAAAGCACGAAGGCTCTTAATGGTATCTGAGATGGTGAATCCTTTTCAGAAGGCTTTCGATTTACTTTGCTGAGATCCATCAGAAGAATCACTACCTAGAGAAGCTATAGCCTTACAAATTACATTTTTTTCCCTAAATAAATCCAAAGATGAAAAAAAAATTTTTTTAAGAAAATAAATAAATAAATAATACCAAAATATGGAAAGGTCTAGGTTTAACTCTAAAGTTCTCTCTTAGTTCAACAAAATCCTGACTTTTGTGCTGAACAGGAAGGGTGATTCTAACAAAATCTCTTAGTCTCAAGGTTTATATTTAGTTGGATCTAGCTACAGCATGCAATATAATATGTAAGTACTTGTCACAGATAATTGAAAATATATATATATGACTGACCAATTCTTTAGCCCTCCCTGACTCCATGCCCTCTGTGATGTGACTCTGCAGCTCTTTCCATCAAGAGATGGAATCGATTTCTCTGAGCCTTGAATCTGGGCTGGCTGGTGATGCTCCGGCCACCAGAACATGGCTGAAGTGATGGCGCACTGGTTCTGAGACCGGAAGCTCTGCCTGCCCTCACTCCCTCTCAGGGAAGCCTGCCACACCACTTGAGCCAGAGGGGCCAGTGTGCTGGAGGGTGAACTGTGGTGTGGATGACAGCCCCGTGTCCCAGCTGTACCCATCCTTGGTCAACCTGCACCTGGCTCATTCCTGCACATGTGACAGAGACCAGCTAAGGTCAGCATGTTGAGCCACAGCTGGCCACAAGCATGAGTGCGACTGGCCGAGGGCAGAAGGACCACCCAGGATATGGAAGGCTCATGAACGATAGCGAATACCTGCTGCTTCATGCCACTGAGTTTTGAGGGAGTGTGTTACATAGCAGGAGCTCAGCGATACCTTAAAGAATACTTAGCAATCTGAGGGTGTAATTACAAAGAGCATTTGGGATTTAATGAGCCCCAATGATTTCAAAGTACTTAGCATACGAGGATGAACAGTTTGGTTCATGAATTCATCCTAGAAAAAGAGCTACAGGGTGGCTGGCACCTGTGGCTCAGTGGGTAGGGCACCGTATACCGAGGGTGGTGGGTTCAAAACCAGCCCCAGCCAAACTGCAACAAAATAATAGCCGGGCACTGTGGCAGGTGCCTGCAGTCCCGGCTACTCCAGAGGCTGAGACAAGAGAATCGCCTAAGCCCAAGAGCTGGAGGTTGCTGTCAGCTGTGACACAACAGCTCTCTACCGAGGGCAACAAAGCGAGACTCTGTCTCTAAAAAGAAAAAAAAGAGCTACATACTTCATTGCTGAAGTATCACCACAGTGACTTCCAAACTGCTCCCTTTGGGAAGCTAGCACCAACAGGAGGGCCTAGTCCACTCAACAAAGCACTTTTTCTAGGATGAGTTTGCAAACTCAATTGTCAGACCTTCACACAACAGCAGCTTGACGGCCACTCCACAGAGAATTCCAAAACTGCTTCGCAGGATGGTCTAGGCACTGTCGTCTTGACAATCACAACCTACACACTGACAAACAGACTCAAACAGCACGTGAGCGTTGCTGTAAGACCACGAGGCCACTTCGTACTACCTATCACAGCAGCACTTCTAAAACTTGCTACCTTCTTTAAAATTTCTCAAAAAACACATACTAATTATCCCCCAAGCAGCTAAATTAAATCAAATTAACCATCTTTAAATTTGAAGCTGATAGACAGGGATTATTCAATTAAAAAAAGAATTTCAGAGTATACTCAACATTACAAATTATGCCCAAAGTCCCGATGTCTTATAATCACTAGGAAAAGAATGATGCTGAGGAAATCTCATTTGGGGGTTGCTCTTGTGGATGCTGATACTATTTCATATCCTGGTAGATCTCCAAACATTTCTGTCACCTGTAGCAAAGGATATTTTTTCTTAGTCTGACAGTATCTCCAGGACATAAAGACAAAAATGTGTGATTCTGGCACCCTAGCTGGTTTCTGCAACATTAAGGTATTTGCCTAAAAGGGACCAAGAATAGTATGGTTATTAGTCCAATCTGTTTTTTATCACATAAATAGCCATTTTCTTCAAACCAAATCTCCAGAACTCTGCCCTCTTTGTTCCCGCTGCAGAAAGAAATCTTTCTCCTTGGTTCTACAGGGAGAAACACTTACTGTTGAAAAATTAAAAGGCAGGAAAAACAGCCTCTTTTTATGGAGGAGAATTAGACTGGCTGCTAATAAAAGTTCCATCCCCTCTCACAACCTAGGGAAGGACTATGGTCTGTGACCATCATGAGTGAGAGCTGATGTCGTCACAGGCAGATCCTGACTGATGGGGAGGAAGGCCACCAGGAGACCCTGCATCCACACCACTCCCGAAATAAACAACGCCTCTCCAGAAGCAAGGTGGCTGCTTCTCTACCTGCAGCTGTTTTCTTTTTCATTTAAGACATCATTCCTACTGTGATCTTTCCACTATTAGCATCAAAATGATTCTTCACCCCTGTGACACAAAGAGGCTAAAACCATCCCAACTGCAGAAGAACACCTGTAATCTAGGCAGACTGCAAGAGCTGGGGTCCAGGAGATGTCCAAGCAATATTCTTTTTTATGTTAAGAAACAAAAGACTCAAACTCTATCCATAGCTTCTTAAAATGCAAAATTAAACTAACCTAAAAGAAGCATAGTTTGAGGTAGTAATAAACAGTAGCCTATTTTAAAATTCCGTTCCATAGGTCCTTATTTCTAACAGGTTTTCTTTACTGATACAATAAACTAACACTTGAGCCGTTACTCAAAATGTTACACTGTTTTAGGAAGGGAGCATTAGAAAATGTTAACAGGTTACCACTGAATTAGTGAGGACAAACTGTAAATGAGTAATGCTAATGTCGTCAGAGCTGGAGAACAGCAAGAGGCTGCATTCATGTTAGGAACTGGTGATGGAGGCTGGGAGTGGGGCATTTGGCTAAGACTGCACCAGATATAATAGCATGTCAAAGGCCAGCACAGTGGCTCATGCCTGACAGAATAGTATTTCATTATATAGATGTTCACACATTGTTGTTCATTAGTTGATGAACTCTGGGAGGCCAGGGCAGGTGGATCACTTGAGCTCAGGAGTTCGAGACCAGCCTGAGCAAGAGTGAGACCCTGTCTCTACTAAAAGTAGGAAAACAAGCCAGTGTGGTGGTGCACACCTGTGGTCCCGGCTACTCAAGAAGCTGGACTGCTCAAGCCCAAGAGCTTGAGGTTACTGTGAGCTATAACACCACAGCACTCTAGTCCAGGCAGCAGAGTGAGACCTTGGTCTCAAAAAAAAAAAACAAAAAACAGTGTGTCAAACAAGTCCTGATAAATGCGTTCCTGAGCACATGACAGTACACAGAAGAGCGCTCCGGGAAGGGAAGAGCACGGTAATAAGAAGCCTCTTTGGGGCACTGCAGGTGTTCCAGGAATTCCACAGCAAGTGGGACTTTCTATAAACCATAACCCCAAAATGTCTTCATCCATACTGATCTCACTCCAAGCACCCCCAACTACCCATTAGCCTTTGCAACTGGCCTCTACTAGTGGAAGACAAGTAAACCCAATATAAAGAAGAGAAGCCAAGAGGAATAAACCCCGGGCAGGTGACCTTAAGCTCCCACTTCTGTGAGAATGGTCTGCTATAGATTCACACTGATCATAAAAGAACTGTTTTATATGAAATAGCACATGTTCAACAAAGAAAAATCAGTATTTAAAAAGATTATCCCCAAAGTCCTTTTTACAGACGTGATGAAATCAAGAGTTAATGAAGGTGATCAACAGGACAGAAACGAGACAAATGCCAGTTCTGAAATACGAACTGGGCAGGACAGATTCACGTAGTGCACGCCTGGACTCAGGGAAGCCAGATAACAGGCTTTAGAAGACCAGGTTTAAAACAGGAGAACGACAAGCGCTAGGGTAATATAATGAGCAGCTATGCAGAAAAGAGCACCCCCCCCCCCCGCCCAGAGTTTTACTTCCCTAGGTGCCCCTGTGTGCTCATTAACTTCAATATAATAGTGAGTCCATGTGGCACTTGTTTTTCCATTCTGCAACCCTTCACTCAGGAGAATGGTCTCCAGTTCCACCAGATGATTGCAAAAGGCCTTAATCCATCTTTTTTGTGGGTTAGTACTCCACTGCATACATATACCGCATTTTGTTAATCTACTCAGAATGATGGGCACTCGGGTTGATTCTACATCTTTGCGATTGTGAATTGGGCTGCAATAAACATTTGAGTACAGGTGTCTTTTTGATAAAATGGGTTCCTTTTTCCTTTGGGTAAATACCCAGTAGTGCAAGCTGGATCAAATGGCAGGTGGAAAGGAACCGGGGGAGGAGGGAGGAAGGGAAGGGAATAAACCAACCTAATGGGTACTATGAATACTATTTGGGTGACCGGCACATCTATAGCCAGGACTCAAGTATTTACAAATATCATCCAGGGAACCTAAAAATTGTGAACCCCCTTAATATTTTGAAATAAAAAATGAAAAAAAGTCACTGTGGCAGGCCTGACACTGCTGTCCTTAGAAGGGCCTGCTTGCGAGGAAGGCCTTTGGGCGTTGCCTGAGACTGGCCAATCTGCAGAGTTTTCATCACTCCAGGCTCATTGTGCTTAATGCGTGGTCTGTACTGACCACCTACCTTCCCTCCGGAGTTTGGAACCTTGGCACATGCTAGGCTGAGGGTCCCTACAGGACCAGTTTCCAACTTCAGGTAATGAGCCGATAAATGAATTTCCCTGGTAAGACCACCCACATGTGTCGTAATCCAATCTTAATTAAGCACATCCTGTGTGGCTCAGCAGGCGAGGCCTATTGGAAGCTTGTGTCTGGTTTCCTCTGGATTGCACCTCACGTCCTGATTTTGTCTTGTGTCCTTCAGCTATAATAAATCACAGTCACGTGTAGGACTACTTGGTATCAGGCCTTCTAGTGAATCAGCGAACGTGGCCTTGAGGAGCCCTAACACAGCAGTGGGAAGATTTATAAGGGAAACAAAATGACCAACACAACTTGCAAGTAACCAAATATGGAAATAAAGAAAAGGCATGACTCAAGGACAGAAGAATTCAGGATTCTTTTTTTTTTTTTTATTTTGAGAAAGAGACTGACTTTATCACCCTCAGTAGAGTGCTATGTCATCACAGCTCACAGCAACCTCAAACTTTTGGGCTTAAGCCATTTTCTTGCCTCAGCCTCCCAAGTAGCTGGGACTACAGGTGCCCACCACAATGCCTGGCTATTTTTAAAGATGGGGGCTCAGGCTGGTCTCCTGTGAGCTCAGGCAATCCACCCATCTCAGCCTCCCAGAGTGCTAGATCACAGGCATGAGCCATTGCACCAGCCACAGAATTCAGGATTCTAAGTAATTAGAATTAACGGAATTCAGGATTCAGTAATTCTAAGAATTACTTAGAATACTCCCAAAATAGTATTGCCCTGTTTGGGCAGGAAAATTTTTTATTTTATCCTCACATATGCAGGAGCATATGTGCACACATACACACGAGTGAGCAGAAACATCTTTAGCTTTTGCTAACATTAAATATATTAAATGTGAAATAAATGGCACTAAAAATATTAATTAACAGCTAATATTTGCACAGTGCTTTCTGGTGCCAGACACCATCCTATGCACTTTTTTTATTGGAGGCAGTTTCCTATGTTCCTTGGGCTAGAGCACAGTGGTGTCATCAGTTATAATTCACTACAATCTCAAACTTCTGAGCTCAAGTGATCCTCCTGCCTCACACCCAAGTAGCTGGGACTTAGGTGTGTGCTGCCAAGCCAACTTTTCTAGTATTTTAGTGATGGGAGTCTTGCTCTTGCTCAGGCTAGTACTGAACTCCTGGCTTCAAGCCATCCTCTTGCCTCAGTCTCCCAAAGTACTAGGATTACAGGTGTAAGCCACCGCACCCAGTCTATTCTGTTTACTTTAATTCACCTAGTCTTCAGAAAGTCTTAGAAGAAAGGTACTATTATTATCTCTAATTTTTGGATGAGAAAACTATAACACAGACAGGTTAAGAAACTTGTCCAAGGTCACATGGCTAAGATTCAAACTCAAGCATTCTGGCTCCCCAGTCTCTGTTTTTAACTATGCTATTAAAAAGAAAATGACTGCAGCCAGGTGCAGTGGCTCATGCCGCGGTAATCCTAACACTCTAGGAGGCCGAGGCAGGCAAATTGCTTGAGCTCAGGAGTTCAAGACCAGCCTGAGCAAGAGCAAGATCCCCTCTCTAAAAATAGCCAGGTGTTGTGGTGGGTGCCTTATAGTGCCAGCTACTCCGGAGGCTGAGACAAGAGGATTCCAGGAATTTGAGGTTGCTGTGAGCTATGATGCCATGGCACTCTACCGAGGACAACATAGACTCTTTCTCAAGAAGAAAGAAAAGAAAATGACTGTAACAATGAAGGGCCACTCTAATAAGAGAAATAAATGCATTTCCACCTAGGCCTCCTGCCTTCTTTCTTCTTTGGTTTATTTTATAACACAAATCAATGAGTCTACTTTCAGGCACTGCATGACAACTAAAACACAACAGTTAACACCCTGGTTTTCTGTATAAACAGCGTTCAGCTATGCCCAGGTTTCCTCCTAAGTATAACACTTAAAAATCAAGTTGTTTATTTAGGATTTTTTTTCCATACGAGCAATTAGTAAATATACAGGTTTCCCCCCCAAACCACCTTAATACAATTAGAAATGTCTAGGAGGAAACAAATATAGTAAAGTAAATACCTGGTATAATTTTTAAAAAAGAAAGATACTAAAAAATTTCAAAAATTAGCTTGAGGGCATGGCACTCTAGCCCAGGAGACAGAGCAAGGCTCAATCTCAAAAAAAAGAAAGAAATCCTATCATTGATCAACTGTCTAAATTCTCAGTGCAGTCCACAGCACAGAAGGCCCGAAGCAAGCCTGCTCTTTGCTGCTGTCTCACCACATTTCAGTTCTGAAAGTGGAGTCTCATTTTCTGCTTCCTGTAACAGAAAAGTCATGAACGTAGTTCAGATTCTTACACTTGCTACTGAATTAATTTTCATTTTTCCCCCTTATAATTTTCTGAATAGAAAGATGGTACTACTTTATTGATTCAAGAACTTAAAGGAACTTCAAATTCCAAAGTTCAAATTCTTAGTTCCAGAGTTCAGGTAATTTAAACTAACGTTAAAACTGCAAATTTAGGTTCAGGCTTCACTACTAATTTAAATTTAAATAAAAGAGCCTGAGATATTCATTATTCTAACAAAATACATTACCTCATGAAGGCTTCTTCTACCCAAACCTCTGACTGTCCATATCACTGATTCCCTGGGACTCCAGAAGTAACAGAGTTAAGGTTTGATACTCCACATCCCTTGATGCTCTTTGGGGGTTGACTGTATTTAGCTCTCACATGTAGTTTGCTTATACAGAAATAGGTGGGTATGTGTGAATGACCGCAGGTAAATGTATCCCAGAAACTGACAAAAGAGGACAAAATGTAAATAGTATCCTCTCCGGTGTGTGGCATAGGCAAGCACAGTGACAAATAACCCTCCCTCACAGGGGCGCAGTGCTTTGCAAAGTGTGGTCCCTGGAGCGGCAGCAGCATCGGCATCAAAATCATCTGAGAACTTGGCAAAAAAAGGCCAACTTTCAGTTCCCACTTGCCTTTCCAAACCAGAGACCCAGCAATCCCTGGTTCGACAAGACACTGTGATGGGTGCTTAAGTTAGGGAGCCAGTGGTGCAGAGAGACCAGGTAGGCAAGTACAGAAGCCTGGAGCAGGGTTTCTCCAACTCAGTGCTACCGACATTCGGGGCACCAGAGGGTGCTAAGCAGCATCCTGGCCTCTACCCAGATGTCAGTAGTACCCATTCCCCATTAGTGACAACCAAAAATGTCCTTAGATATTGCCAAATATCCCCTGCGGCGTGGAGGGGTAAAATCACCCCTGGTTAAAAAAAATAGCCTACCCAGGTGGGTGGATTGCTTGAGCTCAAGGTTCAAGACCAGCCTGAGCAAAAGTGAGACTCCTCCCCCCATCTCTACTAAAAATAGAAAAACTAAGGCAAGAGGATTGCTTGAGCCTGAGTTGGAGGTTGCTATGAACTATGATGCCATGGCACTCCACCCAGGGCGACAGCTTGAGGCTCTGACTCAAAAAAAAAAAAAAAAAAAATCACTAGCCTAAACTTAAGCTTAGAAATAACAATAGCTAACTTTTTTTTTTTTTTTTTTTCCAGTTTTTGGCCAGGGCTGGGTTTGAACCCACCACCTCCGGTATATGGGGCCAGTGCCCTACTCACTGAGCCATAGGCACCACCCACAATAGCCACCTTTTAAAAGCCTCTTCTTTCTACCAGTTCAGAATCAGACCTACATGTTTCACTGCACCCAGTCTCACCCCTCCCTCATATGGTGGGTCCAGACACCTTTCCTTATCAGCAGATCCAAAATTCAGTGAAAGTCAAAAAGTGTGTGTGTAACTGTCCCTGCAAGCTCATTTGATGCTAAAATTTGACCCTAACAGATGAGACTATTGGTAGCCAATGACAAACAGTCTGACTTCAGGAAGATCGTCCTGTCTTTCCCTTTTCCTCTCAAAATGCTCTTGGCTAGTTCTCACTGCTTTTGGCTTTTACAAAATGAATTAACTTCAGCTAGACCTTACTACTTTAAATGTTAAAAGTTACTTGTTCTGAGCATTAATGCAAATGTTGTACAGAAATGGTAAAACTAGTTTTTTTTAAACCCCCAAAACTACCAGAAAGGAAGGAAGGATAACTGAATCATGGCAAAAAGAATAAAGGATCCTGGCACTTTACACTTGCTGCTGGAGTAGTTAACTACTGACTAATACTGCCCAGACTCAGTTTCTCCAAATGTGTAGAAAACCCAGGGGCATAGCAGCAAGAACTAGGACCTCAGCTTCAGTCCTGGGCTCAACGTCAGC
Source organism: Otolemur garnettii (assembly GCF_000181295.1). NCBI lineage: Eukaryota > Metazoa > Chordata > Mammalia > Primates > Galagidae > Otolemur > Otolemur garnettii. The sequence continues at coordinate 8,915,511 of NW_003852408.1, read as the reverse complement.
CCTATCCCTTACCAGTATGTGATTTGGGGTAGTTACTTCGATGTCTTTTTTGCATTAGTTTTCTTACCTGCCAAATGGTTATTACAATATGATACTCCCAGCAAAACCTGGAACAGCATCTGCAATCAACTGCATTGCTATTTCTACAATAAGATAGATGAATATTCACACTGTATGTGATAAATAAAGATTACAAATAGTCTCATCTGCTCAAGTCAAATTTTAGCACCAAATGAGTCAGCAGGGCTAATTTACACACACACACAAATATAAACTTTTGACTTTTGCAATGTGCTGAATGTTGGATCTGCTGATAAGGGAAGGCGACTCTACCCACTTCATGGGAGGAGGGTGGTGAAGACGGGGTACAGTAACACGTATCAGTCCAACTCTGCACTGGAAGGAAGAAGGGGCACTCACCAGGTTAGCTAGTGTTATTTCTACAGTACAAACTCCCAGGAGGCTGTCATTTGCTTGTTTTCAACTTGTTGATGCTTTCTCACTGCCTGCAAAATAAAGTCCAAATTCCGAAGAGCAATGCACAGGGAAGGCCTTTCAAAATTAGACACTGGCCCTTCCACCCCTTGGTACTCTCCCCTGCCAAGGCCATCCACACAACTTTTATTCTAGTCATCTAAAAATATCTATGGTTCTTTACCCCTGAAAATTTCCTCCTGACTCTTCCTCTGCCTGGACCAGGGATATGCATCCTTCTTTCCTTCCTACAGATCACTCCTCGATCCATAAAGATGTGCTCCGATGACCTCCTCTGGGAGGATTCCTTGAACCCTGGCCTCAGTCCAAGAAGCCTCCTCTTTCTGTGTCCTCTCAGCACCCTGAGTACATAAAACCATTTCTAGCTAGACCGTCCAGCCCTTGGGAAAGAACAGTGTAGGTGTCAGCTGTCTTTCTACCACAGATCTAAAAAGACCCTGGTTAAGTGTCTGATGAATACCTTAATGAGGAGAGGTCAGTGTCCCATTTCCTCAGAGGTGTATGCTAGTTTCATCAGCTCAAGGGCCATAAAAATGAATGAATCAGAAGTTATATGAGGGCTCGGCACCTGTGGCTCAAGTATTTAAGGGGCCAGCCACATACACCTAAGGTGGCGGGTTCAAATCCAGCCCAGGCCCGCCAAACTACAATGAAGGCTACAACCAAAAAACAGCCATCGTTGTGGTGTGCGCCTATGGTCCCAGCTACTTGGGAGGCTGAGGCAGGAGACTCACTTGAGCCCAGGAGTTGGAGGGCTGTGGTGCCACAGCACTCTACTCAGGGGGACAGCTTGAGGCTCTGTCTCAAAAAAAAAAAACAAAAAAAGAAGAAGAAGTCATATGAGGGCAGGCACCATGGCTTTTGATCCCTGTTGTATTCCCAGGGCCTGGTACTCAGTAAATGTAGTATTTCTAAAGAAAAGAATTAATGAGTGAGTGATGAGCAAGAGACGTATTTATGACAAGGTGAAAACAAATCGCCAAGACCTACAACAGCCACTAAAATAAAATAAAATAAAATAAACCCTCAGTTTTGTGCTTTCATTATATCTCATAAAGTCTGGCACCTACTAAAAAGGTGTTCCTACCTTCAAAGTTCCATGGGACTGAAACTCAGATTAGAAAGCTGAGGTGCCCACTCTGAGCCACTGCAGTGACCTCCCAGGGCCCTGCAGTAACAACAGTGCAAAAGAACAAAAAACGAACTGATGCGAGGCTCCCCAGGACACTTCGGTCCCAGAGCAGCTTAGTAATCACTTTCTATAAAACATTTATCAGCACTGCTCCTGGCCAGTAAGCTCAAATATTCAGCAGTTTACCCAACACACATGAGTCATGAACAAAATATTTCACGGAACAAAGACGGCTAACTTTTAAATAGCGCTGCCTGCTTCTGCGTTCCACCCTTTCCCTGTTTTACATTCCCACCTTCTCCCTACATCTATCTCCCTGTCTCTCCCATTCCCTTCTTGCTTCACAGTCTGAGATCCAAATCCGAGCAGTCACTCCCCCACTTGTTTGAGGTCACCTACATGCCAAGGGACAGGGACCTGCCGCTGGCTGCTCATGATAAGCTCATCATCTAATTGAGGGAAAAGGCACAACGCACTCAAAAGTGAAATCCAAAGGTCAATCTGGAGCTGGGAGCTTCAGGTTTTCTCTCCTACTCAGGACAGACCTTTAGTGTTACTAACTTTAGACAGCAGGACTATACCTTCAGCTTCACGGGAAAGCAGAACCGTCCAAATTTAAACAGCCTTTGGACTTTGGGAATATCACTCCTAAGCGTATTCATTGTATCAAGGAAGCACAGCTTCACTCAGTAGACATCAATCATTTCCTTCAACTTCCCTCTGGAACGGCATGAAGTTTTAGACCTTCAGGGTTTTAAAGACTCTAAAAGTTTTCAAACAATATTGCTTCAGTCCAATTACACAGCCTGGAAGACCAGAGAGCTGCTGAGTAGTCCTGGTTTGCGTTTCTGGCCTCACAGTATCCTTGTGACTTCAAGTAAGTAGCTCCGCCCACACGGGCCTCAGTTTCCTCTTAGGTAAAAAAAATGAGAACATTGGACCAAAGAGGTGTTTCCCAAAGACATCTAAGTAGAAGTGAGGACTATGCGTGAACACAGATTTACATATTTTAGTTATCAGTTTATTCTTTATGGTAAGTAATATTAGTTTTCCTAATCCTGGAGATACCAATACAATTTCCTTTTAAAATAAAAGCTGAGTTGCTACTCCAAAAAACCTTCTAAGTAAGCTCAGGAGGTTCCAGTAGCTGTATCAAAAGTAACTGATCTAGAGTCCCAGTGCTGTGCGAAAGAGGTGTGTGAGCCCCCCGACTCCCATAAACTAGAAGGAAGAGAGCCAAAAACCCTTAGGCTCCTTGCAAGGAGGAAATCCCGGGTACCAAGGCCCGCGGTGAGCGGCCGCCAGTCCTCTGGGCTTCCGGAGGAGGCGACTTGGAACGAACCCGGGATAGACAAGAAACACCTTCTGAGAGAGAAATCCGCAAAGGAGACACCTGGGCAAAGTCAGCGCAGCAGGGCGGCGGGGCGGCGGGACGGGGTCCCGGGTTGGGACGATGGTCCCGAGGTAAAGAGGAGAGGCGGGGACGGGAATCCCGGGCTGCAAAGCGCGTTTGGGAC
>NW_003852408.1:8910251-8911746 GCF_000181295.1 Otolemur garnettii | reverse complement strand
AAGCTCCCGAGTGCTGCCGCCGCCCGCCCGTATTGCCTGGGGAAGTCGCGCATAAAAAAACTGCAAGGCCTAGAGGGGACCACAGAGGGCGCCCGCCGAGAAATGGGAAAGAGCTGACGGAAAAACAGTAGAGTCCTTCAACCAGGAAGGGATCGAGCCGATGGCGAGGAGGAGGGATGGGCTCCCAAACCAGAGCCTTCGGAAATACTACTGCCGCTGCTATACGTCATTTTAAGAAGCCATTATTTGAAAGACACATCGTAATTTAAGAAATATTAAAGTGGGGAAAATATAGTGCAGTTTAAAAATCTTTGAACCACAGTAGATGATCCTTATTGAGCGTTGACTGTATATCAGGCACTATCCCGGGTTTTTTGCATAGGTTATTTCAAAGCCTGATATAATGAGCCAGGCTTTAATGTTGCTAGGAGGTGGCGGCATAAACACAAACATCAGACAAGATCTCTCCATAATCATGTCTAAACACAGCCAAAACATAAACGGTGTCCAAACCACAAAAATGACCAAACATTCCCCCATCCTGGCCCTTTTTTCTTTCCAACTACGTTTGCTTACAGCTAGTCTTCCTCCATCTACACAGGATTTACTAAGATATCCAACCTTAGAATGATACCCACTTTCTGGCAACATTCTTCTACCCTTCCAAATAACCTAACACCAACCCCAATCCTGTAAGTCCATTCTAACATTCTCTTACCCAAATGCTCCACAGTTCCCCATGGCGTGTCTTCTCCTTTCAACAAAAAAACCCCACTTTTTCAACTACAGGCATGTTGCTAGTGGTTTGGGCTGGAGGACATCAACAGCTAGTAAGCCACAACTGGGACCCGGGAAATCAATGACTCCAGAGACCTCCCCTCTCGGCCCATCCCCTACAATGTATTGTTGTGATGCCCAGATTGTAGAATTGCACCAGAACTGTACTGTCCACGTGGAGCGCATGAAATATGGCTCGTCCAAATTGAGATGTGGTGTAAGTAAATGTAAAATACACACTAAGTTTTAAAGGCTTAGTATAAAATGAACAAAAAAAATGAAAGCTATTTCTTTGATAATTTTAATTGGTTGCATGTTGACTGATACTATTAAGTTAAATAAGATATGAGCTTTCTTCTTATTTTCTAAGATGGCTAATAAAAATTTTAAGTTACAGATGTACAGATGCTATTTCTACTGGCCAGTGCTGCTGCAATAGCACATTCTTATAATAAAGTTAATGGCCTGTATTCATAGACTTAATCATTCATATTCATAGTCAACAAACATGTATTGTGTACCTACTGTGTGCCATATACTGGCACAATGACTGGCAAGACACAGTCCTTGCAAGGCTTGCACAGTGTAATGACTAGCCAGCCAGGCTGGTGAACAACTTTGTATAATCAACAAACATTTCTTGGGTAGCTGCTACAAGCCAGGTACCATTCTACATGCAGCTGTGCTCGAGAGAGGCAAAAATCCCTCTACTGTTGGG
>NW_003852408.1:8898203-8910022 GCF_000181295.1 Otolemur garnettii | reverse complement strand
TGTGGCGGGCGCCTGTGGTCCCAGCTACTTGGGAGCTGGAGGCAGGAGACTCGCTTGAGCCCAGGAGTTGGAGGTTACTGTGAGCTGTGATGCCACTGCACTCTACCCAGGGCGACAGCTTGAGGCTTTGTCTCAAAATAAAAAAATTTTTAAAAAGAACATACTATATAAGAGGATGTTAAATGCTACGGAGAAAGCAAAACAGAGGAGGGTGATAGGGACAATAGGTAATGCTGCAATTTTCAACAGAATGGTACAGTACGTGCAGTGACACACTGCACAGATCCACCTTTAGGAAAGACGAGTGCCCAGCAATCTGCCCACCATGCCTCAGCCGTGCCCTCCACAGGTCAGCCCACATTCAGTGACCAAACAAGATGGGGACATAAAGGCCTGACGGTCTGGACATACTGGCAAGCAATACTTGCTCACTACTCACTCCTAGATTGCATGAGGCTTTGCCAGTCATATATTACAGCTGTTTTCTCCTGTCTAATCCTACCATCCCCTCCCCTTCACAAGTATCTACCCCTGTGCACCAAGCTCTATCACAGTCTCTGCTTCTAGAAGATGCAACCTCAGACAGGTGGCCAGTGAAGGCCTCACTGACAAGTGACATTTTGACCAAGCAGGAGAGAAGGGAGGAAGCCATGTGGAAATGTGGGCACAGGGCTGTCCTAGAAAAGGAAATGCACATGCTAAGGCCCTGAGGTGAGCACATGCCGGGGGGTTTGTAGGAAGAGTAAGGCAGCCATGAGGCTGCAGCAGAAGGAAGGAATGCGGAGAGGAGGTGAGAGACGTCACCGCCAGCCCAGCCTGAAGGCCATTGTAAGGACTTTGGATTGACTTTAAATAAGATGGAAAGCCATTGGATGGTTTGTTGTTTGTTTGTTTGTTTTGAGAAGAGTCTCAAGCTGTCACTCTGGGTAGAGTGCTGTGGCATCACAGTTCACAACAACCCCCAACTCTTGGGCTCAAGTGATCTACTTGCCTCAGTTTTTCTATTTTTATTTTTTATTTTAATTTTATTTTATTATTATTATTTTTGCAGGTTTTTTTGGCCGGGGCTGGGTTTGAACCCACCACCTCTGGCATATGGGGCTGGCGCCCTACTCCTTTGAGTCACAGGTGCCACCCTATTTTTATTTTTTGAGACAGAGCCTCAAGCTGTCACCCTGGGTAGAGTGCTTTGGCATCACAGCTCACAGCAACCTCCAACTCCTGGGCTCAAGCGATTCCTCTGCCTCAGCCTCCCTAGTAGCTGGGATTACAGGTACCTGCCACAATGCCTGGCTATATTTTGGTTGCAGCCATCATTGTTGTTTGGCGGGCAAGGACTGGATTCAAACCTGCCAGCTCAGGTGTATGTGGCTGGCGACTTAGCCACTTAAGCCACAGGCCCCAACCTTGTTTTTTTATTTTTAGTAGACATAGGGTTTCACTTTTTTGTTCAGACAGGTCTTGAACTCATGAGCTCAAGCAATCTACCCACCTCGGCCTCCCACAGTGCTACAATTACAGTAGTGAGCCACCACACCTCGCCCATTGGATAGTTTTGAGCAGAAAACTGGTTTAATCTATTGTCTATGTTAAAAGGCAAGAGTAGAAGCAAGGTGTCAGTCAGAAAATTAATGAAATAAAGCAGTTGAAATATGATGGTGGCTTTTTAAGAGTGCTGGTGTTGAGAAGACATCAGATTCTATATTTATCTAGAACCATTGACATTTGTTGGACATAGAACATAAAGAGTTAAGAATGACACCAAGATTTGTGGGCTGAGTAACTGGAAAAATAGAGCTGCTATTTACTGACCTGTAGATGATGTTGGAAGAGCAGGTTTGGAAGAAAAGAAAGGGAGTTCAGGCTCAAAGACCAGCCAGAGCAAGAGGGAGAGTCCATCTCTACTAAAAATAGGAAAACTAGCCTGGCACTGTGGCAGGTGCCTATAGTCCAAGCTATTCTGGAGGCTGAGGCAAGAGGATTTCTCAAGCCCAAGCCCAAGAGTTTGAGGTTGTTGTGAGCTATGAGGACATGGCACTCTACCCAGAATGACAGAGTAAAACTCTGTCTCAGAAAAAAAAAAAAAGAAAGAAAGAAAGAAAAGGAAGGAAAAGAAAAGAAAAAAAAGGAAGAAAAAGAAAGAAGAAGTGGAGTTCAGTTTTGGGCATAGAAACCTTGAGATTCCCATCAGGTCTCCACGTGAAGGTACTGAAGGTGCTAAGCAGACAGATAACAGGAGTTTTAGATGCACTACTGAACATTAGAGAGATCTGGGCTGCAGTGGTAACTCTGGGAGTTAAAAGCATATGGATGGAGAGTTCTGGGCAGCCCTTGGTGGGCAACGGGTGCTGATAAACAGAGTAGAGGACCCAAGGTTACACTTAATCTAAAGGCAGCAGGATGGTCTAAATTAAGAGAGAGAGAGGGCATTTCCCTCAAATTGTTGTTCAAAAGTTTTAATCAGGACTTTGGCCTGTTAAAGTAAACTAAAATGGAAATCAGAGCTGAAGAATCCCTGAATAAACAAAACTAGTCAGGCCTCATAAGTGACCTTAACCTTGCTTGATCTGGAAATACAAGTGAAACTTAACTTGTTCTATTTCTTGTAAACACATAGATTAAAGAAAAACAGAATTTAAGCTCAACCACTCAGAAGCAGCTAATAAACATAATTATATAACTAAGGACTTTGCAGTGACAGATCAAAGGAAGCCATTTTATAACTGTAACCAATCAAACACTGTCTTTGTGTCGCTTCTGTATTTATTCTATAAAAGCTTGCCCTTCCCCCTTTTCACTGAAGTCCCTGAAATACTTCTGGTTTGGAGCTGTCCAATTCATGAATTGCTGTTTACTGAAATAAATTCTAAAAAAAATCATGCCTCAGTTTACCTTTTTAACACGACTCATGTCCTGAGCTGTCCTATAAACAGAGAAGATGAATATTCACTCACCTTGGTTCACTAAGGTTCTGATAACTCTCATTTCGCACAGTGGCAGTGAGCTGACCTAAAAGATGTGAAGCTGATCCAGTTTATTGAAAAAGCAGCTGCTTGGGCAGCGCCTGTGGTTCAGTGGATAGGGTGCAGGCCCCATATACCGAGGGTGGTGGATTCAAACCCGGCCCCGGCCAAACTGCAACAAAAAAATAGCTGGGCACTGTAGCAGGTGCCTGTAGTCCCAGTTACTTGGGAGGCTGAGGCAAGAGAATTGCCTAAGCCCAGGAGTTGGAGGTTGCTGTGAGCTGGGACTCCACGGCCCTCTACCAAGGGCGATAAAGTGAGACTCTGTCTCAAAAAAAAGAAAGAAAGAAAGAAAGAAAAAAGAAAAAGCAGCTGTTCTTTGTGATTTCTTCCAAAATACATGTAACATATCTTAAAGAGAACTTATATGAACAAGTTCTAAATGTGGGTCACCTTTCTACCATATTTTGTAAAATCAGTGCTTAAATACAAATTTTTTTTTTGGAGACAGAGCCTCAAGCTGTCCCCCTGGGTTGAGTGCTGTGGCATCACAGCTCACAGCAACCTCCAACTCTTGGGCTCAAGCGAGTTTCCTGCCTCAGACTCCCAAGTGGCTGGGACCACAGGCACCCGCCACAAGACCCGGCTATTTTTTTTGTTGCAGCCATCATTGTTGTTTGTCGGCCAGGCTGGATTTGAACCCGCCACCTTAGGTGTATGTGGCTGGCGCCTTAGCCGCTTGAGCGACAGGTGTCGAGCCCAAAATTTTTTTTTAAGTGTTATACATACATAGTTTTTAGAGCCATGAGAATACATCAAGTACAGAAGGGAGTGTTATGAAAATAAAGAAGAGGTACAGAGACAAAGACAAAGATGAAGATTTTGGAGACAGTAACGTTTAGAGAACTGGAGGAACAGGAGGAGGCAGAAAGGAGACTGGGGTGGGGTCCCAACAAGGTAGGAGGAAAATGGATACAGTGTGTGTTGACCTGAAGACAAAGGAAGAAGGTGTTCTAAGAAAGAGGGAGTGGTCTACTGTGTCGAGTGCCACAGATTAGTTTAAAGTTTTCCCTTGGAATAGTCAGGGGCAGAATCTGATTGGAGTGGGTTCAAGTGGTGATGGTGGAATATCAACAAACCCAGACTCTTGAAACTGAGGGACTTGGGATACACAGAGAGAATTGATTTCTGAGCTGCCTTGTTGGATTGGAAGGCGGAATCTATGAGTAACGTTCTATTGGCTGCCAGCCATGTGATCTTAAACAAGTCACTTTGCCCTAACTGGGGGAAAGAATGTGATCTTTACACTCAGAGTTTTGCTGTTAAGTAGCACAGAAGTCTTTTAGCAAGCTGATTGGTGTCTTCACCTCTTTTGCACTTCTAAAGTATAAATAATAATTTTACCTTGTATTGGTGCTGTAGAAAGCAGAGGTTATGTACGGTAGATATTGCTGCTAACCCAGGTCCTTTACCTTGGACTTTGATCTCTACATGTTCTGCCATCACCTTCTCTGATCTGAAATACTTTTATCTCACACTAGACTTCCTTGAAAAGGTAGTTTAGTATAATGGTAATAGTTAAATACCATTATCTTTTCTTTTCTTTTCTTTTCTTTTCCTTTCTTTCTTTCTTTCTTTCTTTCTTTCTTTCTTTCTTTCTTTCTTTCTTTTTCTTTCTTTCTTCTTCTTCTTTGTGTGTGTGTGTGTGTGTGTGTGTGTGAGACAAAGTCTCACTTTGTCACCCTCAGTAGAATGCCATGGTGTTATAGCTCACAGAAATCTCAAACTCTTGGGCTCAAGGGATCCTCCTGCCTCAGCCTTTCAAGTAGGTGGGACTACAGGAGCCAGCCACAATGCCTGGCTATCTTTAGAGACGGGGTCTCGCTCTTCCTCAGGCTGATCTGGAACCCAGGAGCTCAGGCGATCCACTTGCCTCAGCCTCCCAGAGTGCTAGGATTACAGACACAAGACACGGTGCCTGGCCTTCATTATTTTTTCTTTTAACCTTTAGATGAATTAAGGTGCGTTCTTTTAATGCAGTGATTCTTAACGTGTGGGTCCTTCCCCACAGGAACTGTTTTAAAGGGCATTAGGAAGGTTGAGAACCACTGCTTTAATGGGTTCATGTTCTAGTTTGGCCTTGGCTTTCTGCTCTTCATGTCTCAGGTACTTGAAGTGTAATTCCAGCCTAACCCTTGGCCATTTGCCATGGGACCCACTGTTCTCCCCTCTCACCCTGCTTGGTGACATTGCAGGGGGTTGACTTCTGCAAAGGACATTTCCTGGACTCCCTAACCAACTTTCTTCATGATAAGTTTGGGGGTAGTGGGGGGAGATTGCAAGGTAGAAGGGCAGGAGAAATCAGAGTACTTTTCCTCTCTGCTTAGGGAGTGTGTTTCCTCCACTGCACTCTGCTTCCTTCCTTTGTCCCAGGCCTCTGGGGGCAGTCTCTGCTGGGGTTGTTAGTCTCACTGGGCTCCCTACCTCCTGTGCTCTGGAGCCATCTGTGCCCGTGTGTCTCCAGTCCTGCTGCTGCTAATCTCCGGGCTGCCCTATCATCTCTCTCAAGCCTTTCAGTTCTTCTGACATCTCTGTAACTTGTTCCTTGTATTCCTCCCAGGCAACAATCTGGTGTGTGTTCTATTTTCTTAATCAGATCCTGACTGATATATTACTGCGATATTGAGACTTAACTAATAGTATTGTCAAATGAAGCTGGGCCTAAAGCTGCTTCTGTACATATTTCAAGTTTGGCCTACATGTTTCTCTGTATATAGCGAACTGTAACCTAACTTGATGTGAACTAACAGACTATATAACCTATAACCTGGTTTTTTCCTTTTATTTTTTAGATGCAGTATTAAATCATGACTATAACCTACTTTTCCAACAAGTAGCCAAGTCTCAGCCAACCACAGGTGGCCAACTGTTCAAAGCTGGTTCAGATAAGGCAACTGCCCAGAAAATGCTCAGAACCCATCCAGCTGTTTCTGTACCCCACTTCCATCTTCTGTACATCACTTTTTCCTTTTTCTGTCGATAAATATTATCCAAACATGTGGCAGCCCCAGAGTCATTCTCAATCTATTCTGGTTCTGGAGGTTGCCTGACTATTGTTCTTTGCTCAGTTAAATTCTGTTAAATTTAATTTGTCTAAAGTTTTTCTTTTAACAGTGTCATGAGGATTATCTGGCAGAGCTCACTGACATCACATATGTAAATTATAATGCAATATTTAGCTAATCCAGTATTTGCAAAATACTGATAGGAACAACGTAATGTAAATGATTGTCGCATAAAGAACAACTTATTCTCAACCAGGCATGTTGGCTCACACATGTAATCCTAGAACTCTGGGAGGCTGAGATGGGTGGATTTCTTGAGCTCACAATTTCAATGCCAGCCTGACCAAAAAAGCGAAACCCTATCTCTACTAAAAATAGAAAAACTAAGGCAAGAGGATTGCTTGAGTCAGAGGTTGCTGTGAGCCCTAATGCCACAGTACTTAACCCAGGATGACAGCTTGAGGCTCTGTCTCAAAAAAAAGAAAAGAAAAATGGCTTCCTATCTTATTTAAAGTCAATCCAAAGTCCTTACAATGGCCTTCAGGCTGAGTGTGGGCTATCAGGTGACTTCTCTGTCCTCGTCTCTGTAGCTCACAGCAACCTCAAACTCTAGGGTTCAAGCAATCCTCTTGCCTCAGCCTCCCAAGTAGCTAGGACTACAGACCACCCCAATGCCTGCCTATTTTTAGAGGTGGGGGGCCTCACTCTAGCTGAGGCTGGTCTCGAACTCCTAATGTCAAGCAATCCACCTACCTCTGCATCCCAGAATGCTGGGAATATAGGTGCAAGCCACTGCACCTGACCATGTAGGAGTTCTTTTATTTTTGAGACAGAGTCTCTCTTTGTCACCTTCAGTAGAGTGCTATGGCGTCACAGCTCACAGCAACCTCCAACTCTTGGGCTTAAGTGATTCTCTTGCCTCAGCCTCCCAAGTAGCTGGGACTATAGGCGCCTGCCACAATGCCCAGCTATTTTTTTGTTGCAGTTGTTTAGCTAGCCCAGGCTGAGTTCGAACCCACCACCTTTGATGTATGTGGCTGGCACCATAACCACTGTGCTATGGGCACTGAGCCCAGAAGTTCTTTTAAATTGTTCTCTGGGTTTCACCCAAGGTTTTACACTGAAGGCAGCATAACAATCACATTGCACACAACTCACACCACTTTGACAATGCTTTATTTATTAACAAAGCAAAACAAAATGTAACCTTACCAGAACAGTCTGCTTCAACTTTTATTTAACAAAGCCATGAGTTGTTTTACAGTTGTCACAGACCTCCCAGGTTGAAGGCCATGAACTGAGCACGCCCAGGTGAACCAACTATGCAACACGAGACAACCAAACATGCGACCTTGGCAGGACCTAAGTGCTTGAACTGAGGAGCGAGTCCTGAATTAAGTTGTGGACACCATGTAGCAGGACCCAAAAGCCAATCAGATTGAACCCTGACGTCATCTCAGGGCAGTACTCAGTCAGATCATGTCTCATTACCCTGTCCTTATGACACCTGATCCAACCTCCAGCCTGGGAAGATGATTTGAGTATTTCTTCCTGTCTTCTTGCTAGGAGACTTGCAATAAAGCCTTTCCTTTCTCAAAGGTTGATGTCATGATATTGGCTTCTTTGTGCATCAGACACATTGATTGCTCGGTAACAAAAATAGGGATTGCATTTTAAAATTATAGGCCTAGTGGCCTCATATTTCCACTTATTTTACTTATTTTCATAACACTTTAAAATATAAAATACCCCTCTTCCTGCACTAGGTGTTCCTTTCACTCACGTGCACTGAATGTTGAACAGAATCATCAAGAAGGTAAAACAAAGACACTGCTCTCCAGATCCTCTACCCCTCCACCAGGATAGTTCCCAGCCTTGTTTCTCAAATTGTCTCTAATGATGGGAAAGATAGTCTGTACAGATAGGAGTTAAAGGGTGTGGCAATTTTCACTTTTTGGAGAGGAAGTTACTAAGTGATTACCATTCTTGCCTGGATACCTTTGCACATGTTACGAAATGTTGTTCCTCCTCTCTGCCCTCTTTCCCATCTAGCAAAATCTCATGCATCACTCTGAGGCCCTAAGTCTCATTAAAATGGAATGATTTTTATTTTGTTATTTTCACCCAACTAATTTGACCCCAAATATATTATTATTGGTTGCTCTGTAACAAATTATTCCAAAACTTAGTGGCATAAAGCAAGAAACATTGATTATCTCATACAGTTCCTGAGGGCCAGGAATTCAGGCTGGGTGATTGTGGTTGAGGGTATGTCATGAGACTGCAGTGAAGGGGTTGGCCAGAAGGGTCATCTGAAGGTTTGCATGCTGCTGGAGAATCCATTTCCAAGATGGCTCATTCCTATGGCTGTTGACAGACGGCCTCAGCTGCTCATCCTTTCCACAAGGTTTCTTAGGAATCATCATAACACTGTGTTTAACTTTCCACTGGGAGAGTAATCCAAGAAATATGAGGCATCTGATCAAAACTGAAGCTATGGCATATTTTGTCACCTAATGCCAGAAGTGTTATAACATCCATAGTCTATCGGTTACACAGGCCAATCCTAATGATACCGGAATTTCGCTCTTCAGTAGGCTCTCCGTCTCAGAGATTCGAAGAATGAATCCGGGGACCACAGATCAGTGGTAAGACAGAATTTATTTACAGAAAAGAATACAGAAGTGCCAGAGCTCCTGGCAGAGAGAGAAAACCCAAGTCTGGAGAGAAAAGCGCTCTCTCTCTCTCTGTCTCCTCTTTGTCTAGGGGTATATACAGTCCCATGGGGCCCTCAGTAGTTACATTTAGTGTGTCTGGAACAACATGTCTGGGACATGTCTTGCCCTTGGTAGTTACATTTAGCATGTCTGGGACATCATGTCTGGGACATGTCTGGGTCATGTATGAGTCGGAAATGAATGCCTATAATCCCTTTCATTCCCAGGCCTGGGAAATGGGGCCCCCCTGCCCACCCTCCAGCCTGCTGGTTCCGCTGCTTGCTGCCATGATACCAACATTGCCAATGTGGAGGCAGCAGGTCTATGCCCAGCTGTATCACTAATACAGGTGAGAGGAGACTACATACAGGTGTAAATACTAAGAAGTGGAGTGGTAGGGAGCCATCCTGGTGGCTGCTACTGCACCAAAGAAGTTTTTCTATCAATAATTACGAATTAAAGTGTCTATAACGGAATTACACTAACACTGATACTTTTTTTGAGAAATTGTTTTTTGGAGTAAACGCTATGAAGTCAATTTAATTATTTTATTATTATTATTATTTTGAGACACAGTCTCACTATGCCACACTCAGTAGAGTGCTGTGTCATCACAGCTCACAGCAACCTCAAACTCTTGGGCTTAAGTGATTCTTTTGCCTCAGCCTCCCAAGCAGATGAGACTTCAGACACCCACCACAACGCCCAGCTATTCTTTTGTTGTAGTTGTTGTTGTTTAGCATGCCTGGGCAGGGTTCAAACCCACCAGCCTTGGAGTATGTGGCCAGCACCCTAACCATGGTTGTTGGGCCCAATTTAATTTCTCGAACAATATTCTATACAGCAGCCAGATGTGACGGCTCATGACTGTAATCCTAGCACTCTGGGAGGCCGCAGTGGGTAGATCGCTTGAGTTCATAAGTTCAAGAGGGAGACCCCCACTCTCTACTAAAAATAGAAAAAACTAGCCAGGCATCATGGTGGGTGCCTGTAGTCTCAGTTACTCAGGGGGCTGACGTAAGAGGATCGTTTGAGGCCAGGAGTTTGAGGTTCCTCTGAGCTATGACACCATGGCACCCTACCCAGGGCAACACAGTGAGACTATCTCAAAAAAATTTTTTTTTCTATATAGCACAAGTAGCCTATTTTTAAAAACCAGTAGGCTGTTGATATTTGTGAGATCTGATAAAATCAAGGCAATAGCAGATTAAAGGAAAATCAAGTACTTGAGGGCAAAATAACCCTCAATTGGGTAATAACCCTTAATTGGTCTTTTTTTTTTTTTCCTCAGATTCTCTGAGTCTGGGTCCTGGAACCATATAATTTACTTAATAGATGTTTATCGATTAAATTAACAAATGTCTAAGCAAATTTTTAAAAAATTTAAAAAATTCGTAAAGTTCACAAGGTATGTTAGTAAGAAAAATTTCCTATGATTCTACATTTTTTATCTGTAAACCATGCTTTTATTGTTTTATTTCTGAGAAACTCAATACAGAGGCACTTCATTTTAACTTAACATTATTATGCTACAACTAGATTTAAACTATTTTTCCCAATAAATGGAATATTGCAGAAATGACAAAAGAAATGCTTTCTTCTAACCCACTTTTTGACTGATGTTCCGTGAATTTTCAAAACTTTACATAGAGTGTAATACCGAGGCCAATCATAACTCTTCTCACACTGTCTAACAGAATTTGCCTTAACCTGAGATCCACTGCCTTGTTTTGTGATACGTGCTAAAGCCCTTTTTTGCTTTCTCCTGACTCAAAGGCAACCCTTTTATGAACCCAGATGAACAATTCTGATTTTCCCTTTTAAAAGGTCAAGATAATAAACCAAAACTAAATTGTATGACCCTGGTAATGAAGATTCGCAAGCTAAGTAGTCACACGCTTTGGTCTGTGCTCCCAGGAGACAGGTGGAGTTGAGCTGTGTCTGGGCAAGGCAGGAAGGTACAGGCCTGTTTGAAGCCAATTACATAACCAGGGAAAGAGGGAAGAAGAGGTGTTAGGGACCTGCTTTGGAATAAATAGAAAAAGCACTTGGTAACCGGACAAAAGAGGGTGCTGGTGGAAACAGGAACCATCAAAGACAGGAATCCAGTCTTGGTAACTGCAGGGGACGCTGATGCCTTTAAATAAGCACAGAAATCTGAGCCCCTTTGAATGTCTAGATGTTCAACTGGCAACTCAAAATGGGGAATTCAAACAAGCTTCCCTTCTGTCTTTTTTTTTTTTTTTTTTTTGAGACAGAGTCTGACTTTGGTGCCCTGGGTAGAGTGCTGTAGCGTCATAGCTCACAGCAACCTCCAGCTCTTGGGCTTAGGCAGTTCTCTTCCCTCAGCCTCCTGAGTAGCTGGGACTACTGGCACTCGCCACAACACTCGGCTATCTTTTGGTTGCAGTTTGGCTGGGGCTAAGTTTGAACCTGCCACCCTCAGTATATGGGGCCGGCACCCTGTTCACTGAGCCACAGGCACTGCCCCAAAGCACTTGCCTTTGTGTCTTAAGATCTGTAAAAAAATTATCCTCTATTAAGTCTTCCAGGAAAGCATTGCCAAAGAATGTAAGATAAAGATGAAGACAAAAAACTACTTATGATCCCACTGTTATTGTTCTGTTTTTTTGAGAGCGTCTTGCTCAGTCGTCCTGAGGTTTGAGTGCTGTGGCCGCATGGCTCACAGCAACCTCCACCTCTTGGCCTCAAATGATCCTCTTGTCTCAGCCTTCCAGGTAACTGGGACTACAGGCACCTGCCACAAGGCAGGGCTAGGTTTTCTGTGGGCTCACTTTCCACAGGCTGGTCTCCAAGGCTGGGATTAGAGGTGTGAGCCATTACGCCCGGCCTCTCCCAACCCAGGCTTTCTCCTGATTTTCTTTTCTTTTCCTTTTTTTTTTTTAAATACTGTTAAAATGTTTTTAAATAAAAATTTTCATTTTTATAAGCCAGTACTTCTGAGTCTAGATGTCTGAAAGTTAAAAGGTTAAAAGTAGAAGCTCGGTATTTGCTCAGTAGCGGCTGGACTGATGGTCTGGAACTCTAAAGCTAAATATTAAAAAAAAAAAAAA
>NW_003852408.1:8892637-8897911 GCF_000181295.1 Otolemur garnettii | reverse complement strand
TTGAGCCACAGGCGCCGAGCCTTAAGTGTGTTTTCTTTAAACTGAAAGTGAAACATGTTTTTTGTTTTGCTTTAATGAGAAAATAAGGAATGTAACAGCAACTGACAGGATGAAGTAACTCCTACCAGAATTTACACAACCAAAAATCTCCCAGAACCGGCTGGTCCGCAACCTTAGGAAAAGCCGTAACCAGCGCTCGCGCATGCGCAGTGACAACCGCAGCCGTCGTTGCCCCGCCCCAGGTGCTGGCCCCGCCCCTGCTCTTTCTCGGCTGGGCCCTATGGCCACCTCCCACCCCTAACCCGGGAACTGTGTTTCCAGCAACACCAGTCCGACGTTTTTCCTTCCGTTCTCCATTACTTTCTGCCTGCAATGGCGTCCAGGCTGGTAAGGCTGGTCCAGCAGGGGTGCTTACTGGCTCCGGCAGTCCCCACGTTCGTCCCTCCTGTTCGAGGAGTGAAGAAGGGATTTCGCGCCGCCTTCCGCTTCCAGAAGGAGTTAGAGCGGTGGCGCCTGCTGCGGCACCCGCCGCCGCCCACGCGCCGGTACGACACGCTTGGGGAAGGGGCCGGAGCGGAGGTCGGGGACACTGGTCCTCTTCTCCTTCAGACCCGCGGCGGATGCGCGTCTGACTGGAACTCTAGGAGGCTTGTTATCCAGACACCTGTGGGGCGTGGGCACGTGGCCTGAGGCAAAGAAAATGGATTTGTGCCGCAGGCCGTGGAGCGTTGGGCTGCCCCCAATGCTTTAGGACTCCCATTTAAAATCTGCTGAAAATTGCAAGAAATGAGATCCCCTGGAGGGTAATGTTCATGTGGGCTTGGGTTTTGTAGCCCCCGTTATATGATGCCTGAGTATTCTTCTGGTACTGATGAGGTCCGGGAAGGAAGCGTTCTGCAGCACGGTGAATTAGGGAGAAAAAAAATAAGGATCTACAATCGCAAGTCCACAGAGTAAAAGACAAAAAAACTTAGTTGGTTTTAAATTTTTGTCTTAATTAATTTTGTTTTCCTAGCAGAAGTTCTGCTGAAAGACACAGGTTTTTTATAGCACCAAGTGAGATCATGCGTGTTGTTCTTCATCTTGCTTTTTCTGCTTAATAATGTGTTTTTGACAAGTTGCAATTACAAATAAATACACCTCGCTCTTTTTTAGGGCTCTGTTTATGGGCAATATGGGCTCAGTATTACTGGGATTAGAACTGATGTAATAGTCACTCTTGTTTAACATGAGCTTCATATTACTGGTATTACAATCCATGTAACAGTCACACTATGAATACTCATATGCCATCTTTGGAAACATATATAGTATGAATTTTTGATACCTACTTTAATATTGTCCCCTCAAAAATGTTAATTCATTTTATATTCCTACTAGTAGGAACCTTCTTCTAACCCAGAATATTAAATTCTTTTCCTAATAGGCAAAAAATATAATGTCTTCTTAATTCACTTTTCCTTGCTTATTCTAAGGTTAGATATTTTAGGCTTTTAAAGTTGGAAGAAACTTTATGGATAATATACATTATATAGGTCTCTATAGTGCAGAGATCCTCTGACTTTCAACCCAGATTTTTTTACTTTGCTGTTCTTTTTCACTTAAAATGGTTTTAGCCAGGTCTGATGGCTCATGCCTTTAACACAGCACTGGGGGAAGCTGAGGTGGGAGGATTGCTTGAGTTCAGGAGTTCAAGGCTTGTTTGAGCAAGAGTGAGACCCCCAACTCATGAAAAAAAAAAAAAATGGAAAAAGCCAGCTGGATGCCGCAGCGAGTGCTAGTAATCTCAGTGGCTTGGGAGGCTGAGGCCAGTAATCTCAGGGGCTTCGGAGGCTCAGGATGCCCACAGCCTGAATCTGAGGTTGCAGTGAGCTGTGACACCATTGCACTCTGCTCAAGGCATAGGGTAGAACTCTGTCTAGACAAAAATAAATAAACTAATAAATAAAAGGGTTTTATTTTGGATTTATCCTTTTAAAAAAATATTTTAGTTCTTGGAAATAATTGTGAACTTTTAGCCTACTTATAATATTGATGCCAGATTATTTAATTACTAATTTATTTTATAATAATAATTATTATTTTTTGAGACAGAGCCTCAAGTTGTCACCCTGGGTAGAGTGCTGTGGCATCACAGCTCACAGCAACCTTCAACTCCTGGGCTCAAGTGATTCTCCTGCCTCTGCGTTCCAAGTAGCTGGGACTACAGGCGTCTGCTACAACACCTGACTATTTTTTGGTTGCAGCCATCATTGTTTGGCAGGCCCGGGCTGGATATGAACCCACCAGTTGAGGAGTATGTGGCTGGTGCCTTAGCCTCTTGAGCCACAGGTGCCAAGCCATTAATTACTAATTTAAATGGATATTTTCAAAATTTAAATCAATAAAATACTAAGTATAGTTAGCTCTTTTTTATCTGTGGCTTCCACACCTAGGGATTCCGACTTACCACAGATCAAAAATTTTGGGGAGGTGGGGAAAGGATAGTTGTGTTTGTAAATGTAGGCATACCTCAGAGATATTTTGGGTTTTGGTTCCAAAGCACTGCAATAAAGTGAATCACGTGTTTTTATTTTTTTATTGAATGGTAACTATGTACATTAATGCACTTCTGGGGTACAGTGTGGGGTTTTCACACACAACATGTTTTTATTTTTTATTTTATTTCGTGGTATTTATAAAAGTTTTGTTTATGCTGTAAACATAAATTAAAAATACTTCATTGCTAAAAATATGGTGACACAGGTAGAAAGTGAGCACAGGCAAGGTGGCTACCAATCTTCAGTTTGTTTCAAAAAAAAATGCAGTTATCTACCAAAGGCAATAAAGTGAAGTACAATAAAATGAATGAGCTATGCCCGTATTACACCATTTTGTATAAGGGACTGGAACAGCTATGGATTTTGGTGTATGAGGGGACTCTGGGAATCCATCTCTCACAGAAATTGAGGAGTGACTAAATGCAACGTACCTAGTGTTTGTGCCCTGAATCTGTGAAGTTATAATTTATATCTTGTATCTAGGTGTAAAAAATAGTTCCGTGGTTAAAGCAAAAATAAGGAACCTAAAAGTTCATCTAATGGTATAGTGGCAGTTGGGCCAATGGGAAAATTAATCCAACAATATTATGTAGACTATAGCAAAGAATTGTTAGTATTCATCTGATTTGAGTTCTAATCCTTAGAATATCAGAACCTGGCCTTAAAAAGAAACAACCATTTTTCTTTTCCTAGTATAGTTAACGAGACAGGGTCTTGCTCAGTCACCCACGCTGAAAGGCAGTGGTACTGTTGTAGTCCACTCTAACCTCCAACTCCTGGGCTCCCAAGTGCTGAGATTATAGGTGTGAGCCACACTGTACTTGGCCTCAGAATGAAAACTTTTTACGTCATGGTAACATGTTCTCTTTACCAGCACTTAACTGTCTTTATGTTTGTAGGTCAGAGAAGCCCAACTGGGATTACCATGCTGAAGTACAAGCCTTTGGACCTCGGTTACAAGAAACCTTTTCCTTAGATCTTCTCAAAACTGCATTTGTTAATAGCTGCTATATTAAAAGTGAGGAAGCCAGACGCCAAAAACTTGGGATAGAGAAAGAAGCGGTTCTTCTGAATCTTAAATGTAATCAAGAACTATCCGAACAAGGGACATGTTTTTCCCAAACTTGCCTCACAAAATTTCTTGAAGATGAGTTCCCCGCTTTGCCCACTGAAGGCATCAAAGGTCTTGTTGACTATCTCACTGGTGAGGAAGTCGTGTGTCACGTGGCTAGAAACTTGTCTGTGGAGCAGTTAACATTGAGTGCGGAATTCCCAGTGCCCTCACCTGTATTACAGCGGACTTTCTTTGCAGTGATTGGAGCCCTGTTACAGAGCAGTGGTCCTGAGCGGACTGCACTTTTTATCAGGGTACGTAATTATTAATTGCACATGCTTGAGGTAGAAAGAAAAATTTCCTTTTGTAATTCATTTCTTTATTACCTTGCAAGTGAAATTTTGATTCAGAGCTTTCTGTAGGGCCTTAATTATTCCAGTTATCTCTTATTAAAGACATCATCAGAAGTGAATATGAAATTCCGGGTTGTGACTTGTAGCTTTACATTTTTAGGGCCAAGGCTAGTGCCTGAGTGGTGGTTGATACTTAGTATCAATGTTTGGCAAATGATTGAGGTGGGAAGACACTGTGTAGAGACTTAGTGTGGTGAGGAACGTCATGCTTAAGTATAAGCTGCTGTTCTGCTCTTCCAAGTGATAAATCCTGGATTTCTAAGTCCTTGTGATACAGAACACATTAGTAGCTTAACTGATTAAAGTTCTTGTGTATATAACTGGTACATCTTGACCTCCACTGTCCTTTTAAAATTTATTACCTGGGTGAAAAGTTTTATCTTCTGCCACTGAATGAGAACATGAGTTTTTGTTCAATCTGCAGTAATAGAGCATCTATGCAATCATTTTATTTTATTTTTTTGAGACAGAGTCTCAATTTGTCGGCCTTGGTAGAGTGCCATGGCATTATATAGCTCACAGCAATCTCAGACTCTTGGGCTGAAGTGATTCTCTTATCTCAGCCTCCCGAGTAGCTGGGACTACAAGCACCTGCCACAGCACCTGGCTGGTTTTTTTTTAGAGATGAGGTCTCATTCTGGCTCAGGCTTGTCTTGAACTCCTGAGCAGTCCGCCCACCTCAGCTTCCCAGTGTGCTAGGATTATAGGCACAAGCCACAGTGCCTGCTCATGCAATCATTGTAAATGAAATAGTTTTGATTCAGACATCTGAATGTCATATTCTCTAAACCAGCAGAACACGTTGTTAAAATCTATTAATTTTGATTTGATAGCAAATGTAATCATTTTGTTAGAGAAAGATACTTGTATTTACCAACATGTCAGACTTGGTTCATATGAGAGATCTGTTATCCTCCTTCCCACTCAGGGCTTATGATAGGTGGACTGCTCACCCTTCTCCCAGTTAGATAGCTTTTCCTAAGAAATTCACAAAGTCCTCCTTCATTTCTCTTTTCTTTATCCTTATAGTTTCCGTTGGGTTTTAAAAACTAAACAATACTTGGTTGTGACTTTGAAATTTCCAAAAGGTAGCCAGGCAGGGTGTCTCACACCTGTAATCCTAGCCCGCTGGGAGGCTGAGGCTGATAGATTGCCTGAGCTCACAGGTTCTTTTTCTGAGACAGAGCCTCAAGCTGTCCCCCTGGGTAGAGTGCCGTGGCATCACAGCTCACAGCAACCTCCAACTCCTGGGCTCAAGCGAGTCTCC
>NW_003852408.1:8890339-8891720 GCF_000181295.1 Otolemur garnettii | reverse complement strand
GGTGGAGGGAGGGGGTTTGGAGGGATCACTTCTGAGGTTTATCTTACAGGGGTACAAGTGAATCTTTCTAAGAGTAGAATGTGAACGTTTTAAGACAATTACTGAGAAAATGACATGAAGGCTGTGTTGACCAGTTTGATGGAAGTATTTCTGATTGCATGTGAAAACCCCACACTGTACCCCAGAAGTGCATTAATGTACATAGTTACCATTCAATTAAAAAAAAAAAAAGGAAAAAAAATAAATAAATTAAGAGGTCTTCTTTCTTCCTTCCTGCCCTCATCGATCCATCCTCTTACCATATTATTGTTAATGCCAGTTAACTGTGATATATAAATTGCTATGACAATTAATGTCTTTTTGTAATTTCTGTTCAACTTAATTTTTTTACTGGCAAAATGAACTCTGCTTTGAATGTTCATAGTTTCTAAATTGTCTCAGTCTTATAAAGAAGTTTTAGTAAGTCAGAGATTTATTTATTTATTTATTTATTTTGGAGACAAAGTCTCAGTCACCCTAGGTAGAGTGCTGTGGTGTCTTAGCTCACAGCAGCCTCAAACTCCAGGTTCAAACCATCCTCTTGGCTCAGCCTCCCAAGTAGCTGGGATTACAGGCACCCACCACAACGCCCAGGTAGTTTTTCTATTTTTAGTAGAGATAGGGTATCACTCTTGCTCAGTCTGGTCTTGAACTTCTGAGCTGAAGCTGATATATCCACCTTAGCCCCCCAGAGTACTAGGATTACAGGCGTGTTCCACCGAACCTGGCCAGTAAGTCATAAATTTAAAAGGCAGTTAGTTCATGTTCAATTATTATTTAAATGATTTTTAAAAAAATCATCAACTTAATGGAAAGTATTATGATCAAGTAGGGGTGTCCAACCAGTGGGCTGCATGCTGATTTTTTGAGGACTTTTTTGCTTATGTGTGGCATACAATATCATGAAAAGTATTCATGGACCTTTTTCTTTTCTCATCAGCTTAGTGTTTGTGTATTTACTGTGTGGCCCCAAATAACTTACTCTTCTAATGTACGGCAGAAAAGAAAAAAGGATGGATACCCTAAAGAGGTCTCGAGTGCCTTTTTACATGTTTTTGCCAGAAGTTGCTATTGTTTCTCCATTAATTCAACTTGTTGAAATCTTTTTTTCTTACTGGTAGAAATATAATTTTAAATTACAATATAGGATTTTACCTTGTATGGAATTTTCATAGATCATATTGCTTAAAATAGTTTTTAAACTATTTAGGCTTTCAAAATTTTTTATTTGACTACAACTTTGTAATAAAACTTATATTAAGGCTCAGCGCCTGTGGCTCAAGTGGCTAAGGTGGCTGGGTGCCAGCCACATACACCTAAGGTGGTGGGTTCGAATCCAGCC
>NW_003852408.1:8869051-8890232 GCF_000181295.1 Otolemur garnettii | reverse complement strand
AGGAGTTGGAGGTTGCTGTGAGCTGTGATGCCACAGGATTCTACCCAGGGGGACAGCTTGAGACTCTGTCTCAAAAAAAAAAAAAAAAAAAAAAAAAATTAAAAAACAATGGGAATGAAATAATACATTTTGTCTTTTGTTTCCCATTAAATTTTAAATTTCTATTAGAAATATACCTTGTTCCTTTTTCTGATTCAAACAGTATAAAAAAAAGTACTTTGAATTGTGGTTTTAATGTTTTTTATGCTAATTTAAATGACCAAATTGTGTTTTATATTCAGGATTTCTTAATTACCCAAATGACTGGGAAAGAGCTCTTCGAGATGTGGAAGATAATCAATCCCATGGGGCTGTTGGTAGAAGAACTGAAGAAAAGGAACATTTCAGCTCCTGAATCTAGACTTACTAGGCAGTCTGGAAGCACCACAGTTTTGCCTTTGTATTTTGTTGGCTTATACTGGTTAGTAAAATTTTAATCTTCATAACTAAAAACAAACTGCTTATCCCACAGCATGCCCTAAGAAACGTCGACATTCCTTTACATCGCCTCTTCAGATTCCTTCACATCACCTTTAATTACATTAATGGATTATTGAAGATCTCTTCATGATTATCTATTTTTTACTTTACTGCTGGTCATTCTTAAGGGGAATAGTAGGTTTTGTTGGTCAACTATTGTGGAATTTCATGGATATGTGCTAATCTAAATTTTTCTATGTAAAAGTACAAGTTTTGACTCATACATGTTATGGGTTTAAACTTAATCTGTTCCTGTCAGCAGGTTCAACTGAGCCTTGAGCTGGGAATAGACGGGCTTACTTATCCATAAAAATGTAAATTCTAACCCATGTTGAGAAGTTTTGTTAATAAAAAGTTTACCTACTTCTGGGCCCGCTAGCTCATGCCTGTAATCCCAGCACGTGGGAGGCCAAGGCAGGTGGATGGGCTGAGCTCACAGGTTTGAGACCAGCCTGAGCAAGAGCAAGACCCCATCTCTAAGAAGTAGCCGGGTGTTGTGGCAGGCACCTGTAGTCCCAGCTACTTGGGAGGCTGAGGCAAGAGGATCACTTAAATCTAAGAGTTTGAGGTTGCTGTGAGCTAAGATGCCACAGCACTCTACCAAGGGTGGCCAAGTGAGACTGTGTCTCAAAAAAAAAAGTTTATCTGCTCCAGATTTAGTTCATGTATTAAGATCAGAGTGTTGAATGTAAACACTACATATTTAAAATAGCTAATCTTATCACAGAAGACTTTAGAAGTATAAAAGCAATAGAAAACATTACGAAGGAGAAAATGTGTAGTGTTGTGAAAAGTTTTATCTTCAGCGCAGGCCCTGTGGTTCATACCTATAATCCTAGCACTCTGGGAGGCCAAGGCAGGTTAGTAAAATTTTAATCTTCATAACTTTGATTGGAATCCTTAAAAACAAACTGCTTGTTCCACAACATGCCATAGGAAATGTTGACATTCTTTTACATAATAACCTCTTGTTTGAGCTCAGAAGTTTGAGACCAGCCTGAGCAAGAGCGAGACTGCTGTCTCTACTAAAAATAGAAAAACTAACCAGGCATTGTGGCTGGTGGCAATAGTTCCAGCTGCTCGGGAGGCTGAGGCAAGAAGAGTGCTCAAGCCCAAGAGTGTGAGGTTGCTGTGAGCTGACACCATGGGCCTCAGGAAATGGAGAGTGAGAGTGAAACTCGGTCTCAAAAAAAAAGTTTCACCTTCAGTTTTAATTGAAATACAAAGCAAATATTGCTTATATTGGTAAACCTTAAATACATCTTTTATAATCAGTTCATACACTGCTGGTAAAAGAAAGAAATGTACAATATGTGAATGATTTTGACAGAATGTCAAGAATCTTTAATACTTTCATGCTCTTTGATTTGATATTTCTACTTTTGCTTGTGTCTTAAGATTGCAGACAAAAATTTGTGAACAAAGTTGTTCATTTCTTTTTTACTTTCTACTTCATTTCTTGAGCATTTCCTGGGAGACAAGGTGGTCAGTAGATAGTAAATGAGAAGTGAAATGGGTATCCAATAAGAGAGAAAGGATGTGTGCAGGATAGAACATAGTACTGTTACCACAGGTGATAGTCTGAAAGTATTTTAATGACATTGGGAAATTTGAGGAATTTCTTTTTATCTTAAATAATTTATATACTAACTGGCCGTGTTATTAACAGTGATTGTTGTTGCCTGTCATGTTTTTCTGGATTTCACATAATGACTTTTTAAAAGATGATGAGTGATGCAATGTCATTGGACTTAAAATATGATGATAAATTCTATCCATGAAATTCACTTTTAGAGGATTTTCTCTGTTTCTCACTTTATAAAAATATATATGTGTTTATTATTATAAAGTTTAATTTAATATGATTAACTATTGTTTCATTTCAAATTACCGTCAAGTAGCAAATGTTTTTGCAGATTCCTTCCACTTTGTAGTTCTTTGAAAGTTCTTTGTAGTTCTTTGAAAGTGTTATAACCAGCAGTGCTTTTTGCCATGAAATCTTTTTATAAAGGAAATAGCTGCATTCATTTTTCTTTAATTTGGTTCTGGTTGTCTTCACTTTCAAGTCAACTTGCAATGAATCTGAATTATTAAATGGAGTTGCTATGAATGAAACTGTCAGAGAGATGCTTTATTTTAGGTCAGGAAATTTACAGGAAGTATTTAAAGAGGTAAAGAATGGGATTATAGTTAAGTAATGTGCATTCTTTGCTCCCTTACAGGAACATTTTTACTTTTTTTTTAAATTGAGACAGAGCATCACTTTACCAGTGTTCTAGCATTAGATAAAGCTGTAGCGTCATAGCTCACAGCAACCTCAACCTGTTGGGCTTAGGCAGTTATCTTGCCTCAGCCTCCCAAGTAGCTGGGACTATAGGCGCCCATCACAATGCCCAGCTGTTTCTAGAGAAGAGGTCTTCCTCTGGCTCAGGCTGATCTCAAACCTATGAACTCAGGCATTCAACCTGCCTTGGTTTCTCAAGTGCTGAATTACAGGAATGAGCCCCTGCACCTGGTCCCACATTTTTACATATTTAAAGAAGATAGCTAGGTATAATAATGGAAATAGCAGTAAAGCAGGAAATAGCTGTTTCAGTTTTATCTAATGCTAGAACACTGGTAACCAGCATTTAATACTTACTATCCTGTGTTTTGGGAATAAATTTAGATACATATAGAAAGTAATTTTTAAATATAGTCAGTTTTGAATCTAAAGTTCTCAATTTAAAATATAGAGCTGATTTTTCATTTGTGTTAAAGTTTAGATGACAAACTCAAAGGCACAATTTTTTAACAGTCTTTCTTCATCATATGTTCAAAATGAATTAAAAATAATTTAGTCATAGTTCCTGAGAATATTTTTAATAGTTTCAGGATTTTATAAGAAAATATTTATATATTTTTCCAGTTTTCTATACTTACATAGGTATGTATTGCTTTTTTGATTTCAGAAATACGGAGCCAAGAGTTGTTTATATTTCTCTGTAAATGTAAATGTATCTTTATCTAATTATCATAGGTAAGAAACTTGCAACAAAACTAGTTAAAATCCAAAAGGTGACATTCAAAGCTATTGTGTTGTATCTGGTGGATGTTATTACCAAAGTAAGGTTTAGAAGGCGTAACCGCTTTTTGTATTGGATCTTACTGTGGACTACGCAATTGAAAACTAGTGTTTGTTTTCTTTCCAGTGATAAAAAGCTGCTTGCTGAAGGACCTGGGGAGACAGTATTGGTTGCAGAAGAAGAAGCTGCTCGAGTGGCACTTAGAAAACTTTATGGATTTACAGAGAACAGACGTCCTTGGGATTATTCCAAGCCCAAAGAGAACGTGAGGGCACAGAAGGCCATCGCTACCAACTAGCCAGTCAGAGATACCGCAGCCCGAAATTTGTGAGCAAAACAGTGAGACAAATGTCAAAGGCGTTTCAAGCTAGACATTTTCAGAATTACAAAGAAATGTGTCTTATTCTCATAGTGGTTCCTAAAATTAAATAAATATTAATCAGATCACTTTGCTTTGTTTTCTTTTGTTCACTCATTTGCTTTGTTTTCTTAAAATCTTTTCTGTTTAATCAAGTCATTTTTTGACATTTTTTTTCCCAGAAAGTTTTCCTAAAGTTTTTGATTTTTTTTTTTATTGTAGAGAATTGGCATAGTTGGGTATATTTTATTTCCCACTAGCTTTGAGGTATTATAATTTGAATATATGTCTTATGTGAATTTTGTGCTATAATGACAATAAAATTATTTCTTCTCACAGTGTTACATTGCAGTTTGATAGACCTGGGAATCTCTAATACAATTTTAACTAAAGTAGCAATGTTACAATTCTAGAAATGTAAGCTATGAATTATGTTTAAAATTCTGTGTATTTCTAATGTTTCTTAGTTATTTCTATAAAAGGGAGAATAGGTGAATTTTATGTTTTTAAGAAATTGCTTTTTCTAAGAAATTAAAACTCAAAAACAGCTTAAAATATTGAAGGTAATGGAAAAATATTTATAAGTTCAATTTAATACTCCATAATCATAATCGTGAACAGTACCAAGCACTGTTCTAAGTATTAGCACACATTAATTCAGTACAGGGTATCCTTCTGGTTCTTTTATTCTTTGTATTGAGGTCAGTAATCCTTCAACTTAAAGTGGCATTTGGTTGATTCCTTAATAACTCTTTGGCAACAGTATTAGTTTTAGTTTCAGTCTGCCAGTAGTTACTCCCAAGGGTGTATAAGAAATGCAGGAATTGGGAGTTGAGAATAGGAAAGAGATAAAGTGTTATAACCAACAATGCTTTTTGCCATGAAATCTTTTTATAAAGGAAGATGAAAGACCTTTGAAACTCCTATTCTGAGACTGACTAGGAAAGTGGAACTTGAATTATATGTCAGAGGCTTTACAGCTATCACAGGTAAAGTGGGGACTTGTTTTTGGAGGGGAAAATTTGAGAAGTAACTAGTTAAAGTAGTAGATTATAAATTACATTTGGCCCTCGAACAATGTGAGTTTGAACTGCGTGAATCTGCTTAAATGTGAATTTTCTTCCATCTCTAAGCGAGCAAAACCTTGTCCCCTCAGCCTACTGCATGTGAAGACCACAGAGATGAAGGAAGACCTTCGTGATGATCCACCGCCACTCCATAGTAAATGGGTTTGCTCTTCGTTATGATGTTTGTAACAATATTTTCTTTTCTGGCTTACTTTGCTGTAAGATTATATAGTATATAATACATATAAAATATGTTAATCGACTGTTAACAATATCAGTATGGCTTCCAGTCAATAATACGCTATGAATAGTTAAGTTTTGGGAGAGTCAAAGCTATCCGTGGGTTTCTGACTACACAGTGGGTTGGCACCCTTAACTTTTGCATTGTTCAAGGATCAGCTATATTTCACCTTTTATTTTGAGAGTTAGCTCCAGTTTGTAATTGAGCATAAGGATAGAGGACTAAACCCAGTAGTAAAATGCCATTTAAGTATCATGCATAACAAGTAAACATTTTTCTTTTTTGAGACAGTCTCACTATGTCACCCTCGGTATAGTGCCATGGCTTCACAGCACACAGCAACCTCAAACTCTTGGGCTTAAGCGATTCTTAGCCTCCTGAGTAATTGGGACTATAGGCGCCTGCTACAGTGCCCAGGTATTTTTTGGTTGTAGTTGTCATTGTTGTTTAGCAGGCCCAGGCCAGGCTCGAACCTGCCAGCCTCGGTGTATATGGCTGGCACCCTAGCCACTGAGCTACAGGCACCACCAAGGAAACATTTTTCTATGGAAGAAACTTTTTACTACTTTTTAAAAAATGAGTACAGAATAGTTGTATATATTAGTTATTTTAAAGTATGCCCTAGCTTACTGTTGATTATAATCACTTTGTTGTGCTATCACATGTTCATTCTAACTATGCTTTTTCACCCATTAACCATCTCCACTTTAGCACCCCCTCCCTACTACCTCTCCCAGCTTCTAGTAACCACCATTGTACTCTTTGCTTCCATGAAATCATTTGTTTTTGTTTTTTTCTTTTTTGAGACAGTTTCACTCTTGTAGCCTTGGGTAGAGTGCCATAGCATCATAGCTCACAGCAACCTCGAACTCTTGGGCTCAAGTGATTCTCTTGCTTCAGTTCTTCATTTTTAGTAGAGACAGGGTCTTGCTCTTGCTCTTGCTCAAGCTGGTCTCCAGCTCATGAGCTTATGCAGTCTGCCAGCTTCAGCCTTCCAGGGTGCTAGGATTACAGGCGTGAGGTACCACACCTGGCTGAAATCAATCTTATTTATTTATTTGAGACCGAGTCTTACTATGTTGCCCTTGGTAAGAGTGCCATGGCTTCACAGCTCACTGCAACCTCCAACTCTTAGGCTGTAAGCAATTCTCTTGCCTCAGCCTCCCAAATAGCTGGGACTACAGGCACCCACCACAATGCCCAGCTAGTTTTTGTTGTACTTGTCATTATCATTTAGCTGGCCTTGGGGTATGTGGCTGGCGCTGTAACCATTGTGCTATAAGCACTGAGCCGAAATCAGTCATTTTTAATGTTGCTTCCACGTATGAGAGAGAAACATTCAAAATTTATCTTTCTGTGTTTGGCTTATTTCACTTAACATAGTGTTCTCCAATTCCATCCGTGTTTTTGCAAATGACAGGATTTTTTTTTATTTATTTTATTTTTAATTAATTTTTTTTTTTTTTTGAGACAGAGTCTCACTTTATCACCTCAGTAGAGTGCTATGGCATCACAGCTCACAGCAACTTCAAACTCTGGGGCTCAAGCAATTCTCTTGCCTCAGCCTTCCAAGTAGCTGGGACTACAGGTGCCCACCAAAATGCCTGGTTATTTTCAGAGACGAGGTCTTGCTTTGGCTCACGATGGTCTCGAACCTGTTAGCTCAGGCAATCTACCTGCCTCAGCCTCCCAAGGATGTTATTGTTTTGTGTGTGGCTATATAATATTCCATTGTGTATATGTATTACAATTTCTTTGTTGATTTATCTGTTGATGGACACTTACGTTGATTCCTAATCTTGGCTGTTGTGAATAGTGCTGCAGTAAACACGGGAGTGCAGGTATTTTTGTTACACTGATGTTCCCTCTTCTGGGTATATTCCCAGCTGTGGGATCATGTGTAGTTCTGTTGTCAGTTAGAGGAGCCTCTTCTGTACTGTTCTCCATCGTGGTTGTGCTAATTTACATTCCCACCAGCAGCGTACAAAGAGTTCCCCTTTTTCCTCATCCTTGCAAGCATTCCTTTTGCCTTTTTGACATAAGCCATTTTAACTGGGTGAGATGAAACCTCATTATAGTTTTGATTTGCATTTTTCAGCTGACTGATAATGTTGAGCAATTTTATTTATTTATTTATTTATTGAGAGAGTCTTAAGCTCTCACCCTCAGTAGAGTGCTGTGGCATCACAGCTCACAACAACCTCAAACTCTTAGGCTTAAGCGAGTCTCCTGCCTCAGCCTCCCAAGTAGCTGAGACTCCAGGCACGGGCCACAACCCAAGGCTATTTTTTTTTTTTTTTTTTTGCTTGTAGTTGTCCTTGTTTGGCGGGCCCAGGCTGGATTAGAACCTGCCAGCCCTGGTGTACGTGGCTGGTACCCTAGCCGCTTGAGCTACAGGTGCCGATCCCATCTTGAGCATTTTTTCATGTAACTTTTGACCATTTGATTGTCTTTTGAGAAATTCAAATCCTTTGCCCATTTTAATGATTGTTTGATTTACTCCCTTGTCACATGGGTGGCTTGCGAATATTCTCTCCCATTCTGTCTCTTCCTTTTTTGATTGTTTTCCTTTGTTCTGCAAAAGCTTTTTCACTTGATGTGACCCCATTTCCCATTTGTCCACATTTATTTTGGTTACCTGTGCTTTGGGGGTATTTCTCAAGAAATGATTGCCCAGACCAACATCCTGAAGTATTTCTAAGAAGTAAACATGATTTGATAAGTTTTTCATGGACGTGTTAGGAGAAGAGATGATATAATGAAAGTTTCTGAGAAGCAGAGGAAAGTAAATGTCTTCTAACCATTTACTTATTCAGCGAATAGGAAACGGCAGAATCTCCCTAGAGTATATGATTGTAATTTTTATTTAGATGAACATTTTTTTTTAAAGTTTTTAGAATTTATTCGCAAGCTCAGTAATTCTTTTTTCTGCTTTGAGGAGTACTGATGGTACAATCTCAGATTTCTTCTGCTCAGGGCAGTTTGCAGGACCTTAACCTGCAAGGTTGCAGGGGAACTATCCTTAGCTTTTCAGGCTTCTAAACCTTGTCAAATGCTACTGGATTTATATATGGAACAAATCTAGCTCTGGTTCCTAAAACTACTTTGCAAATAAAGATCCGCATTCCTTATAAAGAATGTGATTTGAACATATTTTTAAGTCAAGTCTTCTCTGAAATTAAGTTGTACTTTTTAAAAACACTGAGATATATGATGGGCCGGAAAGTAGAAAAAGTAACATACTGGTGTGTTTGCAGTTCCATATGAAATAGTTTGAAACTTAGAACTCTGGATAATTATTTTATTTGTCTTATGAGAATAAAGACTGACAAATATGGTTATGAAGGCAAAGGGAGCACCTTGGTACAAGGGTGGGATCAAACATGTGACCAGAGCATCCAGCCACCACTTGGAGCACTACCTCTTTGTTGAATGTCTAATCCATGTTGAGAAGATGGTCCTAAGACCATGTGAAAGTTGTTGGGACATAGAAACAGGTTCTTGAAGTTAGGTTGGCACCAGAGGAAGATATTAGTCATTTACTTTGAAATCTCGACTTCTTTACCCACCTTTTCCCTCACTCCAGTTCCTAAGCTAAAAGTGTAATTGCACCTAAAAAAAATCCCTTAACCAAAAATGTAAAATTCGTATTGATAGACTCATAATTAAGCCCTATTCTTTTACATTCATACTATGTTTTTATTATATGCAAATATACAGTGGGGAATATTATTCTCCAAGAGCTTATGTGGCCATGAGAAAGTGAACTAGAAACTATATGCAGAATAATAGTATAATGTCTGTAATATAAATTGAACAAATTGGACCTGCTTTTGTGTTCAGCACGATACCGATTTTGGCCACGAGGTGGTGCTCTAGGCCCGCCGCGTGGTTCAGTATGCACAGCGCTGTTACTGGGGAACACTTTTCTACCTGTACAGGAAAGACTGTGTATGTACGTACGTAGCGCATGGTTCAGTGAAACAGGGCTTTTCAAGGCACCTGAGAGCTCCGACATTCTATGAGTATGTTTATAGGAGCTAAAAAACTGTTTTTTTTTCCTTTTCTTGCTGTTCCTGTCCCCCTACTTTCTTTGTCTGTTAGGAGCAAATGTACTGCCGAGGCAGGGGGTTCTTTGTCCATCTTGACACTTCCTAAAACCAGATGTAGACATTCTCCCCGTAAGGGAGGCTGGTTCACGACGTCCTTTGGGGATGCCCACTGGGGATGTTGCCCTGTTAGCTTGCTGCCCAGGGTCTGCATCTGAAAGCCCTCGCTGGTTTATGCTCCTCAGCTGATCCTCTGTCATCTCCAAATCTCGGCTGGTCCTGACCACCTTCGTCTTCTGGGACCCAGAGCTGTGGCTCTTTGGTATGAAAGCACTTGAAAGCCATGGTTCTCCCTACAGTCCCAGCAGTGTTTGCTAAATTGAATCTAGTCCTGCAAACAAAAAAAGAACAATTTCCCCAAGAATACCTGTAATCAAAAATCTCAATCATATGTGTTCTGAAAAAAATAATTGAAAAGCTGTGTGGCATTGATAGGTGCCTGTGCTTTCCACTAACATGAATTCACTAATAGCAGAACATGACAGGTTTAAGGCAAATCTGGGGGAGAAGAGTGAGCAAATTTACAACACTAACTTATTCCCCCTTCAACTGTGGGAGAACTCCTTTGATTATTCACAGAGAGTTATTTTTTTTAAGAATTTTTTTTTTTTGCCGGGGCTGGGTTTGAACCCACCACCTCTGGCATATGGGGCCGGTGCCCTACTCCTTTGAGCCACGGCGCTGCCCAAGTATTATTTTTTTTACTGGAGCTGTTGTACATTAAAATTGTAAATGAACCATTTTGTTTTGTTCTGATCCTCTACAGAAGACATATAAGAGGTCATTGAGAATTTCTAAGTCAGGGGAGAAGAGTTTGCCTGACTTTCTGATAATGCTTCCTCTACACAAATTACTCCTGTCAGCATCGCCACACCAAGACACTATGTCAGTAAGGGCCCGGGGACATTTAGCAGTAGACTGTATAGTATATAAGACAAATGTGGCAAAAAATCAGCTGATCATCATCAGATTAACTATTCATAACTTGACAGTGATGTTCATGGGGCTCCTGGCAATTTGCTGGCTCCTAGCGCTGTTTTATTGTGGTTTTTCTTTTTTTGGTCTAGGAAGGACAGGCACAAAGGTCTGCCATGCTTCTCTTGGCCTTGGTAGCTGGGATTATAGAACTTCAGATGCAGGAGGCATAGCATTAAGAAATCACATTTGTTTTCATTTTGCCATCTAATATTTGAATATAGTTTAATCAGCAAACACTTGATATGATGATGAACAGTGATTTCTCATTTAGCAAATTTTTCATGAAAATCATCTGTATCTCTCTCTTCATGATTTGAGGGAGAGGCTCAAAGACGCGGTTTGCCAATCTAAGAAAAGGGCTGAAAAGTCAGCAGTATTTTCTGTCCTTTGGCCTCCCAAAGTGGATTTTAAGTAGAAAAACACACAGTGTGTCTGTCAGTGTTCACAGGAGGTCGGAGACATAGAAGGCCCCTGCCAGCTTCTCCAGCTCTCACCTTCCAGCTGTCACCCCTGAGCAGTCCTAGAAAGTGCACGTCAGCTACTGTGCCGGCTCAGAGCAAATCCTTGCTGTTCTTCAGTTTATAGACCACTTATTGTGGAGCTCTGTGTCATTCAGTTTTTGATTTTCAGGGAAACAAAAGAGTTACTGGTATAAAGGCCACTCCCTGTCCCTTTTAGTAGAATTCACTTATCACTGGGATTTTTTTCTGGTCACCTGTCGCCATCGTTTCAAGACAAAAGACTCCAAGGCCAGTAAGACAGAGTGTTCACTGTATTTGGGTCAATGCCTACTCCCTTTTTTATTGTGTCTCAGGTGGAATTGAAGGTACCCCAGCTCATTAAGTGTCAAAAGAGTGACTTCACTGATTGTGGCCTCAGTTTTTCCATACGTCTACCATTTTGTTACTTTAGGAAAATTGCAGCCTGCCTCCTGTTCAAACTCAATATAACATCTAATCTATATGATAAATTGTTTGCTGAAAACTGTCTACATTGCAAAGTGATCTAGCTCAGTTCTGTAATCTTTATGGCAGTCTCCATATCTTAAATTTATTTCAGTTTTCCTAAGAAAACTAGTTTTCATAAATTTAATCACTTTGAAGTAAGAAAAGGCCTAAAGTATATCAAAAGGTGACAGTTAAAGTATATTAAAAAAATTTAAGCAGAATGTTCTCTCCCCTAGTCCAGAGATTACAAACAATTTCCAAAAGTCAGCTCGAAAGACTATACTTTCAGTGGTCATTTCTATAGTTCGTTACCAAAAGTCAGCTAGGATCAGAATCTGCATGTTGAATGATGAGGAAAGTATAAAGATAAATTGGAAGGATCAAGTAAAAATACAGAAAGGATATAGTTTGGCACCCATGATATGATTTTCCCACGTTCTGTATATTGTTAAGTTTGAAACTGTGCTATGGAACTTTACTGTTCATTAATCAAAGAGGTATTCTGAAATAGGACGAGGCACTTCAAAATTTAATGTGCCCAGTAGAATGTGAGCAATCTAGTATTGGGGAGCAGCCCACCTGTATCACACGATAGGGGCACTCATTTTGGCAATGTGAGAAAGGTGAACTCTGGTCCTTTCTGGAATGAGCACTTGCTGGAGCTGGGAGCCCAGGGATCCTAGGCCCTGCCGCCAGAGATCTTTTCCCAGACCTGTCCTGCTTCCATGTCTTGTAAATACACGTACAATAGTGCCAGGATTGTCTATCTGCCTTTTAAAATTAAATTACTTGGGGAAAGTATGTTTATCTCTGCACCTTCTGGTACCTGGTATCTATCCAACCTTGTCTGGATTCAAGGATTCCCAGCTAGCTGGTAAAGCATGAACTTGTAAGTATGTCTGTGAGGATGTTTCTGGAACAGACTGGCTGAGTGAGGAAGATTTGCCCTTACCCAGTGTGGGTGGGCACCATCTAGTCAGTTGAGAGCCTGGGAAGAACAAAGCAGTTGGGGAAAGGCACATTCCCTTTCTCTGGAGCTGGAACACCCGTCTTTTCCCACTCTTGGACATCAGACCAGGTCCTCTGGCCTTTGGGACTCACACCAGTGGTCCCAGGTTCTCAGGCCTTTGAACTTGGACTGAGCTATGCACTGGCCCCCTTGTTTCTCCAGCTTGCAGACAGCATGGGACGGGGCTTCTCAACCTCCATAATTGCATAAGCCAATTCCCATAATAAATCTCCCAGGTATCTACATCTTGTGTATCTATGTCCGGTTGGTCCTGACCGACAGAGAATTGGAATGAGTGGAGTATGTAATTCTCATTTACTGCCAATGCTGTTAACTCTTAAAGGACTCAAAACAATGTAACTACATGGGAGCAGAATTTTGGAAAACCCAGTCAGACTGGCTGTGAAGAGCGTCACTAACTATGGGCACGCCTGCTAGAATGTATGTGGACTGAGGTAGCCTTTCCCAACAGTTTTTTGGCATTTATTCCTAAATACGGACAACAGGTCCCTTTTTCTCTTCTCTCTTGGTGAGCCGAAGTATACATACTTAAATAGTTGCTATCAGCAAAGCTCAGCCCACTTTACAAATCAGAATTATAAATGGCAGGTTGGTGGCATGTTGACTGTGAGGTTTCAATGAACAAAGAGTGACCAGTAGAGCTCATGGGCTAAAAACAATGCTTATATGTTTTGATGAACCATTCTGACTTAGGAAAGACTGCAAATATCTTTTAAGAAATAATGAAAAAGTGTCAACAAATGTTGTAACATTAAAATGGTGATATTTGAGTTAACTTGGAAAGTTATTCCAAAACCAAAAAACACTACAGACCGGGTGCAGTGGCTCACGCCTGTCATCCCAGCACTTTGGAAGGCCGAGGTGGGTGGATCGTCTGAGCTCATGAGTTTGAGCCCAAACTGAGCTAGGGCAAGGCTCCATCTCTAAAAATAGCTGGGTGTTGTCACAGGCACCTGTAGTCCCGGCTACCTGGGAGGCTGAAGCAAGAGAATTGCTTTAGCCCAAGAGTTAGAGGTTGCTGTGAGCTATGACATCAAGGCACTCTACTGGGGGCAACAAAGTGAGATTGTCTCAAAAAGCAAACAATAATAACAAACAATAACACTACAGCTTATCACCAAGAAGTGAAACATTCACTGTTCCCTCAGATTTCCAAAGTACGTTTGTACATTAGCAACTTTCTGTACTTACCTACAAAATCCCTGTCACTGCTGACAAGACTTAGCCATTACTTGAGTGAACTGCACTTAAGTTTAGAACTAGGATTACTGTAAGAGCTACTCCTTTGCAGGGATCCCAAACCTGAAAGTGTGGGAGCAGGGAATAGTGTTTGATTGCCCAGTTTAGAGGAAAAAGAGGAAAAGGCTCGGGGCTTTGAATGTCCTGATGTTTGCCTAAGTGCAGAGGTTTCTTAGAAGAAGCTGAAGTATTTTATTTTTAAAAAGGCTCAGTTCTTTTGTTGTATTTTCAAATAGCAGAGAGATGACTTTTTTTTAAACTACTATTAACACTTTATTTTGACTTTGTACAAAATACAAAAATGCAAATCCAGAGAGTCCAGACCAGTGGTGACAGGCACACTGCACGACAGCAACCTTGTCTAGCGAGACGTTAGTCTTTTACGGTTTATTGTAGTGAATACATGCATTATATAAAACAGCGACAACAAAAACACACGAAGCCTAGAGAGTTCACTACTTCTTACCCCCCCGATGATGCTTGCTATCAAGACTTTGGATGGGGGTGGGGAAAAAGGATTAAAAAGGCAAATAATATTTTTTCCATAAAAAAGTAAAAGCTACCATAAAACATTTTTTTTTTCTGTCACACTGATTAAATTTCTTCTGAAAAGCCGCACACATAAACAAAACAAAACAAAAATCCTGAACTGGACAGACAGCAAAGACGCAAGAGGGCTGTTAACCCAGGTGACAGTTCAGTAGTTTAAAGAATCTTCTAGACATTTTGAAGCCTTTCTAGTCATTCCTCAGTACAGTGTTCCAGTCGTGCTGTCCCCTTTCCCCCCCTTTAACACCTCCCAGAACAGAAATCCTTGCATCATTGAGTCTCTTCCTAAAAACTAGTTTTGAAAAAGAAAGCAATGTAAAAAAATATTTAACAGAACTATGAAAGATGTAGGAAAGGAGTCTTCATGGCAAAGTAGTCTTTGCATGGTTTCTATTGTAGACTCTTCAGGGTTTATTTATCTGCCCCATGAATAAGACAGCACCTACAAAATTAAAAAGAAACAACACATGACTTTATAAAATAATCTTTAAAATAAGATGGCAGGTGCTATATTTAAGGGAGGGGAAGGAGCAATGTTTGACCTATTACTCAGTAGTATTAAACAACAGAACTTTCTGCAATGAATAAAAATGGTTTATATGTTCACTGTCCAATATGGTAGCCAATGCTCACATGTGGCTAGTGTGACTAAGAAAGTGAATTATTTATTTATTTATTTATTTTGAGACAGACTCTCACTTTTTCACCCTTGGTAGTGTGCTGTGGTGTCACAGCTCACAGCAACCTCAAACTCTTAAGCTCAAGAAATTCTCTTGCCTCCCAAGTAGCTGGGACTACTGGTGCCCACCACAACGCCTGGCTATTTTTTTAGAGACTAAGTCTTGCACTGGCTCAGGCTGGTCTGAAACCTGTGCACTCAGGCAATCCACCTGCCTTGGCCTCCTAGAGTGCCGGATTATAGGTGTGAATCAGCTAGAAGATCAATTTTTTTTTTTTTGGTTTTTTAAAAATTTTATTTTATTTCCTTGCTTATTTTTTATTTCTTTGCTTTTTTGTTGTGGTTGTTGTTGAGACAGAGTCCCACTCTATGCCCCTGAGCAGAGTGCAGTGGCGTCATAGCTCACTGCAAACTCAAACTCAGACTCAGGCTGTGGGCATCCTGCTGCGTCAGCCTCCGGAAACTGCTGGGATTACAGGTGCTTGCCAGGACGCCCGGCTGGGTTTTTCCATTTATTTCATGAGTCGGGGTCTCACTCTTGCTCAGGTGAGTCTTGAACTCCTGAGCTTAAGCAATTCTCCCTCCTCAGTCTCCCACAGTGCTGGGATTACAGGTGTGAGCCACTGCTTCCAGCCAGAAAGTCAGTTTTTAAAGTTAAGGTTAAATAGCCACATGTGGCCAGAAGCTCTAGCCTTGGACTGCTTAGCTCTGGAGCGCACTAATTATAGAACATTACTCATTCAATGAGATAAAAGGATAAGGAACTATCTTACATTGCTGATCAAATAAGATAATAAGCTAAAATGTATTACGCCAATTTTACCAACATGAAGCCAACCTTCCACAAAGACAGCCTTGTACCTCCTAATTGTACTAAGTAGGGACTCTTGTATCCTTTTAATGATGAAATCAAAGGCCAGAGCCAAGTTTCAACCCATGACTGACAGAGCTAAGATCTACTGAATTAAGAATTTCCGGGTCATAACAATAGAGTGGGCTTACAGAGGTTGAAGACATAGCTTCTGGCTAACTTTACTGCATTTATAAAAATATGGGAAAATCAATAGATATGTAAAGTGCCCCCAAAGGGATACTGGCTGAGCCTCTCAATCTGTTAAAAACAGCAACAACCCCCAAACCTGAAATCCTATCAGTGTTTATTTAAAAGATTCCATCACAATCTGTAAACACAGCCTGGGTTTTCCTATCTCTTTAATGTAGGTGGCTGTATTATTCAAAGTGTTTGCAATTCTTGACACAGGGGAAATGGATCAAGGGCAACACTGCTGGATACATGTATAGCTATGACCGCAATATACCTGTCTGAATTCTAATGAGAGAACAGAAGCGGAGAATCACTTACCTGTAGGATTGTGTCGGATGAAAAATAGAAAAGGTCTGTCTACTATAAACCAGGGAGGGGACGACCTTGCAATTAGAATGGCAGCTATGGAGAGAAAAGGGAGATGTGTCAGACAAACAGTGAGAGGTGAGCAAGGGGGTTTGCGTGATGGTTCCTCAGAGGCTGGTGGCATTTGAGGACACACTTAATGCCTGTCTCATGGTCTGGCCATGTTATAACAGGCTCTGTGGTCACCACCTACTGAATACCTACCACGTGACAGGTCTTTACATTACAGGCTCATTTATTCTACACGAGCACCGTCTTCTCTGATAACATAATTATTCCTCATAGAGTCTTGATGAAGGTTAAATGTCATAAAACACACTAAAACTCTTAGAACCAGTGTTTGCCACTAAATAAACACACAATGTGTATTCACTGGTATCATTGGCTGTTTTTTTATTCACACCATCTGCTTTGCTGATGAAGCCCCCTGGTCCTTTTCTTCCCGACCTAACTCCTTTCTGTATATTAGCCCAGCCTAATTCTTAGCCTTTTGGGCACATCACTTAGGTTTCCTCTGCACTGACAATGCAGACCAGTCACTTGAGACCCACTACCTTAACGTTGCTGTTCAACTCATCAGGGGTAGATATCTGACTTGGAAATCCAGCAACTTTAGGCTCAGGGCTCTTAGCCATTCCTCTTCTGCCATCCTAGGGAGGGAAGCTACCACTTAATAAGCCCGAGCCACGGCCTGGAAGGAGGCCTCACTACCACACACCTGCCGCAATGGCCCATCCTCTTCCTCAACCCCCTGGAAGCACAGACAACTTGGGCTTGATGTGATAAAGGGAACACCATATACGGGGCAAATCACTCCAGCTGGGGTTACTAGTAGGTGCTATGGATTGAACTGTGTCCCTCTAAAAGTATTCTGAAGCCCCAATCCCCTAAAGTGGCTGCATTTGAATCTAGCACCCTTAGGGAGGTAATAAAGGTTAAATGAGACCATGGGGTTAGAATCCTACTTCTATAGAAGTGCTGTCACTAGAAGAAGGGGGAGAGACACCAGGGATGTGAGGACATGTGAGGAAGCACCGTCTTTAAGACAAGGAGAGAGGTGTTAGGAAAAGGCACACCTGCCAACACCTTGACCTTGGACTGGCAGCCTGCAGAACTGTTAGTTCTCTTGTTTAAGTCGCCCAGTCTATAGTGTTTTGTTAAGAGCTCAGGTTGGGGAAGACAGCAATAGCCCGACGGCCTGGCGGCCACACAGACCCTTACACTGTGATTGGTTTAATGCTCTGTTACTACTATCTTGAAATTCTTCATACATTCTGAATAAGGGGCTCTATATTTTCATTTGGCACAAAACTCCGTAAGTTATGTAGCTGGCCCTGATGGTTATGCTAGCTGGCAAAATTTAGATGTCACTTACAATCACCTAGAAAAGACAAAGAACATCCTAAAAATTCCAACTGTCTTATTCTAAATCCTTGTTTGGAGAACTTCTTTTTTTTGAGACAGAGTCTCACTATGTTGCCCTTGGTAGAGTACTGTTGGCTCACAGCAACCTCAAACTCTTGGGCCCAAGAGATTCTCTTGCCTCAGCCTCCCAGGTAGCTGGGACTACAGGTGCCAGCCACAATGCCTGGCTATTTTTTGGCTGTAGTTGTCATTGTTGTTTGGCAGGCCCAGGCTGGGTTCAAACCCACCAGCTCTGGTGTATGTGGCTGGTGCCCTAGCCCCTGAGCTACAGGCGCTGAGCCTGGAATACTATTTTAAAAGGAATACAAAAAATGCTTATTCAAGAAAAGCAGTAAAGCAAGTATAAATGGTACCTTTTAAAGACCAGGAATATTTGACCCAGTTGTAAGTGTAGCAAGATTTTCACTTCATGAGCTCACAGAATTTGGCCAGATCTATTCATCTGATCTCATATGGCTAATGAAGGGGAAAATTGACTTAAGGTGGTTTTATTTTCTCCTTCATTATATAAACCACTGAGGAGAAAGCAGATGTGAATGTTCTAATTATCAGGGAAGGCTGCATAGCCATCCTGCTGCAATTCAACAGAAGCTAATTCTTCGCTTTGTCCTGGATAGAGCTAATTGGCTATTTTCCTATAAGCACTTGATGTTTTTTTAATATTTCAATTTGAAGATTGCTTTTCTCCTGCCAATAAGAAGCCAGAATGTGCTTTATCCTCCTGAGAACAGGGATCAGCAAAGTTCTGTCCTCAGCCAAGTCTATGGGGAAGTCATCTTATACAAGTAAAGTTTTATTGGAACACAGCCCTGCCTGTTCACCTGCAGCGTCTGTCTGCTTTCTCCCACAGTGGCAGAGGCAAGAAGTCGATGGAGACGGTGTGGCCTGCAAAGCTGAAAATCATGCTATTCGGCTGTTGACAGAAGTTCGCTGACTCTCGTCCTAGAGGAATTTCTCTCACTGACATACTTTAATGAAACAGATTCTGAGCTCCCTAGACACAGGTCCTTGATCCCTCTGTACTCACTGTCACCTTCTGAGGGTCAACCCGCAGTGCCTGGCTGGGAACAAGGCTCATTACATATTTGCCCAATTGCTGCCTGAAGCGGGGTGTGTCTGCTTCCCCGCCAGAGCTGGCCCTGCCTGGGACCCGGTGCTTACTTGTAGCTGCTGAAGCTTTGGTTCCATCTTCACTGACTTCAATTTTTGCTTTTTGCAAGATGTGAGAAACATGAAGGTTTTCGGACCCTGTTCACAGAAAATAAAACAAAGTCAGCATTTGACAGGCACATCATCATCCGGTTGGAGAAGTGACCTCAAAGTCACGCAAATACCAATTTTTAAAAACTGTGAGGAGCTGTGACCTCTGACAGTCCTGGTGACAAGGCTACAGACAGCTGTCCCTTGTGAACGTCAGTCCCTGCTAAGTAAACTGTGATACTCGCTCCAGGGAAGGGAAGCCCCAGCCCTGAATACTTTAGTGCCTCTCTCAGTCTAGTTCCGATCACTAGAACTTTATTTAAAAAAAAGAAAATAGACGATATTTGAAAAAGAAGCCCAATTTTCCAGAAGCAGCAGGCAATGATAGTATTAGTATTATTATTATTTTTGCACTTTTTGGCTGGGGCTGGGTTTGAACCCGCCACCTCTGGTGGATGGGGCCGACACCCTACTCCCTTGAGCCACAGGCGCCGCCTGGCGATGATATTATTTTTTAGTTACAAAATATAGATCCAGGAAGGATTCAGACAGCACTAAAGGATGGGGAAACTGAGGCCTGAAGTGTTAAGAAATCTGTCCCCAACTAACTACTATAGCTAGTTAGCAGCAGGGTAAGAGCTGAGGTTTCACCACCACCACCACTCATCTCATGAGCATGTGAGTGACAGAAGAGTGTCTTGCATGAGAGAGTTGAGACTTTAGTGGAGGGCGGGATGCAGAAATGCAGTTGTGCCTTGAAGACCCTCTCATGAACTCACTTTTCCTTCTCAGTAAGTCCTGACCTTTCCAGCAGTACCCACAGGCTGCTACTTTCAAGGAGAATGCAAACTAGAGTTGACATTGACTTGGATGGGACACAGCTCTGGAAGGACAGGGACAATGTGCTTGTGTGTCACTTGGGTTTGAACCGTATGCACCAGTGCCCAGCTCTGGTGTCACCAACCATGACTGAGATGCACATTCGGGGGCCCCAAGTCACAGGTAGGAGCAAAAGAACTTCTCAGAGGAATTTTCCCTGTCATCACCCCCGTTTAGCATTTGGGCTAAGCCAGACAACCTTGAAGGGGAAGGTACAGGTTAAAGCAGCTTCCCAAACTTTTTTGTGCTGAAGGATCATGTTAAAAGGAAGATTCTGATATAGTAGTTCTGGGTTGGACTCAAGATCGTACATTTCAAACAAGCTCCAGCTGATGCTAAGGCTGCCGGGCAAGTGCTCAGAGTCACCAGGGATAAAAGGAATCAGAACATCTATGGAGCTGCACTGTCACTGGGGAAGACGCAGGCGTCCCCAGACAGCAGGTGCTCAGCTGTTCACTAGGACGCAACTGAGGTTCATAACCAATGAACTTCTTACCATTCAAGGGGAAAAGCACAAACCAGAGTACACATAATGTTCAAACCACGACTTTTCTTTGAAAGGAGATTGCTTTGTCCTAAATCTAACTGACAAAGAACTGAGCATTCAAACAGAAGTCTAGAAAAACATGATACCAAGTCTCAGCTGCTCTGACGAAGAAGTTTTAATCAGATTTATATGAGTTTATATTATTTTAGATTAATGGGTGGACACAAGATGCTAGAGTACATATCTGGATACAGTACCTGGGTCATTATGAAAGTTTTGACCCCCAAATCAGGATACGTAAAATTTCCCACCTAACAGGTACGATGTAGGGGTATGTGGCACACCTCCTGGGGAAGGACTCAACAACTCAGACTTTACCTTTCAAACACACAACAGTGTAACCTTATCATACGTACCCCCATATTAATCTGGAAAAAAAAAGAAATGTAAAATCTACATCATATTTACATCCCAGTAACACTGACAAGCCAAGCAGGTTGAAACCTGCACAGGTGAGTCAGAAAGGGTGCCATCGACTGTGCTTCATGAAATCAAAGTAATGGGCCACACACAGTCTGTCTCTGAACTTCTTAGTGACCTCCTACATGCCTACAGTTGCTCAATGGAATCCAGCAAGCATTTGTGAGCTCAACAATCTTGGTGTTTTTTTTTTTGCAAACAAAAGGAACGTGCTCACATTTGAAAATAAAGAGAAACTAGCATCTAAATAACAGAGAAATTTTTAAGTAACAGAGGCAATGCAGGAAAGGCTGCTTTGTGCAGTCACTGGGGCAGCACGTGAAATGAACCCGCAAAACGGAGGGGTGGAGTATGGTGACAACAGTCAATGGCAACATTCGGTGATTACCAAATTAAACCCTGGACAGTTTTAGGACAACCCATTCCTAATTCTTTTTTTCTTTTCTTTTGGGACAGAGCCTCAAGCTGTCCCCCTGGGTAGAGTGCCGTGGCATCACAGCTCACAGCAACCTCCAACT
>NW_003852408.1:8868610-8868913 GCF_000181295.1 Otolemur garnettii | reverse complement strand
ACCTTAGGTGTACGTGGCTGGCGCCTTAGCCGGTTGAGCTAT
The DNA here is from genome assembly GCF_000181295.1 of Otolemur garnettii. Lineage (NCBI taxonomy): Eukaryota > Metazoa > Chordata > Mammalia > Primates > Galagidae > Otolemur > Otolemur garnettii. The sequence goes on along the minus strand of NW_003852408.1, from coordinate 8,868,871 downwards.
AGGCGCCGAGCCCCATTCCTAATTCTGACCTTTTCTCTAAACGAACCAGAGACTCAATTTGTAATATTTTCTTCAAGTATACAAGCAAGTTTTAAATGGAACATACTTGTTATTTTTGCAAAATTTGCCTTTGATGAATCAAACATCTCGGTAATACCAAGAACTTGCAGCGGCTCCTTCAAGTCGATCTGAGCTACAGCTGTGAACCTGCCATGAGAGCAGAAAACAAGGGAAGAATCACTCGGCTGTAAATGGGACGCT
>NW_003852408.1:8859208-8868355 GCF_000181295.1 Otolemur garnettii | reverse complement strand
CTTACAAACCGAGAATGGGACACTCGGGCACGCTTACAAACCGAGAATGGGACACTCGGGCACGCTTACAAACCGAGAATGGGACACTTGGGCACGCTTACAAATCGAGAATGGGACACTTGGGCACGCTTACAAACTGATAGTGGGACACTCAGGTACACTTACAAACCGAGAATGGGACACTCAGGCACACTTACAAACCGAGAATGGGACACTTGGGCACACTTACAAATTGAGAATGGGACACTCGGGCACGCTTACAAACTGATAATGGGACAATCGGGGCATGCTTACAAACTGATAATGGGACAATCGGGCACGCTTACAAACCCATAACGAGACAATCGGGCACACTTACAAACCGAGAATGGGACAATCGGGGCACGCTTACAAACCGATAATGGGACAATTGGGGCATGCTTACAAACTGATAATGGGACAATCGGGCACGCTTACAAACCCATAATGGGACAATCAGGCACACTTACAAACCGAGAATGGGACACTCGGGCACACTTACAAACCGAGAATGGGACACTCGGGCACACTTACAAACTGATAATGGGACAATTGGGCACACTTACAAACTGATAATGGGACAATTGGGCACGCTTACAAACCGATAGTGGGACACTTGGGCATGCTTACAAACCGATAATGGGACACTCGGGACATGCTTATAAACCGAGAATGGGACAATTGGGCACACTTACAAACCAATAACGGGACAATCGGGCACGCTTACAAACCGAGAATGGGACAATCGGGGCACACTTACAAATCAATTCCTTTTTTTTTTTTTTGATGCCTTTTTAAGTAAGATCTGAACACCAATCTGAACTATATATTAAATTTTAATCCCCAAATTAATAATAAATACCAGGTAAGCAGGGAAAAACTCACTTCTCAAACGTTTAGTTGGCAAATGAGCAGTACAGCAAGTATGGCCATTGTCACCCTCATGTGCCACAGGGTCCCTGTTCTGATACTTTGGAAGATCTACAAAACCACTTTTTTATTCTTATGTGGAGGTTCAGAGAATTAACAAGGTCCTAGTGCTCTGGAACATCTATAGTTCTTTCCTATATCAGCTATAGTTCTTCTTCCCCATATCCAATTTGACTATAGTAAGAAACGCCCTCCTTTATAGCAGCGGTTCTCAACCTGTGGGTTGTGACCCCTTTGGGGGTCGAATGACCCTTTCACAGGGGTCACCTAACACCATCCTGCATATCAGATATTTACATTACAATTCATAATAGCAGCAAAATTACAGTATGAAGCAGCAACAAAAATAATTTCATGGTTGGGGGTCACGCAAAATGAGGAACTGTATTAAAAGGTTGTGGCAAGAGGAAGACTGAGAACCACTGCTTTATAGGACAGCAAATGGTTAAAAGAGAGGCGATTCCCTCCTGATAGTTCATGCTGGGACTGAAATTATCTTCCTGTTAAACCAGGAGCAAACGTTAGGCATAAGTGATATGGTATTACACTTGGGTGTAACATGGGTTTCTTGGATATGTGTGGCCTATCTAGCCTGGGGACCATACGTAGGTAAATCTTAGTTATTAAAACTATTGTCAGAGGATGTTTACCAGACTTGACTTCATCCTGTAAGGCTTCTCCTGCTCTTCGCACAGTGAAGCCTAACAATGCCATCATCTTGTTCATTTATATCATGTATTGCCTACTTGAAGCCTTAATTTTACTAGAAAAAAATAATCTCGAGAGGATTACTAATAATTATCGTGAATGTATTACTCTGATTACTTAACTCAGTGAAGAATCAAAAGCAATTGGAACGCTCTACTACCACAGAGGCCCGGGCTATTAAAAGCTCTGGAGAGTGGGAGAACAGTTAATGTTGACAAATTCACAGAGCGGGGACCACAATTCATTGCCTCCTTCACTGGTCTGGACAGAGCATTCTCTGACCTCTTAGAAATTTCGGATTCAAATAGAATTTGGGATTACTCTTCCCTTGGCTTCAAGTCATACGGCTCAAATGACATCTATATTTTATGTTTAGCGTATAATAGAAAAACTGCCTTAGATACTAATGTAAGAATTCTATCTAGGTTGTTTCAAAATATTTCTTTACCACCCAGCTTTTGGGCCTTGGTCTTCAGCAACTTCTAGCTAAGACCTAAGAAATAAGTAAAATGAAGTCTTCTTATCAAAACGCACAGGGGCTCTATTAATCTTTATTTCATCTATGCTACATACATAGCTTTTCAGTTTTTGGAATACATGTGTCTCTGAAATATACACGTGTTTTCCAGTCTTTTGAACACAGTGAAGGACGTTAAGAAGAGCAGGCCCTCATACGGAGGGAGGGAGGGAGGCTCTGTACGAAAGATGCCCCCTCATCTCCTTTCTTATTATTGGTATCCTACCCCGCAAGCAGCACAAAGAGTTTTTTTAAAACCTTTAGAAAACCACAGCCTAGTATTCTCACTATGCAATTTCTGCCCCATTTTTGCCTCATATTTTGTTGTCTTGTATCCAGTACTGTAGCTACTGGCTGAACAATCCCACCGCCGTGTCCCAGGGAGAGGGCTACTTACTTGGGCAGGATGACCTGCACCCTCTTGGGCACCATGGTGCTCATCCAGCTGTCTATGGTCTTGGTGCTGATGTGAGGGATGATGGCCGACAGGGGGGTGGAGCTCTCGGTTGGCAGTGCAATCAGCATGCTGACACTCTCCCCATGGTAGGGCAGTTCAATGAAGTTGTACCACAAGTCATTGGGGGTGCTTGTCGACCCTAAAGAAATCAGAGGCAGGTTCAGTGTCTCCTACAGCTTCTAGAAGTGGCGTGTGTGCTTGCTGGTCACCAGGGTGGCTTCAGAGGGAAGAGGGCAAATCAGCTGGAGAACGTCCCTTTCCCACAGATAGCTTCCTTAGAAGGACAAAGATAAGGACAATTATTTCTTCCCTCTCCACTGAAGAATTCTCTTCTTCCAGTCTAGACAGAATGCCTTTGGGCGTCACTAAAATCATTTTAATTCTGCCAAGTAGAATTTAACTAGATCACATAAAGCACTTAGGATTCAGTGCTTTGCAAGAAGTTGACCCTTAAGTGAATAAAAGAATAAATCTGAGCTGCTTTAGCCTCATTTGTTTTTTTAAAAAATTTAGTTCAAAAAAACCAAATTGCATGTGTGTATTAAGGATACAGCATGATGTTCTGTGATCCATACAGATAGTAAAACGGACCCTCCACTGGAGAAGGCAGCAAATTAACACGCCCATCATCTCACACAGTCACCTGTTTTGTCTGGGGTTTTTTGGTGGCAGATAAAAGCAGCTAAAATCCATTCTTTTAGAAGGAATCCCATACACCAGTGGTCCCCCAATCTTTTTGTTACCATGGAACAATTTCATGCAAGACAATTTTTCCATGGAAGGGGAAGGGTGGGGGGCATCTGATGGGAGGTGGAGCTGAGGCCGTGATGTGAGCCATGGGGAGCGGCTGCAAACACAGACGAAGCTTTGCTTGCTGGCCCGCGGTTCACCTCCTGCCGTGCAGCCTGGTTCCTAACAGGCCAAAGATCAAACCTTTTCACATCAGGGACCAGTTTCACGGAAGATAATTTTTCCAGGATGGGGTTGTGGGATTAGGATAAGAGGTGGAACTTGGGTGGTAATGTTGTGCCACCCAGTTCCGTGGAACTGGTCCACGAGCTGGGGGTTGGGGACCACAGCCCTATACAGTACAATGTAATCACCTAGAGTGCTCATTTTGATGAGGCTACATGGGCATGTAAAGAGAAAGAAGATACATAGTGTCCACCCTTTAGGACAAGACCTATTCTGTGCCTGGTCCATTCCAATAACTTCAACAGATGTAGAATCTGCAGCACCCCAGGAGGTGAGCATAACTGGTCTGACTGTCAGGTGACGAGGCCTCTTTGGAGAAATTAAGGAACTGCGAAAAACACACCTGACAGCAGGAGGGCCAGGAGTGTCTAATGCCAAAGGTGATCTCGATTCACTCCCTGGCTCCCTACCCACTCTCCACTCACTCCAGCAACTACGACATGGGTCATTCTAAAAGTTTTGAGATGCTTAAAAATCAAGAAACAAAATCCATGGGCAGAAACAAATGAAGCCCTACCAGCAACACCCATAAGTCAAGCAAGTTGCAACTTGCTGCATCCTCTGATTCTGGGTGAATCAGAACGGACACCGTTGACTGTGTTTCTTGGAAGTGAAATAACGTTTTAGCAACCTCCAACTCCTGGGCTTAAGCGATTCTCTAGTCTCAGCCTCCTGAGTAGCTGGGACCACAGGTGCCCACCACAACACCCGGCTATTTTTTTTGGTTGCAGCCGTCATTGTTGTTTGGCAGGCCCGGGCTGGATTCGAACCCGCCACCTTAGGTGTATGTGGCTGGTGCTTTAGCCACTTGAGCCACAGGCGCCGAGCCAATACTTCAAACTTTTAAAGAAGAGGTTGGTGACCTTGGTGACCTGTGCCTCCTTGTATGTAGAATGGAAATATCAAGCTATCACAGGACCTCACAGGGTTGCTGTGATGATTAAATGAGAAAAAAACATACCTAAGGGACTTATACAGGCCTGGCCTGTGCTGGTGCTTAATGAATGTCAGTCCTCTCCTCATCCTGTAAGTAATCTAGAAGAACAACACAGCTAAGAAAGAAGAAAAGGAGAAAGCAACCTTCCTCCCTCCCTCCCTCCCTGCATCTTTTTTTTTTTCTCTTTGAGATAATTCTCACTCTCTATTGCCCCGGGTAGAGAGAGTGCCATGGTGCCCTAGCTCAACGCAACATCAAACTCTTGGGCTCAAGTCAAGTGATCCTCTTGCCTCAGCCTCCCAAGTAGCTGAGACTATAGGCACCCACCATAAACATCCCACTATGTTTTTTTCTAGCTGTTCAGCAACTCCGCACGGCCTGCCTCAGCCCTAGGTGTGTGTGGAACGCTCTCTAGTCTGGCTTCTGTCTTGGGGCTACCTAAGAACCAAAGATAGGACTCTTCATCTTTACTTTCAGCCTGTGTAATAAAACAGTCTCAGCAGAAACTGAAAAATCAATGGAAAAGTGAGAAAAAAAAAAAACCGAAAACACTTCCTAATGAGCTCTTTAATCCTCGAAGAAAACATTACATCCCTACTCTGGCAGGGCCAATTTTTAGAAACTGTGAAATTTGGGAAGCAGCTAATAAACGATTGCTCCAGGGCATGAAATAAGGAGGCATTAACTGCGTCTAGAAGTGTTTACTGTTCTGATAAGAAGGATGGAGGTTATGAATAATGAAAAGTGATGAGCTGCTGTGTTTGAGGGAGGGAGAGAGAGCATGCCCCTGTCCACCAGTTAATCCGTCCTCGCCTGGATCCACTGGTGACCCCTCAGTAATATGGATGACCATGAACACTTTGCATCTAGTTACTCATATCTGCTTAGTACTGACTGACTTCTGTTTCTGGCCAATGGTGGACAGCATGCTTCTAGACGTCCCCATGCTTATTTTTAATTGGTGGCTTAAGGAGACAGAATTAACACCCTTCCTCCCTTTCCACCTGGTTACTAAAGTACTATTCACACAACACCCTTTTATGGGGGACCTGAGCAGACTCTAAAGGACACAAGATGTGGAGCTTTGCGATCTGTGTTCAAATCCCACACCACCAGCACCCTCACTCTGGGACTCTGGCAAGTTCCTAACTCCAAGTCTTAGTTTTCTCATCTGTAACATGCTACAAGGACAGCACCTACTTTACAGAGGTAGGAAAATTCAGTGAGATGACACATACGGAGTGCCCAGCGCAGTCTGGAACACAGCACGAGCTTCCCTCTGTTGATGTGAGCTGCTTTGTAAAATGCCTCACTTCTGGAATGTGACATCACTGCTCACAGCCTAAAGGCAACATCGACCCACCTGGGGAAACCACACCTGCTGCCCTGGGCAGAAGGAATGCGGCTCCTGGGCAGCGTCTGGCAGAATGAATCAGTTCAGGGAAGGGTATTTGGGAGCCCAGTGTCAAAACATGGAGCCTCTTTTCAATTTTTACTTTTTAGAGTCTCACTCTGTCACCGTGGGTAGAGTTCCTTGGCATCAGCCTAGCTCACAGCAACTCAAACTCTTGCCTCAGCTTCCCGAGTAGCTGGGACTATAGGTGCCCATCACAACGCTTGGCTAGTTTTTCTATTTTTAGTAGAGACAGGGTCTCACTCTTGCTCAGGATGGTCTTGAACTCCTGAGTTCAAGAAATCCTCTAGCCTCAGCCTACCACAGCGCTCATAGTCCCAGGTGTGAGCCACTGTGCAAGATACCCTTATTTTATTACATTTTCATTTTTTAAAGTTATGATTGGGATAATAGTTGTGTACATTTATGAAGCCTCTGGTTGTCTCAGAGCTCTTCCCTTTAAAATGCTCTACCCCAGGCTCTCTCTTTTCCCTCTAGAAAATCAACTGTGTATTCTTCAATGAGAATAATTTCTACAGTCTATAAAAACTTGAAGCAAGTTCATTCATTCTGAAAAGGAGCAGAGATAAAAAGGGGAGAAGAAGTCTTTCCTCTTAGATAGATGGCGAGAAACACAGCTTTCAATGAGAAATAACAGGCAAAGAATCAAGTATTAAAAATGTGGAGAAGAGTTAGCATTTTTTATAAGTGGTGCTTTGGGGGTACCCTGGTTTTTCTAGAAAGCTCCCTAAAGTATTCTGATTCCCACTGTAAGTGCTACCAGAGAGGGCATAACTAGGCTCACGGAAATGTTAAGGGCTCTTCTCTGCCTGTAAAATCAAAGAGAGTATCTCAAATATTTAATATCACAAAGCTTTACAGATGAAAGGCCCTCTGATTACCTCCCGCTGCAAGGAACTATGCTGAACTCCCAAGGAGCTGTCCAGACCATACCTCAGTGGAAATTGAAATATGTGTTTTGGAAAAATAAAAAATAGATGTCCTCATATAACTATTGCAACTATTATTTACGTACCTGTTGTAATTTAATCTTTTTAATTGAAATAAATGAAAATTAAAAAAATAAATAAAAAGAGGGCTCTATGCTCTGACACCAGGATCCCAGACACCCTTCCTTTACCTGATTCCTGCTGCTCAGACTGCACGGGCTGGAGTCCGGAGGGAGTCTGGGGGGAGCTGCCGGGGAAGGAGAAATGGCGTAAGCCACTGGTGTGTGTTGGTGCCATTTGCGGCTAAGGAGCTGCCAGGGGGAGCTAACGGCCAGGGTGGTAATATGTGTAGTTCATGAAACGAGAATTTAGCAGACAACCAAGTAGAGAAGTAATGCGGGCAAAGAGGAGCAAGCGGAAACTCAGAGAAGAAAGGAAGAGGGGACGTAAATTTGGTTATTCTTTGTGGTCTTTTTCAAAATAAAGCCTCTAATATCTAAATTCACAACTATAGAAAAAAAATCACAACTTTGACTCAGCAATTCCTGTTCAAGGAAAATTCCCTTTATAAGTACTGATAACGGGATAGAAAGACTCACATACAAGAATACTCAGTGCAGTGTTTTTTTATTACAGGGAAAATATAAATGGCCACCCATAGGGTGTTTTGGTATGTCTACGGTGTGGAGTATCATGCAGCTGACAGAGGACCAGGTACATTCTCACAAACTGACATACAAAGTTTTCTGTGATATACTACATGATGAATAAAGCAGATTATAGAATAGAAATCACAGTTTAATCCTGTGTGTGTTCAGAAGGTTCATAGATATATGCTGTAAATATCCATAGGAAAGGTCTCAAATTATAAACCCGGCAATTAATAGGGGTGTTTAATCCCAGGAATAAGAATGAAAATAGGGAAAGGTTTCCTTATCTATTGTGTATTTGAAGATTTTGCAGTGTGTGTGATATACACTTCTATTAAAAATAACTTTAAAGCTTTTTTTGTTTGTTTTTAACAGAAAAGTTTCTGTTCTTGAGGTGCTCACGCTTTGGGGGTACATGTCAGAGGGTTTTCCCCTCCCCTTCTATTTCACCCTCACTCCTCACTGTTACCTAGTGAGTCTTCTCAGGGATTTTCATGACATCCTGGGAGAGTGTCAAGAAGACAGATAAATTAAATGACAATGTTGTGGCAAAGTGACTGAGAGCGGGAGGCCTGGCTTAGGCCCAGGTGGCACCACAGGCCGTGGGAACCTGGGCAGGGCTGCCTGAGCCCAGGCTGTGTGAGTTGGCTGGAGTGTGAGGCAACAGCAGGCTGTGGTCCTGAAAACATGGCTGCTGGGGACCTTCACGGCCCCATCAGACAGACCTGCCTTGTCTCAGGGTGATAAGCTGCTTTGTTGCCCAAAGCAAAAAGCCAGAGAATGTAAGATGCCCTCAGGCTCCCCGCAGGGCCCACAGAGGAGCTGGGTCCAATTCCGTATTACTCAGTAAAACCCCATCACAGGCACAGAAAGTACAAGAAGGGTGACCCCAAACGTCACTTGTGTGGGAACGAGAAGAGCATTGAGCAGGAGATGCTCCTATCCTGCTCTGAATTCAGTACAGAGCAGTGGGGGTGGACAGGACACAGGTAAGACATCAAATTGGGTCGCTTTTTGGCAGAGTTTACAAGCCACGGGTGGAATATAGAGAAACAGCACAGACAGTTCCCTGAGCTACAAACAGTGGGCACCACTGCCAGCCTTAGGCTGGGAGTGGGAGGGGTGGGGACCCAGAGAGAAAGAGCTCTTGGAACACCCTTGGCAGGGGCTGAGCCTTGGAAGAGGCCACAGTGCTCCACTGGTTCTGTAGGGAGAGAGCCGAGGAGTCTGTGTCCCCACCTCTCCCTCACCCCTACCACCTGCTGGTCCCCACTAGACAATCCCACATGAAGCCAGAGAGCAAAGGAGCCTCTTGCTGCAGCTGCCTTGGAGCTGAGAACAGTATGGAAGCGGGTGGAGAAGGCGGCGTGGCCAGGGAAGGGAGGATCGCAGCGCACTGCGGGTTCTACAGGGGGAGACTGACAGTAGGAATGTGCTTGGCCATTACTTTCTGTAAAACACACACACGTAAAGTCTTAGACAATCAGTTCTTAATTGAAAAGCTACCCTGAGATGTAACTCTGTCTGGGAACATACTATGTACTCAAGGGAAGCATATTATATTCTTGTAAAAACTAACATTTTAATCTTTCATGGAAATGTCTGTTGAAAC
>NW_003852408.1:8853149-8858400 GCF_000181295.1 Otolemur garnettii | reverse complement strand
TAAATTGGACCAGTGTTTCAGTGAAGCTAGATTTTAAAAAAGTCACCAGACTTGGTTACCTGTCCTGTGATAATGACAGCAGACACTGGTCATCTTTTTCCCCAACTGTAAAACGGACAGATGCTCATTAAAAATAAATTCAAGTTCAAATAAAGAAAAACAACTCATCTGAAATCTTGTCACTATTAACATGTTTACTAAATATCCTCTATGACCAGTCTCTATAGATGTATGAATATTAACATAGTAGTTTACATAAGGGAAATTAATCAGCATTTGTTGTTCTATACCATGTTTTCTAATATCAACCATGTACAATATTATGTAATCTTACCATTTATATAAATATAAATCAAATGATTACATGCCCACTATCTATTTGTATCTGGCTGCTATTTGTGTGTTTATATTCAGAGTATAAATTCCCTGGAGCAGGACCACGGATCCCTGTCACTCAGTACATTCAAGGGGCCCACTTTCCCCACATTGGAGACATCACTGTTTTATCAATCTTTCCAATTTTTGCTAATCTCATACATGAAAAAGAAACCTAATTTTTACATTTATTTTTAATTTGCTAATGTAGTGTTGCTAAAGAATTGACAATATTGTAATATAAGGCCTGTTTATACTTATTTTGTGAATTGTCCTTTTTATCCAATCAAAAAGCCTGCACGCGCGAGGTATTCATTCAACCTTTGCACATAACACAAAGACTTACCAGGAGCTTTTAAAAAATCTTGTCTCTCAGCATCCTGCTTATTTCAAAAATAAATGTCAGATTCTGTCCTTGAATTAAGTTGAAACATTCAAGGGCCTTTCTGCCATTCCTCAGAACAGGCCTTGCCGGGCGTGAACTTACCACAGCGGAACACAGAGAGCTGGGCCAGCATCGGCACTTGATAGGACTTCCCGTCTGCCGCCACGAAGGTACGTTTCTTTGTGTTCTCAGGTTGAAACCGTGATTTCCACAGACCCTTAAAATACACTGCGTTGACAAGGACCAGTCTGGTGAGCACCCCGTCGATCAGATCTGGGGACAGCAGGTTGTCGATCATACCTGTGAAGTCCAAGAGCAAACAAGAAAGACCCTCAGGATTGGTGGCTGAGCTGAGGGCAAACGGTGGCTGCTGGTCAGGGAGAATGAACAATCAAAGGGATTCGCAGAGGATTTTAAAAAGAAACTTTCAAAAACACACTTCTGTACTTTCCAGTTTTTATCCTCCCCCTTGCTAAAAATTCAACTTAAAAACAAGTTGAAAGTCAGAGAACCAGAAAAGAATTTAGAAATCCCTAGTTAGGGGTTAGCAAACTTTTCATCAAGAAATTCTTTCACTACCAATTTCCTATAAGCCCATACATTAGAAGATTTTACTTAACCAAATAAGCTATAAAGCTATAGTTAATAATCCCCTTCCATACACCTCTTCATTTTTTTTGCTAATTAATTGGCAGTGAGAGGTTTTGGTCAACACAAGATAAGCAGTTTGTTTTTTGTTTTGAAGCGCTGGGTTGATTTAATCCAAGCCAAAAATAAACACTTCTGCCTGTACAATGTTATCTAGGGTAAGGCTTTATTTCTCTTAAGATTTCTCTTAATTTTTTTTAAAACACTCAAAAAGGCTGAGGATTATTTTGGAATCCCTGGTTATCACAAGGCCTCATAATTGCTTGATGAGTAACTTACACTAAAAATCCGGGTCTATGTTTATGGGTCAGGCTTCTATGAGCTAGATGCTATTGTGATAGAGATGAGAAGAAAGGATTTTGAATGTTCTCAGCACCAGGAAATGATAAATGTTTGAAGTAACGGATCTCTAACTACCCTAATTTTACTATTATACATTGAATGTATGTATGAAAACATCAATTATACCCCATAATGTGTACAACTGGTACATGCCAATGAAAAATAAAATACAATTTTAAAAAAAGATGGGTCTATCCTGGAAGAACATCTAATTTTGAAGAAAAATGCTCTTCACAAGATGTTGGAAATGGTCCATTTCATAGGTGTCAGGAATGAAGGAGCCAAGATCCTTCGTAATCCAAAGTTTTATCTCTGGTTGAAGCTCTGGTTTCCCATTTAGGCTCCTTTTACTTGGTCTTTTAAGATTCAGCTGTGCAAATGTGTGTGTGTTTTAATAGGGATCACTAATGCCCAAAGCTATTAAAAATTAGTTCACTGCATTTTGTAGCCCAAATATATATGCATGCATATACATACATGCATAATGTATTCAAATTATACTATTTAAATGGCTAGAGTAAAATCAACTGCTTCTGAAGAATATCTAACTCAGCAGTGAGAGCTTTAAGTCCTTTTGAGTGAAGCTATGACAGGGTCTGGTGTACTAAGTCATGATACATAAGTGCACTGTGAAGCTTCCCCCACCCACCCTGTGCTGAGGCGGGTGCATTGCCACTCACTCTTCCACAAGGGGGCACCAGTGCCACCTTTAGTGGGGAACAGGAAGGAAAACACAGGAGCTATAAATAGTCATCATTCAGGGCAGCACAAGACTGGCCTCTGCCCACAGACTCTGTCCTGTGGGAAAGAAGTTAGAACTCTATGCTCTCCCACTAGCAAGCTCATTAGAATTGGTTCCCCAATAGTGTTGATTCTTGCCTCTGCTGGGAACATTACCCCGTCTAATTCTTACTCGCATTTAAGGCCTAGCTCCGCCATCCCCTCTCCTCCAAACCTTCTCTGATCCTCCGTCCCACCTTGCAGGAGATGGCTCTCTTCTGGGTTCTATAAAGCCCAACGTGTAGCACCACCATGACACCTGTGGTGTTTTATTCTGGCCAATTGTAACATGTCTGTTTGCCCCAATCAAACTGTGAAGTGTGTAACAACAAGCGCCCCGGCTTCCATTTTTCTCACTCCTGCCACTATGGGCGGGATACAGTCAGTAGCCAACAGCGTCTGAAGAAACATATGATTTGTAGAGACATATGATTCCTCCACCTACCACCAGTGGGACTAAGATTTAGGAAGGAGCGGTGGGATACAGAGAGAAAGAGAAAGGATGAAGAGAGAACGGTAAGGGATGCGTAGTGTAGAGGTGAGGGGCACCGGAAAGCCGGCCGTCAATACCTGGCACACATGTGCATCCATCCATCCTCGGACACTCACAGATCTAGTGTGTGCCAGGTACTCATTCTTTTAAAAAAATGTTCTTTATTCATTTATTTATTTGTGCAAATACATAGAGTACAAGTTTAATTTTGTTACATGGAGATATTTCATAATGAAGTCAGGGCTGTTGGTACAGCCGTCCCTGGAGTCATGTAAATTGTACTCATGGAGTAATTACTCATGGTCCACTCCCCTGCCACCCTCTATTCCTCTCTTAATTAAGAAAACAAAAGGAATTTTGCCCTCAAAGAGCTATGAATTAAGAGCTAGTTGAGAGCTGACATAAAAAACTCAGAAAACTATGAAGTTGCCATTTTAACAAATACCTTGAAGTAGACGCACTTAAGGCTATGAGGACAAGTAAGAGGGAGACCTTCAGGGTTCTCTAGCTATCCAGCCATGTAAGCGTTTAATTATAATTGTATCTTCTGAATGGATATTAAGAATAAACCTGCAGCTCAAGTGGCCAGAGCTCCAGCCACATACACCAGAGCTGGCAGGTTCGAATCAAGCCCAGGCCTGCCAAACAACAATGATAACAACAACCAAAAAATAGCCGGGTGTTGTGGCAGGCACCTGTAGTCCCGGCTACTTGGGAGGCTGAGGCCAGAGAATTGCTTAAGCCCAAGAGTCTGAGGTTGCTGTGAGCTATGATGTCACAGCTATCGAGGGTGACAGCTTGAGACTCCGTCTCAAAAAAAAAAAAAAAGGAATAATTCACTGGGCACCTAGACTGCCATCAGAGTAAGATCAGGCAATGTTGAAAAGTGAAAATATTTCCTGGAATGAAAATATATTCAAGCTGATCCACATTCAAATGTTCCCTGTTTAATATTTCCAATTGGTCCTTTCTCCACATTTGTTTAAAATTGTTGTTGTAAATGTTGGCGTATTCTTTTGGATTGTGCCTTGTGTTATGAGTCAACTGAAAAACATAGCTCTCTGAATAATAAAGTTGTTACCACTACAGCATGAATGTATAATTAGATTAAAATTAATAATAACCAAAAGAGGAAGACCTGATCTGGAGGGTGAGATCTGGGAGGATGGGAAGCATTACCTGAGCCAACAGCTATGAAACAGCTCACGGCAGCTGAACGTTTACAAAGTGCAGGGTGCCCTGTACACACTTTGTGGCTATTACGCGTGCCTTCACGGAATCACTCTAACAGGTATTACAGTATACCTCCCGTTGGACAGATGAAGACATTAAGGCACAGGAATGGTGAGTAGCTTGCACCGGGGCTACACAGCTAGTGTGTGTCCATATGAGATTCCAACTCAGAGCTTGTGTTTTTAACGACCACACGACTCACATGGTGGTGCAGGGGGAGTAGATACCTACTTACCACCTGGCGAGAATGAGGGTCTACAATGTGACAGCACACAGGGTGCCGGAGAAGGGACCGGGAGGAGGCCTGTGTCACTAGAACACACCGTCCATGAGGCCAGCAGGCCAGACCCTCTCGGGGACGCTGCACAGGGCCTGTGTGCTATACTCTCCCACTGTTTCAGGGAAGGAACTATCGCCTCGGTGGAACAGGCTTGGCAATCTTCTGGACATAGAGTGCAGCTCCAAGGTCCTTCTGAGCTCCATCAGGCAGTCACATTCCTCTCAGTGGGGCCGGTCACCTCCAGCAGGCAGTTTGAGAACTTAGGGGAGCATTTTTGGTTAAGAGGGCAGTGGCCAGAGGTGCTCTGTGTCCTGCAGTGCTCAACACAGTCCCACACTATGAAGAACCATCCTGCTTCCCACATGACTTTCAAATGATATCTGCCTCCCTATCATTGTCTGAGCCCATCCTTTTAACGTACAGTGAATGTGCCAGGAATGTGATCACCATGAAAATCAAATGGAGCTTGTACTGTGCTTTGCTCGGAAATTTATGAAGAGTCTTGTAGCATTTCAGAAAAACTTGCACCCGCAGAGTAGCACAGCTGGTGGCTGTGTGTCCCAGCACCGCACAGCTGCCTCTGTCGGCCTTTGTAGCTTTCAACTCCCAGATAATCTCAGCATCTGACTACTTTTGTTATATATTCAAGTTGTACCCAAGGGTCTACCTGTGGAACTGCATGCATACATTACTTTGGTTTTGTTTTCCATTGTGT
>NW_003852408.1:8852527-8852962 GCF_000181295.1 Otolemur garnettii | reverse complement strand
GGTTTAATGATACATTCCACAGGCACAGAAGGCTGAGAGGGTGCAATGACCTGCTACAGTCCTGCAGTTTCTGGCCAGATCAAGATCAGAGACCAGTCCTGAGTGTGTCTGCTTCCAGCCTCCTGGAAACGCCACCCAACATCCTCACTTTTGCTGGCCTCCTGATCACTCCTGGCTTCAGGAAGGGAGCCAGAACTGCACCGTCCAGGCTCCATGGAGGGAGGATGCCATGGATTTGAAAACTGCCCTGGGTCTCCTCCACGTCCCCTGAGCAGTCTTTGTCCAGCTTGTGACTAACTCTGCTGATGGTCTTCCAACATTCAGGATATGACTGTGGTGGTGGACAGCAGAGACAGAATAGGGACTGTTGGCCCCTCCCTCAAGGATAGTCTGGGGCCAGGGATCTGCATTCTAAGCACACAACCCAGGCGATTC
>NW_003852408.1:8851427-8852241 GCF_000181295.1 Otolemur garnettii | reverse complement strand
ATATTTCCTCTTTAATGGGAGAAGAGACACCGCAGTGAGTAATCAGTGTGTGACGTGGAAAGTGCTAGAATGGAGGGGCTCCTGAAAGGTGTGATGTGCCAATCATACCCCTGAGGGACACTTATGTCTTGGCGTCGCAGGAAGCAAGAGGCCTGGAAGGTGAGTACAGAAATCTAAGGGAGAGGCACTGAGGCAACGGGAACGGCAGGTGCAAGAGCAGGACGGGATGGGCAGGAAAACCTTTAATGCAGTCACCAGCCTTTAGCCCAGGACTCTGGCAGGCGATACGGCAAGGACGGGACACAGCTGGAGGCACCTGCATCCTGCTACACTGCCTGACTGAAGAGAGAAAAACCCACAAGGCACACAGTGAACCGCTCGACGGGGGTAGGAAGAGAGACTGGGTCTTGTGTCCTGCTAAGAACGAAGGACCAGAGCTCGCTTGGGGCCCCGTGGGCCGAGGGACTTGCCAACACCAGGTAGAGCCTCAACTCTGACTCACCCGTTCATTCACAAAGCACACGGTCACACGAAATCCTCCGGCCACTCACCCCTGGTTTCGTTTTTGACCCACATATTGATGGAATCACAGGCAGAGGCTGGATCCTCAAAGTCCACGTTCCGGACCTCACACTGAAACACGTCCTTGTTCCTCGTAACAAAAGGCACTTCCATCTTGAAGCCGTTCTTGACAAACACGGCATTGGCCACTGTCACGATATCTTTATTCTTCTTGGAGACGATGGCCTTGTTGATCTTCTTTAACACTTTGCCAACTCCTAAAGGAGAAGTCAGAAAATACAGCAATATTTCC
>NW_003852408.1:8849672-8850207 GCF_000181295.1 Otolemur garnettii | reverse complement strand
CTACATTTCAGAACAGCCAGCTCAGGAGGCTCAGGCACTTCCAAGGCCAAGCAGGACAAGTCAGTGTCGTCACAACTTCAGAAATAATGACTTAAAATTAATGCGAGTCAGCATTAAAACAAACAACAGAAGTCCAGTTGCTGTTTTGGAACAGTCTTGGGCAACAGGACCTGGATCACACTAGGAAAGGCCATAAATTTTAGCAGTGATTCACCATGAAGTTATAAATTACCAAGTTTTCTGAACTTCCAAGCAACGGAGAGAACAGCATGTTTCAAGTATTTAGTCCTTGTGTGTTTCCAACAGGTGAACAAACTCCATTATGCAGAAAGCTTAATGCTGTGTCAATGGGGCATTGTGGTCAGGCAGCAGGTGCCGGCAGCCCTGGAGGCCACACTAGGAACAGGGTCCAAGGCGGCCTGGAGCGAGGGGCCATCGAGCACAACCCCCACCTCTGTCATCTCACTCTCATCTCAGGTGACAAGGCAGGCAAGAGGCTCAGAGCTTCAGGGCTGGCAGCGATGCAAGGACAGGG
>NW_003852408.1:8842526-8848850 GCF_000181295.1 Otolemur garnettii | reverse complement strand
CGACACAGGAGTCATGGGTGAAGTCCCCTGCGGAGAGTGCGGTGTCCACCCACCGTTCACGCCGTATCTCATCACCGTCGTCAGCTGCTTCTTGGTCCTGCCGTCGGCCCCCAGCTGAAGCATGCCCAGGACCGATGCGATCCCGTGGGGGGAGATGACAACGTTGTCATAAGGCCTTGACTTGACAATCTGATTGAAAACCTGGATCCCTGTGTCGGAACCTAGTTCTTCGAGAGACAGGGGGTTGAACTGGGAGCAGATGGAGGGCAAAGTCACGGTGGCCAAGAGGAAGAAGGGCAGATGCCACTTCATGGTTCCTTCTGGCAGGGACAACCTAAAAAATTAGATAAAAGTTTTTAAAATTATACTTAAATGAGACTTTGGGGGCACTACTTTGCACTCAACTAGGTATGACTTTCTGTGCTTGGCATAACTGAATGCCATGTGAATACATTTAGGACAGAAGAGTCCGCACTAAATCCGTGTCCGGCACACGTGCTGGGGAGGTGGGGGAAGGAGACAGGCCTCAGTGGCCAGTCCTTACTCTGTGCCTGAACCTATACTAATCATTATTTAACTCTTATAACCACCCTTCATTCAATGAAGCCCATATACAGTGAGGACCTACTGTGTGCCAGGCCCTTTTCTTTTTTGAGACAGAGTCTCATTTTGTCCCCTTGGGTAGAGTGCCATGGTGTCATATCTCACAGCAACCTCAAACTCCTGACCTCAAGTGATCCTCTTGCCTTAGCCTCCCAAGTAGCTGGGATTATAGGCATCGACCACAACGGCCAGCTAGTTTTATAGAGACATGGTCTTGCTCTTGCTCAGGCTGATCTTGAATGCCTGAGCTCAGGCGATCCACCTCCCTGGGCCTCCCAGAATGCTGGGATTACAGGTGTGAGCCACCGTGCCCGGCCTGCCAGGCCCTTTTCTAAGCAGTGAGTGTATGATGTTAATGAGATGGACAAGCTCCCTGCCCCTGTGGAGCTCACAATCTAGAGGGGAGACAGAAAATAAACAAGGAAACCGTAAAGTTCAGAGAGGAATAAAAGCCAGGAACAAACATCGAAAGAATAGAAGAGAACGTGAGCAAATGAGGGCCTGGGGCTGGCCCTTTTAGAGAGCTAGTTGGGGGGACCACCTCTGCATTAGGAAGCTGGGCGATGGGAGCTGAAAGGTGAGAAAGTGCCAGCCCTGTGCTAGTGCATGAAGGGCACGGCAGGGCCAAGGTGTGAATAAGCTGGGTGTGTTAGAGGTCAGTGTGGATGTGAAGTCAAGGGCCTGGAAGAGGCAGGTGGGACAGGAGGGTGGAGCGGAAGGCTAACACATCTGGAAGGGCCTGGAGAGCCAGGGTAGGTACTCGGATTTCATACCGAGGGTCAACAGAAGTCACCAGAGGCTTTTAAACAAGGGACTGAATCCCTCAAGTTGCTATGACTATCTTATAACCACATGCACTTGACTCTTTTACCATAAACATACTACTTTTTAAATTAAAGAATCATCAATTAAAATAAATTTAAGTGACAGCTTTAAAGCTACAACAGGGCAGAACAATTGGTGAATTAATACATTGTGAGGCTGGGGCGTTGCTTACTCTGACGCACTCAATCACAGTGATTTGTTTTAAATGAGCTTCTTTCTTTGATTACCCCATACAGAGCTTTCTTTGGCTATGACAAGGAAGAGGTAGGACATTTACATGTATTTATGGAAAAGCAAATACTTTCATTAAATAAGAACTTAACAGTAGCAGCTGGTAAAACAAAAGCAGAATTCGTGACATTGCTAATTTGGTTTCTTCCCTGCTAAGCACACGTCTCCCGTGGAGCCAATGTGTCCCCCTTGTCACAGGCATTTATGTGTGGGAGGTTGGGAGTCTTTGCAGAGAATAACAAGAGAGGCAGGTGACCTGGAGGGGAGAGAGCAGCAGCGTTTGTGGGTGCTCAGGGAACAGGACGGCCAGAGGGTGGTGTCGTCTTCCTTTGCCTACACTTTTTGTGCTTCCCACCTCTGGGCACAGTCAACGATTTAATACTGAGATTAAATCTGATGGTTTGTGAGTTCTGTCTACTTTTACTAATTACTGTAATTTTTATCCTTGCATCAAAATAGTGTTTATTGGGTGAGGCTAAGAAAATGCTCGTGTTCAATCTTGATCCTCACTGCCAGCCCCAAACGCACTCTGAAGGACTAGACAGCACTGGGTTTGGGGACGGATGGCACAGACAGAATCCCCTGCCCGGCTCCCCAGCACACCGAGGGCCCCCTGGGTCATTCAAGTTGATGTTGCTATTTTTCTTAGATATTGTGAAACAAGTACCTTTTAAAAAAATGTAGAACACTGGGTGTTTCTCCAGAGCTTAATTGTAAAACAATTGTGTAAACTCAGCCCGTCTAAATTCAAAACATGTAAGTGACCTACATAACGCTCCTACTCGGGGCTTGACGGAGGCCAGTGTGGCCTATTTTGACTTTGGCACCTAGGACTGGCTCTAACACCATGACAATCCCCTGAGTTTCCTGGAGCCCGCTGGCCACTGGAGAGCTTCCAAATCCTGAGTAGGGAAGTTTTACTCCCTTCATCTAAAAATTAGGAATTGTGTTCTCCCTTCCTCTTTCTTTTCTCTCTCTCTCTCTTTGGGGCAATAAATTTCCTCTTTAAAATGTAACATATCACAAAGTCTTCAAAAGTATAAAATAACATGTACAATCTGTGTCACTAATGGTCAAAATCCAGCGACGGGCACCACCGTCATCCATCTCCAGTTAACTTCTGAGCTATAAGCCTGTCCCCAAAGAAACTCTCCTGCATTAGCGAATGTTGGAGTAAACATTTCAATTTGCATTCTCAAGGCATAAGAGCCATCAAATTGGCTTTACCTCTGGTAGCCTGAAGTTGATGAGCTTAAATACTACAGATAAATATAGAACATTGTAAGACAGGGCAGAAAGATCAGTGACAGTGAGAAATATAACAGCTCCAATGTCTTGGCGTCCACAAGGACAGTCTTCCAAATAAACAGCTATCATATTTAACAGAATTTTGCCTGGTTGTGAATTTCTGCTAAAAGAACAGTTTCATTATGACATGGAAGAAAGCTGTCATGGGTGTTTTTCTTGGTTTCTTGCATTCAAGAAGTTTCTGAGAGCTGTCTATGTAAGGTTTCATAGCAGCATTTTGGACAGTGTTAGGACTGAGCAGAACTTGGAGCCAGAGCTATTTTTGATTGATGTTCTGGGCATAATTGCTCCTTGGCCTCGGTTTCCCAGGCCAAATGCTCACTCATCTACTCACCTGGTTTATATACAGGTCCAAGAATAAGCTTTCACTTTTCTCCAAAGTTTAGTAGTCAGCGGAGTGGGTGTTGATCCATAAATTGCTTTAGGTATAATTCCTAAGTACACATGTCCAAATATACAATCTTTTATATGAAATAACTTGGAGTTCTGAAGCTTTGGAATGCTAATCTCTAGAACAAGCAGATCCCATAATGTGAAGAACATAGAAACCTCCTGTTTATTTTCATTTTTAAGAGAAATTATACTTTAAACTTTCAAGTCAGTGAGAAAGAATAAAAGTATTGCTCAAATGTGTTGTGTACATCGAGACAGAAGGTCACAAATCTGTTTAAGGGTTTCCATTCTTGAATAATGTTTTCACAACAAGTAAAACAAAGTTTCTAGTTTAGGCCACCCTTGAAGGGAGATCTTAAATCCATCAATAACACCATTGCCATCTGAAGGGAGATCTTAAATCCATCAATAACACCATTGCCATTGGCATAGCCTGAGAAATATTCAGGTTTCTCTCTCCCTATGTTTCCTAGTTTGTCTTACTCCAAATCTTTCCAACGTGGAGAAGTTTTTTTTTTTTGAGATAGAATCTCACTTTGTGCCCTGGGTAGAATGCCCTGATGTCATCACAGCTCATAGCAGCCTCAAACTCTTGGGTCAAGCGATCCTCCTGCCTTAGCCTCCCCAGTAGCTATGACTACAGGAGCACACCATAACACCTGGCTGATTTTTCTATTTTCAGTAGAGATGGGGCTCTTGCTTAAGCTGGTCTAAAACTCCTAAGCTCAAAGGATCCTCCTGCCTCAGCCTTCCAATTAGCTGGGACTAAAAGTGCCCACCACAATGTCTGGCTAGTTTTTCTATTTTTACCAGAGAGGGGCTCTCACTTTTGCTCAGGTTGGTCTTGAACTCCTGAGCTCAAGGGATCCCCTGCCTCAGCCTCCCATAGTGTTAGGATTATAGACATGAGCTACTGCACCCATTTGGAACCCTGGAGAAGGTTTCCAAAGTAACTGGGTACTGCTTTGAGCTTTAACCATAATTTAGGATAATAAATCACACATTGGTAGTTATTTATTATAGGAGGCCAGCTCAAAATACATCTCTACATTTATAAATGCATGCCTTGCTGATGTCAGACATGAGAGGAACAGACTCTCCCCAGACCTAATGGCTTCATCACGTCAACACAGTAATGCTCAGATCTGCAGCATTAATCCTCACGCCGGTGAAAATATGACACAGAAATTCAGCAGGGCATTGAATTTGTTCAACCCTTACTATTCAGGAAAATGTCTCACTGGTGGGCCAGGGTGGGTCACTGGTCTCCAACTCTCTTCTTAAAGGCTCATGGTATTTATCCTCCTCTTGAGTTCTTACACAACTTCCACTTGCACCTCTCATCTTAGTTGTTTTCCAACTATGTTTTCTTTCCTCACAGCTAAACTGGAAGCTCACAGAAGCCAGGGACTTTAGATTCCTACTGCCACAGGGTCTCCGTTAGGGTCTATGGTTGGCAGACACTAAATCAGAGGCTGACCACAGGTCTGACCCAGCAAGTGTTTTGTTTGGAATACAGTGTTCCAAAAGTATTTTAAGCAACTAAAAGTCAAAAAAACATTGCATGCAAGCTTGAACTTAGAGTTAAACGCAGGAAAAATAAAGAACAGAAGCTCTGGTCGCGCCCCTCCCCACCCCAACCCTCACAAACACTCTACACTGCTGCCATCACGAGGGGCTGGGCATCTGCCTTCCCGTGTGCCATGCTCCCGCTGCTCCCACTGCCTCACACCTGGCCAGCTGCGGCCACTCCTGTCACCTCCCCAGGCTGGTATTTGTAGCTAGACCTGGGCCTGGAACCAGGGCTGACCAACTGAGCAATGGCGACCAGGAGAGCCAGTCATGAAAGGTTCAGTTCCAGCTCATTTTCTAGCTAATAATTTTTTTTTTTACAAATACAATACGGTTTACACATAAAACAAGAGCAAATGATAATATGTTATGTGTCTGTTCTATGTAGCGTAAGAAATCAGTTGTAGGTAAATCACTGGGCGGGGGAAAACCCTGGCAGGACTCTTCGGGCTCCATCTCTTAGCCAGATAGTCCACACGTGTTTGGAGAGGACCCACAATACTTAATGAAGGAAAAGTATTCCACTGTCTCTAATTCTCTAAAAAAATTTAAAGTAGTATATTTAATAAAATGTGTATATATACCACATATATATATAGTTGTTGTTAAGAGGCAGGGTCTGTCACTGAGGCTGGAGTGCAGGTGCCCTATCATAGGCCACTGTAACCTTGAATTCCTGGGCTGAAGCAACCCTCCTACCTCAGCTTCTTGAACATCTGGGACTATAGGCACAGGCCACCACCCCTGGCCAATTTAATTTTCTGTAGAGATGGGGTCTTGCTATGTTGTTGCTCAAGCTAGTCTCAAATTCCTGGCCTTGAGCAATCCTCCCACCTCCCAAAATGCTGGTGTCATTTTCGGCTCACTCCTGGCCTAAAATGTACATACTTTCAAAACTTTCATATCATGAAAGATTTCAAATATCTGCAAAAATATAATACACCAGAGCATATAACATCCAGATAAAACAATCATCAACTCATGGCTTAGTTTATTTCATCTCAAATTAAAGATGGTTTTGAAGCAAATTGTAGCCATGATATGATCCAAAATATTTCAACATACATCCTGAACTGAAAGATTTAAAATATATTGTCCATATATCATTATGCCAGTGCAAACTCAATAACTTCCTAATGTGAAATATCTAGTCCATGCTCAAACTTTTCTGATTGCTTTCTAATTTTTTATAGTTTATTTAAATTAGGATCTAAATAAACTCCACACAACTGGTTATTTCTCTTGTGGGGTTGTTTTTTTTTTTTGAGACAGAGTCTCACTGTGTCACCCTCGGTAGAGTGCTGTGACATCACAGCTCACAGCAATCTCCAACTCCTGGGCTTAAGCGATTCTCTTGCCTCAGCCTCCCAAGTAGCTGGGGCTACAGGTGCC
>NW_003852408.1:8812671-8840771 GCF_000181295.1 Otolemur garnettii | reverse complement strand
CAGAGGGAGAGAAAAACTGCACTTCAGGCTGTATCAGAATCATCACATCTCAACAGATTCCCCTGCCAGGGCTTCTCAAAGAAATAAATGTATAGGCAAGGCTTGGGGCTGCCAGACTGAGAGCACCAAGTGGCCTTAGATAGGACTGTGCTGTCCAGCAGTCACGCCAAACATTTCTCACCAATACTCTGCCAACAGGCAAAGGTCTAACTCTGAAGGTGTTGGACAGAAAGCATTCTAGAGACTCTTCAGGAGTTGAGCCCTGGAGATCAAGGCCATATCTGCAAAGCGGTAGCAATTGTTAATGCAGAGACAACTGGCTAAGCTTCAAATGCGGCCTTACAATAACATAGGCTAACTCTGGTCTCTCCAATCTGTGTAAACATTACCGAAATGTGTCCACCAAGACCTGTCTTGATTTTCCAAATATCTACCATATTTACTTAAGATATTAAAGCAGGTGAGCAAGCAAACTAATTTGCATCTTGATAATCTTTGGAAGCGTAGTATTGTAATCAAAAATAACTCAGCATCTTTAAAACTTACAGAACAGGAATGCCAACTTCCTGTTGTTCTTCCCTGTTTGTCCCTGATCAAAGGGACAGCAGCTTGGTGGTTTTAAAATGTGCTCTTTCATGTTACTGGAGAAAGACTTAGAGTGCTCTGAAACTTTGCTTACATTGTTATTTAACTTCAAAGCATAGATTCATTCTGACACTAATTAATCTGGCCAAAAAGAAACCTAAAAACGTTTAGGAAAGAACTTTTCAGCCATTGAAAAGTATGGCAACAATGTCTAAGAAAAGACAGAGTTTTGCTCCTATATGTGTTTCTTCTGATGTCTCTTTGGAGTGAAGGGAGAAGGCTGAACAGAAGGAGGGGACGGAGTGCAGGGCTTTTAAAATTCAAGATTACTGGACATTTTTTTTTTCTAAGGTTCAGGGAAATTTTATCTAAGGTTCAAAGCCAAATTCTACCACCCATTAACCGAGAGAGGCAAGGCAAGTCACACTCTGCATTAACCTCAGCTCTCGAGGGTGGTTACGGGGTGGTCATGGGAGTTCAGCAAGAGCCAAGAGAAAGACCGGCAGTAACCAGGGCAGTGCAGGCTCAGAGCAGGTGCCGGCAGACGCCAGCCCCCTTGTCCTCGCCTTCTTCAGTGCTCAAGACCTACGGAAATAGTCTTTGACTTTTATTTCATCAGTTATGTAGAAAGTCTCAAGGGTCGAGCTGAGAGACTAGCCAAACATTTCCACATTGATAATGCCCTGTCTGCATCTTTATAGCTTCCTTAGAGACTCTGAGACACAGAAATAATTTCCAAAAATACTGGCGTGTTTCCACATCTCAATAAGAGAAAGGAAGGGTTGGTTATGGTGCGAGTGGAGGTGAATGAGCATGTTCTATAAAACCATTACTGATTCTTATATATATTTTTCAGTCTGCTGACTTAGGCCATTCAATCCATTAAACCGATGGTTGATCAAGTCCTGCAGGGTTTTCTTTTTGACAAATTTTTAAGATGTAATGGTTCAAATGGGTGATTTCCTCATCCCTCAGCCAAAAGAAGACCCAAGACATCACAGTGATATTGATCAATGATTCTCAATCTTTATAAACAAAGATGCACCTTTTTTATTCTTTTTATTTTTTGAGACAGACTCACTCTCCTGCCCAGGCTAGAGTGCCATGGTGTCATAGCTCACAGCAACCTCAAACTCCTGGGCTCAACTGATCATCATGCCTTGGCCTCCTGAGGAGGATGCACGGATATTTCATGACTAGTTACATTTCTAGGACTTGTGAAGGTACATGATAAAAAACAACCATGGATTCCTACATGCTTTAATAAAATGCAAATCATTTTTATTAGACTCTAAATCCTTTAAAAAGCCATATCTGGAGGTATTATTCAATCTATACTCAAAGCTGGACCATCAACATGACTTCTGTGATCCCTTGGAATGATTCTGATGTGCACTAAAGATGGATGTTGAATGATGGGCACATGTGGTCGTACAGGTGTATACAGGACATTGGAACTGAAAGGGAAGAGGCCAGAAGCAGGTGAGGGATAAAAACAAGCCTGCCAGGTACAGTGTACACTGGTCTGCCTTGACTGTAGCATTATTCACTTTCTCTATTTAACAAAAACACTGTATGCCTTTAATATTTTGAAATAAAAAAATTCTGATGTGCCCATGGGCCTCCAATTCCTACATGAGATTATACTCTCCAGATTGTGACTGATAACAAATGAGTAGCAAGTGTTGAAAGTGTAAATTAAAAAAAATCTTTCTGAAAGGCAACCTTTGGTACGCATAAATCATCTTAAAAATGTACATACCTATTAGAGTAGTAAAACCCTCTCTACCAATCAACCCCACTGTAATAATAAAAATGATTTGAATCCAAAAATGTTCACTGTTATTTCTAGTAGCAAAAGCACCGCAATATTCTTTCCAATAAATAATTGCAATAACAATTATAATTGCAACCTAAATCTCCAACAGAGGGGATATTGTGGGCGACCTTCCCCAGATCCTGCACTTATCTTCCAGCCCCTGGAGCTATGAAGTTGACGGTCTGCGTCTGTAAGTAACTCTGGAACACACTACTGGTGGGAGTCCATGTCCACTTTCTTAGTGAGCCGACTCTCCAGAACTCCTTAAGAACTCTGAGGGTGGGACTTCACCTCGTATTATCTCTTGTTTGGCTTCTTCCCTTTCTAAGTCCCACTTTTCCCACTCCCTTACTGCTCCTCCTGGGAAAGCTTCCTTAATGAATCACTTGCACTTAATCCTTGGCTCAGAGACGGCTTTTGGGAGAACATGACCTACAGCATCCAACCAGGAGGAGCCATTAGCGGCGTCCATCTAAGGCATTGCCCTTCAGCTGTTAAGAATCTATCTTTGAAGAAAACTTAAAGATATGGTAATATATTCTAGATACATCTTAACTGAAAAAATCTGGGCACAGTGGCAGATGCCTGTAATTCTAGCTATTCCAGAGGGTCGGGGAGTCGGGGAGAAGATTTCCTTGAGCCCAGGAGAAAGATCAGCCTGGGCAACAAGCAAGACCTCCAACTTTAAAAAAAAAGAAGAATGAAAAAGAAATCAATGTAACCTAATTCTTTGTACCCTCAATGATTCTCAAACAATAAAAGAAAACTATTAATGGTATTACTACATAAAAATTATACACAGGCAGAGGAAAAAAGACTAGAAAGACATTAAAATATCTATATACAGAGGGTCTATACACATTTTGAGGGAAAAAACTGTATTAAAATTATAATACTATCTAAAACATCTGTTATCTTGCATATCATATCTCGTTTTCTCTTGTAATGACAGAAGTCAGAGTGACTTGGGTATTAGAATTTCAATACAGTTTTTCCTTTCTTAAAAGGTGTACATATACACTTTTGGTACCCTCTGTAGTTATATTTGATGGTGGGAATATCATTCTGTACACTGATCCACATTTTACAAAATTTCTGTGATGAACACATCACTTAAAACAAGTATCCCTATTTTGTTTATAAAAACATGCACAGCAGGAACTTGGGCTCTGGACCAGCTGAAAACTATAGTGAAGTGGAACAGAAGATGCTGCAGAGCTAAATTAGAAGACCACAAAAAGTTTTAAAAATGTTATTTATTGGTTGAGGAATAATAGCGTGGTGGTGGGGGGGTCCCCTTCTATTCATTAAGATGAAAGTTATACCTACCCCACTGCAACCCAGACCACTTCATGTTGATTTTTTTCTGCGAATGGTGGCTCTATTTCGATGGGTATGATTCGGCCAATTAAGGTAGCTAAATCTACGTGTTAAATATTTAATAGCGGGGATTCTAGTTTAAATGTTTTGTCCCCTATGTTTAGCATAGTCCCTAATATATAGTAGTAACTCAATGTATGTTTGTAAAATAAATTGTGGATCAGTGAAAATTAACTGTCCCATTACCACTTTACACAGCAGCAGCAACTGTTATTGCTAACTTTAAAAAAAATTCCAATTTGTTTAAAATTTGTATGATACAGGCTTAAGTACTCAAGAACAATAGCTATCATTACTGCCGGCGGGCTGCTGTGGTCTGAGCATCTGTGTCCTTCCAAAACTCCTATGTTGAACTCCTCACCTCCAGGGGGATGGTTTTTGAAGTTGGGCCTTTGGCAGCTGATTAGATCAGGATGGAGAAGCTTCATGAATGGGATTAATGCCTTTATGAGAGACTTCAGCAAGCTGGCTCCTCCCTTCCACCACGCTAGACGGTGCCACCAGAAAGGTCTCACCAAACACAGAATCTGCTGGTACCTTGATCTTGGATGTCCTGATCTCTAGGAAAATAGAGTTCTGTTTTTTTTTTTTTTTTTTAAATATACCTATGGCATTTTGACAGCAGCCTTAACAAACTGAGACCTCCACTGTATCCCAGACACTATAAATTCAACATTTAACTTAATCCTCACCTTAAGACGTAGGCATTAGTATTTATATTTTACAGATCATGAATGCTGAGGCCCAGAGCAACTAAATAATCTATCCAGACTATATAAATGGAGCATGGTGAAGAGACCTGAGGCTGAAACCCAGTGTGCTCAGCTAACATGCCGAGCTGCGTCTCATGATGGAGTCTAAAGGGCCGGCCAAGGAAAAGGTGAGGAAACTGCCATCAAGGACTCGAAGTAAACAGGTGACCACAGCTTCACAAGGAGCTTCATAATGCTTGCTGCTTCAGTGCAGTGGTTATTAGCTGGGGCTGGTAGGGGACACTGCTCCCAGGGGACCCTTGGCAAAGTCTGGAGACGTTTTTGGTTGCCAGATCTGGAAGGAAGGTGCTACTCAGCACCTAGTGGGTGGAAGCTGGGCGTGCTACTAAATCACCCACCAGAGAGCTGTCCGGCCCAAAATGTCAGTCATGTTGGGATAAGGAGGCAAAGAAGACCACACATGCCCACCTGCCCTCAGGTGTCACACCTGACACGTTAATTTAGAATCAAGCCCTCTGCCTGAAGTTCTGTACCATTTCCACTGAAAGCAATGACTGCACCGACACCAATTTATGCACTGGTTCTACCTGGCATTTTGCATCCAAGGCTTCTCTACACAGAAGAGGAAGGAATCCAGGCCATTACTTCTGTGAATCCCAGAAGGAGAAGGTCTGTGGTACCGGTAATTAAAGCTTTGGCCTGCCAGCCCACCTCACCGAACTTTATATCCCGAGTTCATCTACAGCCTGTTGGGAAGTTCTGCAGCTCGCAGTGGGGACGTTACTCAGAGTATTACTCTGAGCTTCCTGGCTGGGCTGAGCCCCTGGGCGGTCGTTCCTCTGTAGGAGGAGCAGAGCCCCAGCCTCCTGTGCTGTGCACCTCTGGAAACCTCCCCACGTGGCAGCAGCAGGCAGTGGGGTGACATCACCCGTCTCAGCCCCCAGTTGGGCTGTCCCCCTTGCCCGTCGCCCACTCTCTCCTAACTGGCTGCCTTTTTCTTTCCTAACCAAAGCCAGCTCCATCAAACAGGTTCAGGAAACAGGACTGCAGGTACAGAGAGAAAACCTAGAATGTTCACACATGCCCCAGATTATTCTTAACAACCACTGTACTTACTCCCTGGGAACTTTCTGAACCAATTACATCCAGTTACCTGCTTAGCTAAGCAAAGCTGAGCCCAGAACCCTAGTTCCTGCCTTCCCCACCTGGAAGGCCACCCAAAGGAGGTTCCATTCTATGTATTAGGAAGGAGCATTCTCGGAAGGGGAGTCCTCAGTCAGTAGGAGACTCTAAGCCCTACAAACACCAGAGGTGCTTTTTCTCAACTACGAGGGCCCCACTTTGGCAGCATTAACAGAGGATGTGGGTTTTAATCAAGCAGGAACTTGATGGCTCCCGAGTCTCTATCTCAGTCAGCGGGTAGAAGAGCAGGGACACCCACACTCAGCTGTGTGGACAGGGACTCTGGATTCGTAGGACGCAAATCTCCAGTGCAACCCACTTCGCTTCTTTGAAGTCTGGGTGGTATTTCCAAAGTTGCCACATACAGAGGTGATGGATATTAAGTACAGTTCATCCATTCACTTATTCCAGAAATATTAATGGAACATCAGCATGCCTGGCACAGTGCTGGGCCGCTAGGGAGAGAACAGGGGCAAAAGAGGACTCGGCACCTACTGTCCCAGCACCTATGGTCTAGAGCTGTGGTTCCTACTCTGGGTGATTCTGTCCCTCAGGGAACATTTGGCAGTGTGTGAAGACACTTTTGATTTTCACAACTGGGTGGGTGTAGGGAGGATGTCCTGTGGCACCTGGTGGGTAGAGGCCTGGGACGCTGCTAAACATCCTACAATACACGGCTCAGCTGCCTGCAACAGGGAATTATCTGCACCAAAATGCCAATGTGCAGAACATGAGAACACCTGGTCTAGATGGGGAACAGACTTCAATCAAATCATCGTATTCTGAATTGCTATTTACATTCGTTTATACATATGTACTTTACAAATGCCCTGAGGGGACAAGCAAGGCAGCTGAGGCCCACCTGGGCAGGGGGATGGCCACTGGCCAGGAAGGCACTCTGGATACAGCTGACCAAGGCGAACAGGGAGGGCAGAGTGCTCCAGACTCAGGAGCACAGGTGCAAAAAGTCCTGTGTCAGGAGGTACCATGGACAATTCTCAGAACACCACCCGACAGCCTTTGTAAGACAAGGTTGATCCTGTCACCATAACCCTGCCAAACATCATGACAAACACTGGAACCCAACCAGACAGAGGCTGGGAGAGCCGTCCACGCTCCATCTTGTTCTATGGCCATCTTTCTCAACCATTCAGTCCCTGCAAATTGCAAGAGGCAAGCGTCAAAGCTCTATTTTTTTCTGTCTTAGACTTGACATTAAAAGTGAAAAACAAAATCCTGCAAAGATGATAAAAAGATGAGGAGAAAATATTTGCAAAAACACATCATACCTGACAAAGGACTGGTATCCAGAATATTCAAAGAACTCTCAAAAGCCAGATAACCAATTATCATTTATTTTTTAAAATAAAAAAGCCAATGATCCAATTAGGAAATGTGCAAAAGACATGGACAAATAATCCATTAGAGGGAATATAAGATGGCAAACAAGCCCATAAAAAGGTGTTCAACATGGTACCCATTCCGGAAATGCAAATTAACACCACCGTGAGAAATCACTACTTGCCTACCAGAATGACCAGAATACACACCAGTGACAACACCGGTTGCGGTGAGAAGCAGAGAAACTGGACACTCACACATTGCTCGTGGAAATGGAAAGTGGCACAGCCACTCTGGGAGGTAGGGTGGCAGTGTCTTACAAAACAAGAACATGAACTTAACCACACAATCCAGCAATTCTGGACCTTTATTCCCAGAATGAAAACTCACAAAAACCTGTATATCAATGTTCATAGTAACTTTGCTCCTAATAGCCCCAAACTGGAAACAATCTAGATGTTCTTCAGTGGGGGAATGATCAGACGAACTGTGGTACATCCATACCGTGGAATACTACTCAGCAATGAAAAAACAGAAACTACTGGTACACACAACAACTTGGGTGGATCTCAAGACAATTACACTGAGTGAAAAAGCTAACCCCCAAATATTCCATAGTGTAGGGTTCCATTTATGTAATATTCTTGAGGTGACAAAATTATGGAAGTAGAAACCAGATGGGTGGTTAGGAAGGACAGGAGGGAGGTCGGGGGGTATGACTGTAAAAGTGGTGGTCACACATGCAGCTAACCTGCACAGAGGCAAATACACATCCCCTAGTGAGTGCATGGGAGACGGGTAAAATCTGCGTCAGGTGGCTGGATTGTATCAACCTCAATTCCCTTGCTGTGGCATTGTATGGGTGCTAGGTGAAAGGTATACAGAATCTTCCTCTATAACTATCTCAAACTAAAAAGTAAAAAAAAAAAAAACAAAAACAACTCCCTACTATAAAGTTTTAATGCCAGTGCAAGCACCTTAAGATGGATATTTTCCTTACTTACTCTGATTATTTTCCCCAGCATACTAAAACTGTAGACATCCTTTTAAAAGTTACCCCAAATCTATTTTTGCATAATTGTACATTTCCATAATTATTTGATCTGTGGCAGCATCAGTTCTCATTCTTTTTTGAGATTAGTAGTCTCACTTTGTCACCCTTGGTAGAGTGCTATGGTGTAACCTCAGACTCCAGGGCTCAAGCGATTCTCTTGCCTCAGTCTCTCTAGTAGGTGGGACAAGCTACCCATCACAAAGCCCAGCTATTTTTAGAGAAAGGGTCTTGCTCTGGCTCAGGCTGGTCTCGAACCCATGAACACAGGCAATCCACCCTCCTTGGCCTCCCAGAGCACTAGGATTACAGGCGTGAGCCCCTGTGTAACCTCTCTCTGTCTCAGTTCCCCCATCTGTGAAATGGTTGTACAAGTTCAAGTTCTTGAGACAGTTCCTGAGGCCCTGACCAAAGCTGGCCTCTGCCATCAATCTGCTTCCACCAGCATCCTGAAGGGCTACGGCCCAGTGGAACATTTTCCTCCACTTCAAAATATTCAAGAATTCTAATTTCTTTAAAAATCAAAAGGAGTTTTTAGAGCTGCCTTTTTAACTGACTCACGGTCCTTTTAGAAAAAATTCCTTTATTTCCTTGTTGTAGGAGGGACTTGGGGGTCTCCTATGTGACTTTGTCAGAGTTTCATACCTGGTCCCACGCCTACAGGGACAGAGGCCTGAGGGGCCATGCCCTCGGGTGGGAGCAGCCCCTGTGGCCTTCATCAGCAGCCCTGGTGACGGGTCAGGAAGTGACGGCCACTGGCCGACTGAGGAAATGGGTGTCAGGCTCTGGCAATTTTCCTTGTGCTCTTTCTGAGGTTGCCAACTTCACAAACAAGCAAGTGTTTTTTTCCTACCAGCCTGAAATGGAAGTAGGGTGGGATTCCACTAATTTTTACAAAGTTTTAGGTTGGCCACGCCAGACCGGCCCCATCTTGGTGGTCGAGAGTCTCAGTGGTAGAAGTCTGGATATTAAGTCAACTCTCATCACTTCCATTTAGATGAATGAAATACCTAATACAGAAAATGCTTACAACTGCCCAAAGAGACCATTTAGGAATAATTCTGAGCTCCATGGGAAAGCCCGTTACGATGGTAACCAGAAAAAGAGGTAATCCAGGAAAAAAACCTTCAATTTTTGCAAGCAGACACTAAGACACAGTGTCTCCTATTTTAAAATGGGGTAGAAAGATATATAAGAAGTCCCCTTGTCAGTTTGCACAGAAATTCTAGAATGGGGGGGAAAAAAGCACTCCTCCCCCCTTCCCCATGCTGCTGTTCTCCCAGGTCCCACATTTCAGAAGTGACATTGCCAGCCATCCACCCAGGAATCTAAGCCGGACGTCTAGGCCTCATCCTTCAGGTTTTCACATATTCCACTGAGCCACTGATAAGCATCATCACTGAGTGGTCCACCCCTCCCCATCTCTTCCGCCCCCAGCCAAGACACTCGAGTATCTGGGGGACTCACTGCTCCAGCGGAAGGGAAAGCTGATGGTGACTTTCCACACCGAGACCTGAGCTGAGCCCTCCGACAGGTTCCCCACATTCTTGCAAGGAAGTGTGAGCCCTGCTCACAGCCTCTGGTCAGCCTGCATGGTCTGGATTTGTCTTACCTCTCCAGGGACAGGAGCCCTCCCCCTTATTTGGGGTAGATACGTTCCAAGACCCCCCATGGATGCCTAAAACCATGGATAGGATGGAACCCTCAACATATTGTTTTTCCCCATCCATACGTACCTGTGATAAAGCCAATTTATAAATTAGGCACAGTAAGAGATGAAAACAACAATAATACAGAATAATTCTAACAACACACTGTAATAAAGGTTGTGTAGATGTGGTCTCTCTATCTCTCTCTCAAAACACTGGACTGACCTACTTTCAGACCTTGGGTAACTGGGGCTACGGATGAGGCAGACTGCTGTGCTCTGTGCTTGCAGTTTACAGAAGCTGCCAGGCTCTTCCTGGCCTCAGGTTTCCATGTCCATGTTCCCTCTGACCAGGACATTTGTCATCTCCCTTCCCTTTGTGCTGTGAGCATGGTACACCAGCATCCTGCCCACCATGGCACTCCAGCCTCTAACATGGCACATGGACACCCAGGTGGTGAACACAGAACCTAGGCTTTGATGAGGAGGCCAGACCTTCAATAATCAACTAAGTCACATAATGCACTAAGGCCAATTACAGAAGCCACTATTTTACAAGGAGGTAGGTCTGGTAAAGTATTTGGGGATTTTTTTTTTTTTTTTTAAGATTATACACATCGTCTAGAAAAAGGTTTCCCAACACTGGTACTCTTGAAATGTTGGGCTGTATGTTCTTTGTCGTTGAGGGCCATCCTTCATATTGCAGGGTGTCTGGCAGTGTCACAGGCTTTACTCATAAGATGCTAGTAGCACCCTGCCCAGATGTGCCACCCAAATGTCTGGAGACATTGACAAATGGCCCTGGGGGGAAGAGAGGAAGTATCACCCTTGGTTGGGAACCACTATTACAGAGAAAAGGTAAAAACTGGAGCTTAGCATTTTAACCTGTCCACAAAATGCTCAATTAACTGACACTTTGTCTGAATCACATGAGTAATAAGGCATTTTAATCCAGTATTACCTAACCACCATTTACAATATCGCTGTAGTGGGAACATGATTTCCAAATCCCCAGCAACATCGATGAACACGGAAGGGCTGACTGTTCCATCCACGAGACTCAGCTCTCCGCATCATTGTTCCAGGTGACCGGGGATGTGAAATGGAGAAAAGAATGGTGCAGAAGGCACACAGAGTCAGAAAGAGGGGAAGGACAGGGTTGCTCATGGCTGATCCGACCTCGTGCTTGACGCGTAAGAACAGAAGAGAGAAACGAGAGAGAATGCCTTAGTGTTTGGGGTTCTTCCAGAAAGCATCACCCCATAGTTAAACATTCTCTTTCTTTCCGTGGTAGAGCAAAACCCAGGAAGGAAATGGGGAGGACTGAGTCTCAAACTGACCAGCCTCCCTCTCTGCTCCCTCTTTTGCTAACGTAATGCAACTGAGCTAGGAGCGCCTCTTCAGGAAGGCAAAAGGACTTCTTACTTTGACCTGCCACGCTGCAACAATATTTTCAATTATTGGTTAAACTGCAAATGCCCCACAAGTCATTTAAATAAATCTCACATGTATGAAATAGTCAATTGTGTTCTCTGAGCAATTCCCAGCTGTAAAAATAGAGCCACACTGAATGTACTTTTTTCTGCAGCTAATTGAAAATACTGCACATATAATGCATGATTTAAAGGACCCAGGAGGAATTTCAATTTGCATTCCCTATTTCAAATGTACAATCAAATGCTGTCTTAAAGAACTCCCATGTTTAATTCAATATTGCTTGCCTGAAGCCCCAACCACTCCTAAATTTTAACACTGAATTGATGATCGGGAGGTTTTTAGTGTTCCAAGTGACTGTTTAAAAAACAATGGCTTTAATAGGACTGCTTTTCCTGAGGAAACAAACAGTCCTAAACTTGGTGGCCCAGAGAAAATCTCCAAAATGGCAGCAAGATGTCTGCCAGGAAGAAGGAACCATGTCTAAGAACATCTTTTAATGAAGAGTCACAGATCAAGAGCTGTGGCCCTGGCGTTAGAAAGGCCACCTCGCCATTCCTGGTGGTTGATCAAGGTGGTCCACCGAGGGGTGGCTGAAGGCCAAGTCTGAGGGGGGTGAAGAAGTGGCCGCTGCAGTGACGGGTGCTACGGGAGGAGGGCCCAGAATCTTGGGGTCGGAGGACAAGGGTGTTAGGAGATGTCTGATCACCTTCATTCCTGTGAAACTTGAGAGGCTGCACCAAGAGCTCACATGCCTACCCAGTTAAGGAAATAATCAATGAGATTCCTAAGTCTGGAGGAAGCTCAGGAGAAGTTACATAGTTGCAAAAAGGGAAAGCCGAGCCTGACCTGAAGCTCACAGGGGCTCAGAAGACCCAAGTCCTTCAGGACTAGGATGGGAGGTAGAAAGTGACACACAGTATTAACAGTTTCAGGCCAATGAGAATTTGCCTTTACCCGACAGGCAGTGACACTGAGGGATGACTAAGGTCCCACCACACCACACATCAGTAAGAGAGGCTGAAAACCAGAATGGTCACACCTTTTCCCGAGGGGCGAGCTGACAAAGTGACCTGCAGTGGTGGCAGCCAGAGGTGACAACCAAACCAGCAAAGAAATAAAAGCAGCAGAATTCAAAGTCAAGTAACATGGTGGACACCAGATACATATTTATTGAACAAATGAAAGTACTGGTCACGACTTAGTCTTATTCCTTAGATAGGCAAACCTTCAGCCCACCGTTTTGGTTTTTTTTTTTTTTCACAAGTTTCTACATAAAATGAGAAAGAGTGAAGGGACTCAGAAATTATCTCTTTCAATAACCTGTCATCAGCAGCTCTCTTCTTAAGTTATCCTACAATATATTTAGTTTATAAGACATTCTCCACCTCTAGAAATGAGGGGACCTAGTGATGTGCGACTTGGTCACCCTCTGTGCTGATTGGCTCTGGAATTTCCTACAGGCTGCAAGGAGCTAGCTCAGGTTTTACTTCTGGGGGCCTTCACCTTGCTTTCACATTCCTCATGGTACCCACCAGTCAAACTTCCCACGACAAGTGGGCTTCCTATCACGATTTGGTTAAAGTGGGGGATGTGCTCGCTGGCCACCAGCCCCTCTTACTGTCATTCATCCAGCTCTTCAGAGTCTGGTAACTTGACCGAGCTGACCTCCAGCAACCCTGGTGTCCTGAAAAACTCTGAGTTTGTCTTCCATGCTTTGTGCTTTGGGTGCCCTGAGTGACTTCACATAGTTAATTGGCTTCTCTGACATCATGCAAATAAAACGCAGGGCCGTTTGGTGACCTACCCTATGTTCTTTCTTCTCCGCTGCACAATAGGTAATATTTACTTGCCATCTTCCCCAGAGCAAATGAACGGAAGGCAGGAAACGTGCTGGGCTTATGCTATAAAACCAGAGGAGGAAGAGGGGAAGGAAGAATTTGGCGTAGTTAAATCAGCTTCCTGATACACCTATGTCCCCAAATCAGTTTGTTTAAGCAGTTCAGAAATTAAAAAAAAAAAAAAAAAAGGTTCAAGGAAAATAAAAAGAATATCTTACCCTCCCTCCAAATATAGAGTCCATTAAAACAATGGATTCTTGTAGCAAACATGAAGTAAACATTTTCTGTTTTTTTATTAGATGGCTATAGGGCTGCTTTGGGATAAATTCTGGCATCCACCAAAGTGATCTTGTGCTAGTTGGGTAGACATTCTCTTCTTTTTCAGTTTTCCATTCTGGGTCTTGTATTTAAGTCCCCTCTGTACCCAGGCTTGGTGCGAGAAACCCAATTGAGTTTGGCCCATCCAAATTCTTCAGCGCAAATGAAGTAGACCAGTTACCTAGAAAGAGTTTGGACTGGGTACAAGAGGTAGATGGCTCCTCGTTCCCCTGTTTAAACTTCTGGGAGGAAATTAAATGAGTCATCTTCCAAAATATATCAAGAAAGTAAATGAAAAAAAAAATACCTATATATCTATAGGCACAGGCTCCAGAAATACTTGGCAAGTCACAGAAGGAAAGTGCGCTGGGGCAGACAGGAGAAGATGGACTTCCATCTTCAGGCTTCGGTGCCTTTGCCTCCTGCTCTCTGCTCCCTTCGCTTTCTTCCTTCAGTTCCAAACAGCGTGTAAACAAAACCTCAAAGAACGTTCAGTAAGGACGACCCCCCCGTGTGTGTGTGTTGTTGTGTCTGTCATCCCTTTTCCCAACAAGTAACCGTCAAACCCTCAAAGATCAGAAACCACTGGAAGTGGTGGGAAGTACAATTCCGACCTTCAGTTGCTCGAACTCTGAGGTTCTTCTTCCTTCAGCCTGACTCACTCTCCTTCGCCATAGCCGATGCTATTACCCTCCTCGGAAGGGGTGTGGAGGTGGGGACATGTTTAGCTGCCTTTAGTGACTGGGGGCAGGCCTGCCGCCTTGCCCGAGGCCTGCCTGCGCGGGAGGAATCACTCCCTGCTCTGCGCCTTTGTTCCCTGGTCTGAAGATCAGCCATACGCCTCCTCTCTCAGCAGCTGGGAGGTTCCCGTGAGACTCCATCCTGGGAAATGACCACCCTTACGCACCACAGAACTTTTCTTCATGGGATCAGGGTGCTCCTCCCCCCAACATCCACAGCTCAGACAGAAGAAGGAGGATTTCCAGAGTTAAAAGGCCATGGCTTCATGGAAGTTCTCCTCCTCACCTTTCTCCAACCTCTCATAGTAGACACTGCACCACGGGATCCCTGGGGACAAAGGGGGCGAGTGTCCTTTCATCACAAACTTACATTTTATAGGCGAGAACGGTGCCCCGGTTTCTCAAAACCAGTGACAGAGAAAACGTTCCCCAACAATGAGGCTGGTGAGCAGCTGCACAGGAGAGGGGCAAGGAAACATTCGTAAAGCTCCTACTGTGTGCACAGCCCTACGAACACGCCACCTCACGGAACGTCACACTCAGAGATGCAGAGAGTTGTGTGCCATGCCACGTCACCCAGAAGAGGGAGAGAGAGCGTGCAGTGTGCCCACCACTGGGGACTGGCACTGCTAGGGGCTACTCTCAGAGAGAGTGTCACCTGACTGCCCCACTCCACCAAGTCCCTTGGGATCCCTTTTGCTCACCCCATCAGATTGGTCTCATGTTCCTACTTTTTATATTTTTTAAAATTTTTTTTTTTAGCTGGGGCTGGGTTTGAACCCATCACCTCTGGGATATGGGACCAGCGTCCTACTCCTTTGAGCCCCAGGCCCCGCCCCCTGTGTCCCTACTTTTGCCCCTTCCTTTACACTCAGATGCAGGACTGTGTTTCCTGAATGCCTGACGGCCCTCCCCACACTGCTAGGCACCCCCTTCTCCAGCATAAATCCTTTATTTCTTTGATTAACTTCTAATTCCTATATTTGCTTGAATATAAGGCATCCTCCAGAGAAGACCACCTTCTTCTTTTCCCACTGAGAAGATCCCTGCCCACCCCACCGGTTTTGGTGAACCTGACTAAATCAGCTTCGTGAGTAATATGTACAATCACACAGACTGTGAGTTAGAAATGGTACTTGTCTTCCCACCCCTGTTTTCCATAAAGCACCTTAATCCAGAGTCTCCCGGGGCATCTTCACATACCTGTCCTCATGATCTGAGTTGTATCAACATTTTTCCAATCGCAGCCCCTCTGTACTTTCCAAATGGGCTGTGAGACACAACTTTTCAAATGGATGTGAGATGCTGCCACTAAGAAATCTGCCCAAAGCCATCAGAAGCCCTTTGTCCTGCACCAGGACAGCTGCCCTCAGAGGTACAAATATATTTATGATACTAGCGGCATGTTATTGACTGCTGCACTTTTTAAACTACCTTTTAAGAGTCTTAGTAAAATTTCATCAGACAGTACAGCTGGCTTCTCAACAAACTCGTTTCTGCTTCCTCCCAACCACAGAGATGGACCATATTTCCTAGTCTCTGCCGTAGGTGAGAGTGACCCTAAGTTTTGTTCCTGACACACAGAGATGATAAACACTCAAGATGATGAATACCCCGAGTACCCTGATGTGATCATTACACATTCTATGCATGCAACAATCTATCACATGTAAACCACAAATAAGTACAAATATTATACATAAACGAAAAATGTAAGAATATTAAAAAAATTAAGAGTAAGAAAAGAAAAAAGAATGAACTGTAGTTAATAAAACAGGAGGAGAAGCAATATATGACATTCCCAGGCCTGGCCCAGCAAAACTTCCCACAGGCCACCCTCTACAACATTTCTGCTTCTATCAGCTCATTGCTGAGTAGCTGACCTTGACCTTGGCAATGGCCTATTAAATAAAGTGGAGCCACAAAAAGGAAGGAGGCTGCATCATGCAACACCAGGTTTCAAACAGACACACCCATTTTGGGCTTTATGCAAGTAGAAAGTAATCTTCCATTCTGTGTGAACTGTGGTACACATTGGTATTTATTTGTTATAGCAACTAGCATTGCCCTAATTGATGCAGCATTCAATATTTGGCAATTGTGAAGTCATGACCTCAAGAACAGTTACTAAATCTGTATAAAATTTCTTTGCTTCTCTCTTTTTTAATTTAGCCCCTTGTTATCATGCAACCTCAATAAGCATTCCTAAGTGAATACCGACTAAGGGAATCCCAAGCTCCGGAGGCCTTCCCATCTATTCTCAACCAGACACTCATCAATTCCATCATCCAGACCTTTCTGTGAACTTGGACTAATGAACTCATCAGAATCTCATAATATCAAAGATTTTGTAAGGACCCTAACAGATAGCAACTCCTTTCTCTGAGAAACAATTTCGAGGAAATATTTTGATTCGTATCGACAGACACAATTTTTAAACTGGGACACTCTTTTTCACAAGGAAAATTCTAAATTTCAGTGCCTTTAGTGATATATTAAGGCATTGCTCAGGTACTATTTTTCAGCTTGCATGCCTGGGACCAGAAGGGGCCAGGCCTTCATGCAGTTTTGCAGACCCCTCTGTGTCCTGTAGTCATGAGTACTGAATGAAAGTGAAAGTTACATGTGAGTAATGCTTCACACTCTTCCAAAGCTGTCCATTCCAACTTTCAGCTTCCTTTTAAGGGAACTCAACTCTCCTTTGTGAAGGAGTTAGCGCCTTTTATTCAGCCACAGAGAGCTGAACATACAACTCTTAGCTGATGCAAATCAATAAATACCAATTCTGCAAAGTTTAGGGTAAGAAGATTTTGTGAAGAGTAAAGTAAAAGAAAAATGAAGATTGTTGACCCATGAGGGCCATCTAGACATTCACGTCTGTGCACAGAGAATCACCTCTGGTGTATAGTCATGAGTCGTGATTGACATTTAAGTCACCTCTTTCTGTGAAGGGCTTGGCATTAGCACTACTGAGCCTCCTGGAAGCAGGGCATTACCGCCCTCATCTCATACAGGATATTGAGACCTGCACATGTGTCTAGTCACTGGCCCAGGTTCCTACAGAACTGTATTGGGCCACCAGCCTCTCAGGGCTGCCTGATTGTCAGAATGATAATGCAGGAAAAACACCTTCCTGGCCCACCGCTGGCTCTGCCACCAGCTCCAGCCATCAGGGTCACAGACTGCTCTCCTGGTGTCCGGTCCTCCAGCAATTCAGCCAAACACTGACCCCTGCCAGCTGGACCTCCCAACCTCCTCATTAGTATGGCTCATTTTGGCAGCTGGTTATTGACGTAGCACGGGAATCAGGGACAGGGTGGGAGCGGTGGAATTGGTGGGTCCTGGTGAAGAAATATTTTATCACCATGGTGCATGATGATAATATAAAGTAAACCGACTCTGAGGCAATTTCATTATTGCTTTTAAATCCTCTACAGACAATGCACCCCAATTGCCTCCCCTCTCTGGCTATGGTGTGCCACTGTTCTCAGCCAGTGTTTTCAACCTTTTTTATCTCACAGCACACTGGAACCATAGACTTCTGCAGCACACTTTAATTATGTTGATCAAAAAAATAGTTATAAAAGAATATACTTACTGTGCTTCGAACTTTTTTTGAAAATAATTTAATGACTTTTAAAAATCTTGATAGCACACCGGTGGGCTGCATCGCACTAATTGAAAAGCACTGTTGTCTTGGATTGTTAAAGAATCACAGAAATGCCCTTTCTACCCAAATAGACAAGCCCCTCCAAGGTTGATCTGCTTCATAGACACTTCTGTGCCACTCCAAGCGTCTATCTCAGAGTAAGTGCTCAAAGGCTAGCTCTGTGCCACCTGCCACCCAAACACAGTAAGGCTGCCACCTTTGGTTCCCTCGAAGTCCCATGTTGGGCAGACACATGGAGAATAAGTCTTGTAGAATCTCTTCTACTCTCTGTGAAGACTCTTCCTTGAGAACATGGGAGTAAACAGAGACAACATGATAGAAAAAAAGAGACAGGAGTCAGCCACATGGCTCAAGGAGCTGGTGGTGAAACCCAAGTTAGTGGGGTCCTCTGGGAGCCACAAGGAGGACTGGCAGATGATGGCTATTCTGCTGCCACACTGGACCCAGGCTTGGCACAGGTGATAGGAGACAGAAACAGGAATTCTCAATCTGCCACAGCTCTGACCTTGACACGAGATTTAAGTCACTGTATTTCCTACATCCCTGCCCATGAATCAGGGACAGTACACCCTTTCTCTGCAAGAAGGGTAACATGGCATCTCTATTCTCTGGTTTTGGAAATGCAGCACAGAGAGGGAAGTGTCTAAGGCCTAATAACTACTAAGTGTGGAGGTGAGGTTTAAACCCAAGTTCATTTGACTCATCTCCTGTCCAGCAATGTTCTAACCTTTACTCTCTGGGGCCTTGTGTTGTTGCTCAGCCACCCTGATTCACCTCAGTCATTCATTGAAGACGTTTCAGGATTGAGAATGTCTACCACGGAGACACACAGACCTGGAGTCTATATCCCATCAGTGGGAATCTCAGCAGATTGTTTTATACCTTGAATCTCAGGTTTCTTACCCATAAACTGGGACTAATTTCTACCCTACAAGAGCTGTTAGGATCCAACAAGACCATATATAAAATACGCCTAACAGTCCTCGGAATACTGATGGGTTGCAACTTTTCACTTCCTTCTCTCTCCTTTGAAGCATCTTTTGGGCTCCTCTGTTCCAGGTATGGGAGGAGCCTGAAAGAATAAGACAGACTTGCGAGTTCCTACATATGTGTGTATCCACATAAGATACACACACAACTAGAGCACAAGGTAGGGAAGAAATAAGAAAGAATAAGACAGACTTGCAAGTTCCTACATGTGTGTGTATCTTATAAGATAAGAACACAAGGCAGGGCGTAGCACAAAAGCATCATTTTGCCACAGTACAGTAAAAAATGTATTTATCTCATGCAAAGAAACTGTAGGCTATTGAGTGACACATGTACAAGGAAACAGCTCTGCTTTCATACTTTCAACTACGCTAAATTAACCATATTAGCGTGATCAGCACCGTGATACGCATGATTAATCAGCTTGCCACTGCAGAAGAACAGGTTTATTACAAATAATTGGGCACCTTCAGCCAATCCTCCAAGTTGCTATGTTAACTAACATGTCATCAGAAATTAACACAGGTTTGACATAATACAAGTCTTTGTGTAAATTAATTTCATAGAGAAAATCCATATGCTTAGAAAGAAAAACCCCCTCATAATTAAGTCATCATACAGAATTTCCATGGCATTTCCCATCTCACAGAAAAACAAGTCAGATGTGGGTAGACATTCAGACTGCTGGATAGTCTTAAGTGGATATATGCCAGAAAATCCCCCCAAATCATATCAATGGTAAGCAGAAAACACAATTCCTATCAGGGAATGTTTGCTAAGGTCAGTTCAACATTCTTGGAACTCTTGTGTATACTGAGGGAATCAAATTATAATTAAATGACCATGTGTTTTAGATACATTCAGTCAGTGTTTAAAATGGTTAATTTGGGGTATCTGGACATTATCAGACACAGTAGAATGACTTTATCACAGTGTGAAAAACAAAGATGAAAGGAGAAGTCTCTGGACGCTACCCCTGAAAAGACCTAAATGCTAACCCAAATAGATTACTCTTCCTAGTGTATAGAAATTTATTAATCCTTCACAACTAACCTAGGGGAAAAAACCACCCAATATAAAGGGGCTACCTGCGATGTGTCCCTAGAAAGACCAGCTGGTAACAGGGCTGCTCATGTTCCCTCACAAATGCAAGGCTGGGGTCAGAGGGAGGTTATTTCATGCATCAGCCATCCTGTGCTCCATGGCCAGTGCACAAGAGCCTGAAGTCTTCAGGAAGGACAGATGACTAGCTGATTATAGGGAAGCTCTGCCCACTGAGTGTGCCACAGGAAAGCAGTGCAGAGACAGCAGGCAAGAACACATAGCAAGTTGCTCCTTCACCTGGTCAGAGACACAGGGAAAGCATGAGTCACCTGTACTACCATGACAGATGCAACCTAGTGCCATGGCTACCTTTTGTCCCCCAAATCAGCGCCATTCCTGACACTGTGCTCAGCACCTAGGGTATACTGTCCTCTTCATCGTCACAACACCAAAGGACTGGTTACCTATATGCCCCTCGCAGATGAAGAAACAAACCTGGAGAAGTTAAGAAATTAAGCTTTGGCTCATGGCCTCCAACTTGTGACCTATGGACTCTAGGTCCAAACCAAAGCTTGCTGGCCTCCAATCCCCTCCACTCTTAATTATTATTCTATGAAGGAGGAGGAGGAAATAGCTATTATTAGAAATCACATATGCTACAAAAAAATAGCAGGGAGTTGTGGTGGGCACCTATAGTCCCAGCTACTTGAGAGGCTGAGGCAAGAGAATCGCTTAAGCCCAAGAGTTAGAGGTTGCTGTGAGCTGTGATGCCACGGCACTCTACCCAGGGCAACAGCTTGAGACTCTGTCTTAAAAAAAAAAAAATAAAATGACATATTGCTGAAATAAAGGTAATTATAAACTTTAAAAACAGAAATGAAAAGCTAAATCTTAAACAGAGGTCAATCAGACATCTTTTCAAAACCATTCTGCAGTTGTTTTTGGGTTCTGCCAAGTTGTATACAGCTCAGTATGTCATTCCCTTGAACTCTGTGTAAATGCACTCGGCTTTCTCAAACTAAAAAGGTCAATACTAATTTTAGATTTCAATCCCAGAAAAAAAGTGTCTAAGGAAAGAATTGGGGGGAGTGGGAGGGTTGGGCAAAAGACATCAAAACATGACTTCAAACATGACAGGAGAAGCCTGGCCTCCTTCCATCTGTGTGTTCTGGTGGTGTCACTGAAGGATACCACGTAGCACAGCCTTTTGAAAGGTGTAGAATTTGACAGGAATTCCTGTTTGAGAAGGTACAAATATTGACGAGATATAAATCTTGGAAAATCTTTGGGACCAGCTCTTTGACAGACCTGTCTCCAGGCGGCATGACCATGGACAAACTCTGGGTGCTCCAGACTAGTGTTTCTCAACTTTTTTTATCTCATAGCACAGTTGAACCTATAGTTAACCTTCCATAGCACACTTAAAGTATATTGACCCCTCGAAAGAATATACTTACTGTGTTTTGAACTTCTTTCAAAAATAATTTAACCAGTGATCTTTAAAAATGTTCACGGCATACCTAAGATCCCCTCATGGCACACCAGTTGAAAATCACTGCTCTACGCTCTTTCTTCCCAGGTGTACAAGTGGGAATGACATCAGTGTCTATGTGAGAGGGAGGCATGAGACCACACAGAGCCTCTGTCAATGGAAAACTGGAGGCTAATGGCAGTTGGGTAAGTTGCCTGCCCAACACACCCCTCTAAATACACCCTCCCCTCTTGAACACAGGGTTGAACATGTGACTCTGTCTCAGCCAATCATGGTACCCCATTCACCCAACGATGGGGCACATGAACCAACTGAGCCAACTGGAATTCTTCCTTGGAGTCTTCCAACTAAAACTGGCAGGGCTGTGAGGAGGTAAGCCTAGAGCTACCTGCAGTCATGGCAATCAGCATGTAGAAGAGATAAGAGACCAGAAGGGATAAAAGAGAGCCTTAGGGCTCTCTGTCTCAGCCCAGAGCCGCCCGAGCTGTGACTAGGGCTGGGCAGTGTAAGCCAACAGCTGTCTCCTGGTTTCTAAGTTATTTTGATTTGGGTTTCTGCACTTGTAAGCAAAAGAAAACGCAGTGTTCAATAGTTCTTATAATTTGAACAGTGATCAAATCCTCAAGAAAAGTAACTTCTTCCTAACTGGATTTCTTATTTGAAAAATGGAAGAGAAAAAGAGATGTTAGTAGATGAAGCAAACACTGCCATTATTTATATAGCACTTTCCCAA
This sequence comes from Otolemur garnettii, assembly GCF_000181295.1. Lineage (NCBI taxonomy): Eukaryota > Metazoa > Chordata > Mammalia > Primates > Galagidae > Otolemur > Otolemur garnettii. The sequence goes on along the minus strand of NW_003852408.1, from coordinate 8,818,790 downwards.
AAGAACGAAAGACGTATCTATTTTTGTTTGTAGTCACCTTATTCATTTTCAAGTGGGCTTCCAATTTGGCATTAAATTCTCCCCTGTATCTACACCCACTTTCAAGATCTGGTCCTTAAAAACTTAGGATAAAAACAAGTGGTTTTTTTTTTTTTTTTCTGTAATAGCCATATTTCCTGGCACTACATGCAGGGGGAAAGTGGGAGTGAAGGCACTGATGCTATTTTTGGTATGCTCTCAAGAGAAATTCCCCAGGTTACTGGAGTTCTCACTGGGGGTTGGAGGGTTACAAAAGCAAAGTGTATTTGCCAGGATTTACAGCCACTGAAAAAAGTCCTTTCTGCTGCTTCATGGTGTGTGTGTGTGTGTGTGTGTGTGTGTATGTGTGTGTGTGTGTGTATACATTTTAAATGTGTTACATTTAAAATCTCCTCCATATTATCTTTCTCCTAAGAATTAATGCAATTGGGTAACTTGCCTGCCCAGCACATTGATAGAAATGGAAAGACACAGTGGATTCCAGTTCTCAAATGGTCTTCTGAAGCAAAGGGAAAAATTTGCAGTCAAATTAGCAGAAACCTTGGTGTTCCTGATCTGATCTGGAAGAAGGGTGTCCACTTCCCCCTTTGGAGGACTCCAAGGATGAAACTGTAGACATGTTTGTTAAAACAAAAATGAAATTACAAACAGTGGATTGCTTAGATTCAGTGGCCATCCCCCCCATCACCACCCCACACGCAAACCCAGAAGTGGTGCTGACTTCTCTAAACCAGGCTCCCCTCCAGACTTGGAAATCTAACACCAGAATGAACCATCACTCACTCACTATGGAAACAGACTGGGCCTGTTGGGTGGAAGGTAGTGTTTCTCAAAAAAGAAATAAGATAGTACTCATCTTTCAGTGTTCTCAAACTGAAAGAGAGAACCCAAAGGTGCAATTTATTGCGTTTTACGCCATTCTGCATCTAAGAGGATTTTTTTAAACCCATCATTCATTTTCAGATCAGGCATGCAATCTACTCATAAGAAAAGATGGTTTGGAAAGAGAAGATGGGCACATTTATGGGTGGAGAACAAGTTTATAAAGAAGATCCAAGTAGATGGATCCAACTTATTTAACATTTTTACAAATGCCACTAAGTGGGAATACAAATTAAATCTTGGTATTGGCCCACAATGATCTGAATACTAATGCTAGTGCTGAATGATTTTATAGGTTTTAAAAGAATAGAGACAGACAGTACAAAAGCACATAAAAATGCATTTAAAAAACATTTCACCTCAACATATTTATTAGAAAACTGGATCAGAAACTTAGCTGAGAAATCATAAGATTTTTAAAATAAGACACGTTTCAGATCATTTCTTTTAAAATACCCGTTGTATAGATAAGGAAACCGAGGGCTAGATGGTTAACTACACAGATTGCTGAGGGCTCCCTGGACCCTCTCTTAGCCTGCTTTCCCCACCAAACTTGGCTGACAATGTTAGCTGAAAACTGTCATGGCAAAAACAACAACAAGAACAACGAGAAAGCTTAAAAGGGGTCACTAAGAGGTCAAGTCTCACTATCACCCAAGAAGGTTAATGAAAGGAAAACCAGAAAGCATCCTACTTTGTCTAAACCATAAAATGCAGACTGAGCCAAGTCAGCGGACCTGGAGGGAGACAGAGCTAAGCCAGAAGAGATTCAGACGAGTGAACAGGCACAGAAGCACTTCGGCATTAGACTTCTGCTTTTCTCCACGTGATGAGCTATTTCAAAAGACCTGCTTGATCAAAAATCTTTTAAAGTGTGGAGCTATACACTACATTTGGAAGTACTACAAGGAAGAGTAGAGGTCTGAGGGGAGAACCCTCCAGAAGCCTGAAATCTATCATGCATAAAGCATGCAATAAACCAATGAAAATACGGTTTAGTTCAAATATCTGTTAGATGTCTTTGGGTCCCACACCACTGCTGGTGCAAATCAAACCCGGCATGTCTTCATGAAGCTTATAGTCTAAGGGAGTGGTTCTCAACCTTCCTAATGCCTCCTCATGCCGTGACCCTTTAATACAGTTCCTCATGTGGTGGTGACGCCCAACCATATAATTATTTTCATTGTTACTTCATAACTGTAATTTTGCTACTGTTATGGATCATAATGTAAATATCTGATATGCAAGATGTATTTTCAGTGTTACAAAGGGGTCGCCACCCACAGGTTGAGAACTGCTAGTCTAATGGATAGGTCGTGCACCACAGAGGCCTGGGGGGTGATGATTGTCAGGGAGGATGTTATGGAACAGGTGATTCTAGTCTTGAAAAAGGGAAAATGAGGCAAACAATGAATGCAGTAGGAGAAAGGGAGGTGCAGGCAGGAGAGCAGAGGAGCAAAGGTGAGGCGGGGGTGCCGGGCAGCACTGCAGTGTGCAGAGTGCACAGGAATCTCGGTTTGCCAGCAGGTAAGACTGCAGAAAGGAGATGAGACGGGAAGGGACTGAAGAAAGCTTCAACCCTGTCGGGTAATTACAAATGGCCAGCAGGCTGGTGAGCCCATGGAGCACTGTGGAAAATTCCTCAGCTGTGTGCTGAGAGGAACTTGAGTTCTGGGCCAACACCGTCCAGAGGCAGCAGAGTGACTCTGGGCAGTGTGTCCCAAGGGCTAAGGGCTCCTGGGGCAGCCTGTGCCTTCCTATTTACAGACTCTCCACTGCCGCTGTCTGCAATGTGGAACCGACCCTGCCCATCTCCACCCAGGGGCTTGTGAGGAAGTGCGGTGGTGGTAAGGTCGGTGGAAATGATATGTAAACAGCAGAGGCTGCAGTCTTGATAATAGAAATCTGTACTAACCACCCTATAGAAGTTCAAAAGCATCTTGAGACATTCAGGTGCAATAAGGTAGAGAGGCAGACACTCAACCTCTGAGATGACATCACCACTCCTCAGAGTCGGGGCATATCCCTAAATCAAGAGAGAGGCACTGTATTTTTACCAGGAAGAGCACAAGCAGATGTGACCATGAGGAGCTGAAGTCGCACTGGCAATAAATAATGTGAGAGGCACTTAGAAGGGTTGCGAAGCTAGACACAGGACACTGTACAGTAAGCCAGGAGACATTCCCAGGCTGCTGGTGGTCATTTTGGCCTGGGGTCATTAGTCCTGAAGTCCACAGGAGCCAGAAGGTAGTATAAATGAGGGCCCCAGGTTCAGGGGAAACCAGAAGGCAACCAACCTCTGGTATAGACGGACACCGGAAACTCAGCTCCAGCTGCGTGCAGCCACATGGGGGGACACGTGCCTCTTATTCAGGGTCTTCTAACTTGTCAGAGGAACTATTACTCCAGTGACATCTCTAGGTTCCTAAGTATGACCTCGATGTTTGTGTACTTTGCTCTGCCAACAACATATCTGCCAGTTAGAAGTGGCACACCGGCCACCGTGTGACCCCTTCTGGACTCTGAAGCAAGGCAGGGCCAGCGTGACTGTAGCAGGGGGTTATGGGATTCCAGGGCACAGAGAAGCAACCAGCATTGGCAGCTGTCTGGGTGTGGGGAGCACAGGGGCCCAGCACCAACGTGAAGCTTCTGCTCCAACACCTGGGTGGATGGTAGAGCCACTGCCAAAAAACAAAGCCAGGAACAAACCTTTGCTAACAATGAAGTGAGCATTAGATGGGCGATGAAAACTAAAATCAGTTCTAGACTTACAGCAGGGTTTTTGTTTGTTTTTGCCTAAGAACATGGATATGTGCACTTGATGGTAGGTAGCTAGCTGGAACACAGGAGAATGCTCACAGTCTGGGACTCAGTTCACAGTAGCAATAGCTGAAGCTTTGGGAACATGTTTTACCCAAAGACTCTATGGAGAGCAGAGGAGCGGTGAGAACAGAACCCTGGGCAACCCCAGGAGGTAGCAGAGATGCCAGCGAGGAGGAAGGAGAACCAGAAGGCAGCAACCAGGGAAGGAAAAAGCATCAGAAAGGAATGACAGAGCCTCACCAAATACCAGAGAGGTCTGGTGAGTAACCCTAAGATTGCTTTTTTGGGAAATCACAAGATCTTCCATTTTGGAGAAACTCTGGCCAGCTTGCAGAGAGCTGAGCAAGAAGAGGAGACCAGCAAAAAATGTCTGTGGAGATAAGGTGGTCACTACGGGCGAGGTGAGGATGTGGGGACAAGGGAGGTTAAGGCATTCTAAAAATACAGCTAAAAGAGAAGAGAGTTCCTAGGGAGAGACTGCAGACAAAAATGAGAGAAGGGAGTGAGATTCCTGAGCACAGGGAGGCCCTGGGATTCAGAGCACAGTTGGAGACATTAGTCACTGCCGCAAGGAGGCCTTCTCTCCAAACTTCTCTAAGTTCCCTGTCCAACCTCATTTTCCTTCTGTCATTCCACCCTATCCATTTGTTAATCATACATCCTATAATATACTTATGTTTGCTTCCTGTCTGTTTTTTTTCCCCAAGAATGACAGCTCCAAAAAAAGCAAAGATCTGCTACATTTACCACATATGAGAACCTAGCAAAGTACTCTGACACAGTAGATGCCGGAGAGTCATTGAATACCTGGGTAAATATGGAAAACCATGTAGGTGGGGAAAGGGGTAGGAAGTGAAAAGACTCTGGTGACCGCTATTTTCTCAACTGAACGGGCTGTGAAGTCACCTGCCCACCCTGAAGGAGGCAAGGGATTGGAGGTATCTTGTGTTGAAGATTACAACAGGGGTCCCAGTTTGCAACCTGAAAGGAAGGGGCGTGTGGGGTGGAGACGCTAAGATACTGGAGTTTCTGACTTCAGAAGCTGAGCATGGATGAGACTTGGATGGAGTTAGAGGACTTAGTAGCCGGAGTTGGTGGAGGTCACTGGATTTCAGATGGTCAAGAGAGTGAGAATCTAGACTCCAGATCCCCCACGGAGAATTTGGGACCAGAGGAGGAGAAAAAGGCCATGAGCCAAAGTTCCTAGGCTGTGGGAGGAGTGTCTCAAAGAGGGTGGCGATGTGGAGGTGGGGCCAAGGGACCTAGCTAGGCCACCACCTCCTTTCCTACTCTAGCACCTCCAACAATCTAGTATTTAGTCCCCAGGTGTGGGACTACAAATTAATGTCCTGTGGAGATGGAATAATTTTAAAATTACACTAATATGCGAAGTTCACGGGAGGTAGAAATTTTATGCATAGGCCATTTTGTTTTTAGAATAAAAGATGGATGACATTTTCATGGCTTTCAGTAATTCCCCTGCACTGTCCAATATTTTCAAACATTATTTGAATAAAGAATCAAGACTTGGGGGTTCAAAGAAACCTTAGGTTATTTAGGCTAGCACTCATTTGCATAGCTCAAAACTTTAATGAAGTATCTCAAATAGCAAATAATTACTAATTTAGATGTGCAGATAGCATTGAAAGTACCCTGAATTTTTTAAGCGTGGTTTAGGATATGTGAATTAGCCAGGCTGCCATTTCTTCCAGTTCCCTGTGCTCAATTTTGACATAAAATCTCCAAAGTACAAAATTACCACATAAATTGTTCCAGAACCGTTCAGAGAAGTAAACTGCTTTCTGGCTTGAAAGAGGAAGTTAAACCTTCAAACACACCTTTTCACGCTGATGCTAAATGGAAGAACGTTCTGGGCCAAGTAGCCAAAGCAGGCACAGCAGGATTTGAGATTTCTCCGAACGGACAAGACACATACAGACTTTGTTTCATTCATTAAAACACTAAAACTCTCAGTAGTATCTTCCCCCATACCTGAAGGTGGAGTGCTGGTTTATGTAAGAGAAGCCTTCCCTGCTCAGCTTGTGGGCAAATTAAATATCCAGTTCTGTCCAGAATTTCTGAGTACTGTACTTTCACTTTACCTATAGACCGAACCAGCCTCACAACTCCCATTGCTAATGATGATGAAAATAGCAGAGGTCTGCTCTGCGGGCTTAAACAGGTTGCCAGAGGCCAATTTAAAGGCTCTCCCCAAACCACTGGTCACCTCCACGCTGCTCAGCCAGAAGTAACCAGGCAGGGTCCGTCTGTCTTTCCCTCCCCGGCAGCGCACAGGCAAAGTAAGGGGTAGGGGACACCCGCGAGTAGCTGGGCTCATCAGGTTCAGGGTCACGGGCGCCAGCTCGGATGGACCG
>NW_003852408.1:8798189-8812062 GCF_000181295.1 Otolemur garnettii | reverse complement strand
CCGCCCCTTCCTGCCGCCCCCGCCCCCGGCCCGCCCCGCCTTCCCGCCGCCTCCTTTGTGTGCCAGCGGGCCGCCGCGTCCCCGCGCCCGGGCTCCGGGACGCCCGCACTCCGCCCGGGACTGCCCCCAAGGGGATTCCGTCTTGGGGCTGCTCCCCGAAAGCGCCCGGGAGCGCGCCGACCCCGAGGTGCGGTGCCAGCCCGGGCCGAGCTGCACGTGGGTCGCCGGAATGGGTGTGTTGGGGGGGGGGAATGGGGGACTTAAGGGCTCGTGGGGCGTCCCTAAGACGCATACATGTAGTCCTGACTGCCGGGTGGGAGAGACAGGGGGCGCCCTGGGACAGTGCCCACCCCTCCGGGTGATGGAAATAACGGTGCCAGGACGCGGCCGGGAAAGGGCAGATCACCTCTCCGGGAGCTTTGCTGGGTGTCCTAGAGCCGACTTTTCTCTGCCTGGGGTACAGAAGAGCGGCGTAGGTCTCTTTAGGCAGATGGCAGACAAGGAAATCCAGAAAACTGGATTCCTGGCTGCGGTGACAACGTAAGGTACCCGCAGAGTCCTGGGAATCCAGCCCTTAGCCGGTAACTACAGCCAATGGGACTCTGTGCGCAGAAAGGCGCAGACCTCGGAGGCAAGGCGACACATTACTGTCCCACCCAGGCCTTTATTACCTGGATCTTCCTTAACCGGTCCTCCTTTTCAGGTTAGGTTTGTAGGGGCCCCACTTTAATGACATAATTTATGTTGCCTTTGGTGTAGAAGTCCAGGGCCCCAACCTCGGGGAAGAAATGTGATAAATTTCCTTAGACGCAAGCTGTGAATTAAGGTTGCCTCTCCTGATGAGAGCAACTGGAAAGATCAGTTTGCAATCTCCCGTTGGCATGTAGGTGGCCGTGCCACACTGTGTACGTGAAGCGGGGAGGGGCTGCTTCGGAAAAGTGTCAAGTCTGAGTCTTTTAAGTGGTGTTCACAGTCTCGTACAGGGAAAGAAGCTACGAGAGGTTCGGCCTCCAGGGCCTCCCCGGTCCTGTCGAAGAAACCTTGTGAGGATAAGAAGGAAACACAGTCCACAGTCCACATTATTTCACAGTCCTGTTGAATATTCACGTTCAATTACAGGGCAGCGGGTACATCCTTTTTCCTCGTTCCCTGTGTCTATGTTGCTTTTTGCTCTAGGGTCTTCTCGTGACTGCCTCCTTACCCCTTAGGTCACAACTCAAAGGCCCTCTCCTCTAAGAAGCTTTCCTTGACCACTTGAGCTAACATCACTTCCTCCCCTCTAACAGATAGCTTTCTTCATAGTGCTCATCATGATTTTATTTATTTATTTATTTATTTATTGCTACTTTCCTGTTATTTTTCTTCCACTGTCCCTTCCACTCCCAAAGAGCAGGGAAGAGAAACCAATTCAATATTGTTCCCAACTTACCCCATTCCTAGTAACTAGAGCCATACTATACACCTAGAAGTTGCTTAATAAATGTTGATTGGCTGGTGGCTGAGATAATAGCCAACTATTAGTTCATGACTATTAGATGTGGTAAGTACTGCTCCACTGACAGTATTGTGGCTGGGTCCAGTCATAGAGGTTGAGCTGGAGTAGTAGGGTGAAGCAAAAAACCCAGAGGTGGGAATGAGCTTGCTCAGTGTGTTCAGGAAGCTGGGAGTCGCCTTTTCCAGGAAAAAAAAAAGGAGGGGGGGACATTCCAAAAAACTACTGGAGAAACAAACTAAAATCAGGAAATGTATGTGAAGCAAGCATGCAAGATTGTCCATGTTCATTTCTATCTCAATCACTTTTAGAATTTTTCATTGAGATAATTATAGGTCCCCATGCAATTGTAACAAATAACCCAGAGAGTTCCCTTGTATACTTTCCTCTGTGGTAACATTGTGCACAACTATTGTCTAGTACCACAACATTGATACACTGATTCCTATCTCAAAGCCTTCCGCTAATTATTTATAATTTTAATTTTTTAGTGAAGTTCTTCTAAACTTAAACGATTTTTTAAGAGAAATGTACAAACATCATACTTAAAAGGGTTTCAGTCACCTAATGGAGCCAATGATTTTTTTTTTGGGGGGGGGACCCTTATTATTTTCCCAATTCAGATTCTTTATCTATAACAGACATTCAGGAATCTGAAGGACTTACCTCTTTGGTTATATTTTCATGGCTGACATTCATGTACTTTTCTCCCCAGTACTGTCAAAGGAACGTTCTGAGCAATATTGTGCATGACTTGTCAATTCTGAAATAAGAAGACAGTGTTAACTAATATGGTAAACTAGCTAAGCCAAGCCTCTACTGTTTCTCTTTCCTTGCACATTGGATGGGACCAACGAAGGGTGTCGCCCAAAGAAAAGTGATTCAAGACAAAGACCCATTCTGCCAGTGGGATATGCTGGGAATACCAACTATAGTGTCACCAAGTGTGCATGGCTGGTGTTGGCCGGCCTTCTTGATGCCAGCAAGGGGAGACAGAAGCAATAATGTAAGCGACACTTCCCGTGACATTCAAATGACCAGACTCTTTGACACCTGTCACTAGGTGGCTGTCCTTTGGTGCCCACAGGCTGCAGGTTTCCCCTTCAGTATGTAACCCTCTTTGAAATGAACGCATTTCTTACAGATATACATCCAATCGACATTGCCCTCCCCTGTGTCTTCTGCAGTTTTGTGGGAGAGAACCACATCATTTAACGCTCCTACCTGGTTCTTTCTTTGCAACTTCACATTCACAGCAGAATTTCATTTTGTCCTTCAATTGTGTGGCTCGCCGTAATCCTCAAATAGAGCTTCAAATTGTTTATTCCTTTGACCTGGAGCTTAGCCAGCTCCAGCCAGACTCTGAGTTTGGCTTTTTGTCCATAAGCCACAGTTGGGAGAGATGCAAGAAATGCCCGAACAGAATAAAACAAATGATCTATTTAGTCTTGTTTCCTCTCTTGGAAGAGGCCCAGTGTTGAGTGCCTCGGAATAAATGAAAATTCCCCCACCCCACCTTCACTGCACCCAAACAGTATAACCTTGTATTTAAGTAAAAACTGTCCTTAGCTCTCAACAGGGTGATGGTGTTTTGTCTGGAAGACTGATGGATGTTATGGTAATAAGATAATGGTGGTTGTTTCTTTTCTATCTAACTCCTATTTAAAAGACATGACACCATAAGGCTACGTGTTTCACAACATTATAGATGCAACTGCTGTTTATGGAAGATTGTTTAAACAAGGGGAAAGGAGACTGATTATAACAGTTCATTTATACAATTAGGTTCTGAGACTGTTGCATTGGTTTGGGGTTTTTTTTTTACCCCCCTGATAAAAGACATTTGTCTTCTTTGCCTTTAAAGTTGGCTGTCAAATGAAACCAATTTCCTCTTTCTGTAACTTCTGAAACAGATTAAACTGAGACATCAATTTGCACTTTCAATTGTCATCACTGTGTTTTTTTACCAAGAGCTTCAGAGAAAAGACATTACTAAGTTCTGGCCTGGCTATTATTTTCTACTTACATTTGACCAGATAGGATGGAACAGCCAGATTCTGAGAATCACTGTAATACTGACCCCTTCAGACACTATCCTGGCTCCTTTCCTTCCTGTTATGACCAAACAGTAGATGCGGCCTCCTGTCTTCCCCAAGTCTCTTTAATCCATCTTCTTACCCTCTTGCGTTCTTCTTCACTTCCTCTGTCCCTCCTTCTTTATCAAATGTCACCAATAACTTGCAGTACCAGCCCCACAGTTTTCCATCATTCCTCATCACCTTTCATCACCTTGGATCCCTGGGCAGCATTCAACCTTCATGTTTTGCCCATTTTTAAGAAACACATCTGTTTGTTCTCTCTCCCATTTCCTTAGCGTCCCTTCATCTTGCCCTCATTAAATCTTTCTCTTGCAATAGCTGGGCACTCTGCTATTGCCCGCCCTCAGCTCTCCCTTCTCTTCTCCACAATTTCTCTCAATGGAGTGGACATCGATTGATTTGTGGCCATCTAGCATTTATTCCCCCGGAACCCCTGCCCTATCTTTTGATAGTGGGTTCACTTCTCCTGTTCTATGGGCCATTTTTGTTAGGAATGAAAGTCAAGGTTCTTTTTGTTTCTACCCCACCTCCACTGCTTTGGGGTGCACCCAAACAGTATAACCTTGTATTTAAGTAAAAATCGTCCTTAGCTCCCAATGGACTGATGGTGTTTTGTCAGGGAAGATTGACGGATGTTATGATAATAAGATGATTGTGGTTGCTTTTCCTCATATCTAGCTCCTATTTAAAAGGCATTGCACCATAAGGTTACTTGTTACACATTATAGATGCAGATGCTTTGGGGTAAGATTGTTTAAACCAGGGGAAAGGAGTCTGGTTCTAACAGTTAACTTATATGATTCGTTTCTGGGACTGTTGCATTAGTGACCAAGCTGACTGGATTCCCTGTCAGTACTTTGAATCTTGAAAGGAGTAGAAAGAGAAATTGGAGCTCACTCACTCCAACTTGATATTAGGAGCTCCTCCCATTTGGACCTCCGGGCTGCCCTTGTCCCTGCCTCTTCTAAGTAGATGTCCTCAGTGGACTCTTTGTTTCTGTGAGCATTTTCTGCCTTTTAGACAGATTTGGTTTCTGTTGCTTGCAGCCCAGGACCCCTAATTGACCCACCCTGCATGTGTAAATTGCTTAGTTGTGGATGATTCCAAGCCTGTATCTGCAGCTGGCCTTAGCCACTGTCCCAAGGTCCCACTCAGACATCTTCAAGAGCCTCCAGCTAATGTTCCACCATCACTTCCCACCTAAGAGTCCAAAACTAAATTCATTATCTTGGTCCTCATGCCAGTTCTTCCTCTTGTGCACCTTATGTGTTTTACAGAAATGAGAGAGCAGAAATGACTGCTCTCTCAGTCAGCGAAAGCCAGCAAGATGGCTTGAGTTCTGACTCCTCCTCTTTTTAAAAAAATGTGTCTTATATCTAGACATTCCCTTGGTGCTATTAATAACGTCTTTCCCAAATCCCCCTTATTCACCTCCTTTTCAATTTTTTTCAAACTAGTACAGACTTTTATGAGTTCATACCTAGACCACCCCGATATACAGCTGTTCTCTTAACTTTCATATCCTATCCACAATTGCCAGCTTAGTCTTTCTAAAATTCCACATCAGGCATGCCATCCTCTGCTTAAAATAACTCCATGCTTCTCACAAAGGTCCAAATATTTTAGTGTGGGCCATGTTCTGTAGAGGTTACAGGCGCAAATTTGGAGTTCGAGTGCCTGTGTACGAGTCCAAGTCTCACCTCTGTGTAATTGTTTTCAGGTAATCTAACCTGTGAGCCTCTGTTTCTTTGTAAAATGGGGGATAATGGAATAACCTACTCTTAGGGTTTTGTGTAAGGATTAAGTAGTTAATATATGAAAGGACTCAGTGTCTGACACATAGTAAATGCTTAATAAAATGTATTACAAAGAAAATTCCCCACAGTCTAACCCCAGCCTACATTCCTACCATTAACTTCTCATTTTGTCTATGTTCCTAAAGACCTTCCCAATCAAAATTACTCGCCTATGTGTACAGAGGATGCCAAAAAATGTATACACATTTTAAGAAAGGAGAAAACTGATTAAATTTGTAATATTCAGTCATGTTTGCCTCGTGCGATTACAAGAGGCACTCAAACATGACTTGCATTCATTTTTTATCAGTACATATCAAGTATTACAATTTTAATATTTCTTCTTTCTTAAAATTTGTATATATTTTCTTGGCACCCTCTGTATATTATATTTTTCTACCACTGTGCCATGGTTTAAACCATTCTCTGGATGAATTCTGCCCTACATACCTTTTTTTTCATTCCACCTGTATCATTTATCTAGTGTTGCATTATAAAATGTCCCCCATTTTGGTGGGACAACCATTGTATTTGTTTGTGATTCTATTGGTTGGCTGGGCAGGGTTCAGCTGGGATGGTTCATCTCTGAACTATCTTGTGTCTTTTGGTGTCACTCAGCTCCTGCAAGACTCAAGATGACCTCACTCAGGTGTGTGAATCTTATGCCCTCACTCACATGTGTGACTCTTCAGTGAGAAGAGGAACTCTCAGTCTTCCCTTTTCTTCAGATTTTACATTTTCATTGACCTTTTCTACCTTGTATTTAAACTCAAACGCTTTTCTACATGATTTTTTCAGCAGTAACCACTTTACCTGATGGCTCCAGACTCCAAGGTGGTGAAAAGTGAAGTCACAAGTTCTCTTAATAACTAGCCAGGGATTTGACACCACGTCACTTCTGCGATCACAATCCACAGCAGGTCACAGGGCTATCTCAGATTCATTTAGGAGAAGTAGACTACCTCTTGATGACAGATGTATTATTCAGCCTGAGTTGCCATAACAAGATACTACAGACTGTCTCTTCCTCTCCCTGTAAGGACACCAGTCCTATTGGCCTATCACTTCACCTTCATGACCTCATTTAACATTAATTAGCTCTTTAAAGACCCTTTTTCCAAACACAGTGACATCGGGGAGCTTGGGAAGTTTGAATGTTTGAATTTTAGAGGGACACAATTCAGTCTACCCTAAGAGGAGGGGTAAAATCACTTTTTAAAAGGGCATGCAGAATGGGAGGATTACTTTTGGCATTTTTGGACATAAAACTCTCATATCTTTAAACTCTCAAGATAGCTTCTGAGTTTTTTCTAAAAATAATAGATTAAATTTAAAAAAATTGCCAGTTGCTTAACCAGCCCTGCAGCCGGCTGCAGAGCAGAAGCTGATTTGGGCTGTATCTTATATACTGTAGAGCAGTGGCTCCTGAGGCTCCAGGCCCTGTGTCCCACCCCCCTCATCTGCTTCCACTCATCACCTTTACTTGCACATGATTTTGGATTTAATGAGGATAATGATGCCCCTGTCTTTATGTGACTCAGAGGAAAATACTGATTCTTGCTAAAGAAGAGAAGCCAATTACTGAATTAAACCAGACATAGACATCCATTGTCACTTTTTAAGCAATAATCTCATAAAAGGCCACCCAGAGGACCTCTTCATTTCTCCAGTTGACGCTTTGTAGATCTCTTTCCTAAAAGTTCTAGGAACAAGCAAGTAAACAGCAAGGAGGTTGGTTGATGTAAGCTGTTGGCTAACTGTACCTATCGGCCCTTACTCTTGGCATCTGTGCCATTTTAGCATTGAACATCTCTTCCAAGATGTCTGGAATGATAAAGGCACCTTAAAGGACACTGAACTCAGTATTTCTTTCTTTCCTTTTTTTTTTTTTTTCTTTTTTGTGGTTTTTGGCTCTAGCTGGGTTTGAACCCGCTACCTCCAGCATATGGGGCCAGTGCCCTACTCCTTTGAGCCACAGGCACTGCCCAGAACTCAGTGTTAAACTGAGTTAAACTACAGTGTTAAACTGTAATGGAAGGATGGCTTGCAAAAGCATCTTTGAGATTTTTGTTTAAAATGTACCTGGGGGCCAGGTGCAGTGGCTCACACCTGTAATTCTAGCACTCTGGGAGGCCAAGGTGGATGGATTGCATGAGCTCAGGAGTTCAAGACCAGCCCGAGGCAGAGGGAAGTCTGTCTCTAAAAATAGCAGGGCATTGTGGCAGGCCTATGGCCCCAGATATTGGGGAGGCTGACAGAAGAGGACCTCTTGAGCCCAACAGTCTAAGGTTGCTGTGAGCTATGATACCACAGCATGCTTACCAAGGGTGACAAAGTGAGACTCTGTCTAAAAAGAAATATGAATAAGTAAAATAGAATAGAATAGAATAGAATAGAATAAAATATATCTGGGAATCCATCCCCAGATGTACTCATTTGATATCCAACTGAATCTGAATTTTTTTTTTTTTTTTGGAGACAGATCCTCAAGCTGTCACCCTGGGTAGAGTGCCATGGCATCACAGCTCACAGCAACCTCCAACTCCTGGGCTCAAGTGATTCTCCTGCCTCTGCCTCCCAAGTGGCTGGGACTACAGGCGCCCACCGCAACACCCGGCTATTTTTCAGTTGCAGCCATCGTTGTTGTTTGGCAGGCCCAGGCTGGATTTGAACCCGCCAGCTCAGGTATATGTGCCTGGCGCCTTAGCCATTTGAGCCACAGGTACTAAGCCTGAATCTGAATGTTTTAACAGCCTTCCAGATGTCACTTACGGACACATATCTCAATGCTGATGTAGGCTAAGCCCTTGCTTCTGAAGATATGGCCCTTAGATTGACAGTATTTACATCACCCAGAAGTTTACTACTGATGCGGGACCCTGGGTCCTGCCTGGACCTACTGCTTCAGAATCTATATTTTTATAAGGTCCCCAGTTGAGTCATGTGAACATTAAAATTTAAGAAAACTGATTTAACTTGCATGTAGAATTTACAAATGATTAGGGATTCAAGAACCCAAGAGACTTGCTCAAGAGCGCCTAGGTAAATGAAGAACTCACATGGATAATTGGTGAATAGTCTGTGCTTTGAATCAGATAGACCAGCGCTCAAATCCAGGCTCGCCCCTTTGCCAGCCTGAAATCTTGAGAATTCCCTGCCTATCTCCACGTCTCAAATTATTTGCTGTTCAAGGAGCAGTAACACAACCTTACAGGCTTGCTGAGAAGCTAAAATAAAAAATAGGTAAAAGGCACCTAGGAAGCTCTTAGTCACAGCTGTCAGGGTCATTATTCTTAGATTTCCTGACTCTGCTGCCACGGGAGTATCCCATGTTTCATACAAGAAATGGGAAATAGTGCTTTTCGTAAACTTGGTCTTTTTGAGACCAGTGTTATATCTAAGTTAGATTTTGTGGTTTGAAAGAAGGAGAAGGAAGAGGGCCTTCGGAGCAAAGTGACCAGGATGTGGCACAGCTGTGAGATTTCAGACCCCTGCCTTCTCCCTTCCTCTTTCCTGGGCTTGTCTACAACCACCTGCAGAAGCCCTGGAGGGGCGTCCAGGCGGGTGGGTGGTGCGTTCACCCACACTCATCCTCAGTTCTCTGGTGTTCCTCTTCTCTTTCCTCACTGCCCAGTGTGCCTCCCACATTCTCACACAGGCTTCTCACTGCCTCCCAAAGGGAGGCGCCCCCGCTTCCTGCCTCTGGGGAAACCCCACAAATTCTTGTCCTTGCTTTTACCCATAAAAGTTCCCGGCCCTGTGCCTCTTCACTCTAGAGGACCGGCCAGCAAAGGTAGATCAGTTATAACACTAGCCTCCCTTTCTTTCTTTCAGTTCCCTTCCTTCCTTCCTCCCTCCCTCCCTCCCTCCCTCCCTCCCTTCCTTCCTTCCTTCCTTCCTTCCCTCCCTCTTTCTTTCTTTCTCTCTCTCTCTCTCTTTCTTTCTTTCTTTCTTTCCTCACTTTGTCACCCTGGGTAGAGTGTGTGGCATCACAGCTCACAGCAACCACAGACTCTTGGGATCGAGTGATCCTCTTGCCTCAGCCTCTCCAGCGGCTGGGACTACAGCCACCGACCACAACGCTGGCTATTTTTAGAGATGAGGTCTTGCTCTTGCTCAGGTTGCTCTCAAACTCCTGAGCTCAAGCAATCTGCCCCTGTGGGCCTTCCAGAGTGCTAGGTTTACAGGTGTGAGCCAAGGCACTCGGCTAGCCTCACTTCCTTTCAAATAATATGTGTATTTTTTGGTGAGTAAGTATTTTTTCCCTTTTATTAGTTGACACATAATAATTTCATGTATTTAGGGGATTAAGAGTGATATTTGATACATGTATATAATACTATATGATTATCAGATCAGGGAAATTAGCAGCAATCCATCACCTCAAACATTTATCATTTCTTTGTATTGGGAACTTTCAAAATACTTTCTTCTAGCTTTTTCAAAACAATATAATAAATTATTGTTAAAAACATTCACTCTACAGTGACACAGAGCACTAGAACTTATACCTCCCACAGACCTGTAATTTTGTATCCGTTAACCAATTTCTTCCTTTACTCTCCCTCCCCTGTTCTTCCCAGCCTTTAATAACCACAATTCTACTCTCTATTTTTATGAGATCAATTTTTTTTAGCTCCTACTTACTAGTGAGAATGTGCAACATTTGTCTTTCTGTACTTGGGTTATTTCACTTAGTGTGATGACCTCTAGTTTCATCCTTGTTGCTACAAGTGACTTTATTTCCTTCTTTTCTATTGCCAAATACTACCCATCGTGTATATCTACCACATTTTCTTCACCGGAATCCAGAAACCAGGATCTGATAGTTTGTATGATTACTGCTACTGAGGCATAGAACGCTCAAACATTTTGTCCATAGATAAGCAAGGATCCACTTAGTCCTTCTTTATCTTTATGTCTCCATTTCCTGAATGCTTAATTGATTTACTCATGAGAAGAGATTTTTATGGGTTCCAGTACATACACTGAGGTAACATTTTATGCCTCCGTCCTGTCATTCAGAGAAAAATGTACGTTGTACCATACCACATCAATACAATCATCTCAATACAGCATTCTAGCTGAGAACTATCAACATAGCAAGATGGGGGTTCACATGATGAGTTATAAACTCAGAGAAAAATGAGACAATATACCGGTAGAGGGCTCATGATACTCTGCCAACAAGTCTGTAGCAGATATGGTTGTTTACCATAAATATTATCTCCTATTCTGCTGGGAGAATCTGGATTTTGTTCAGAGATCTATCCATCTATCCCTCTGGAATCTGTCTTAGGGGGAAATCCAGTCTAACATGGACAGCCATGATAATTCCATTCTCTTTGCCAATTCTTGGTTTAGAAGTGGAAATATGATCTAATTCTGATCAGTGATTTGAGGGAAGTCAATTATTGGGAGAGCTTCTGAGAAAGATTGTCTTGATGATAAAAAGATTCAAACAAAGGTTGTCTTGATGAATAAAAGATTCAAACAAAAAGAGATCTTTTCTTCCACTCTGATGCCCAGAATGGCAGCATCTTGTGCCATGAGAAGAACTGAGGCAACATACTCACTAAAGATAGAAAAGACAGAAGGTAGAGAGGCCAGAGGTCCCCGATGATGTTACTGAGTTACTGAATTAACTATCCTGGGTGACTCTCTATTTAGGGCCCCCTTGTTAGATAAGGTCAGTATTCTTTCTTGTCCTGGCATTTCAAAGTTAGTATTACTTTTATCAGCAGCCAAGGCATCAAAAAGAACAGGCAGTATTTTAAAATATTTTAAAGCAGTCATTAAATTCTTTTTGGATCCTAGGCTCTTTCCTTTCCAGAATTCATTCATTCATTCATTTTTAATAAATAGAGAGAAAGATATGGCAGCAAAAGAGAGACAATGATCTAATGATCACATGTGCAGATAATGATAAACTATGATTAGGAAGATAAAGGGAAAGTATGAGAACCTCCATGAGAATAAATGACAGATACCATTTAGCCTGGAAAGGGGTATTAACAGGTAAGATTTCACTTAGCAAACAATATGTGAACTGGGGAGAGAAAGCAAATGTAGGGAGGAGAAAGTGTCTTAGGGACGGGTATAACAGCACAGGCAAAGCCTACACGTGGAAGGAGTCTGATGTTCGGGAGTGACCGAAGATCTGTGGGACAGGAGGAGAGAGACAGGAAGGAGTGGTGCTTTTAACTCTCAAGAGGTTGAGAAGGTCCGGATAACATAGGCTACATCTTGGAGACCATAATGAGGATGGTTCTCTCTATCCTAAAAGAAATAAGGAAAACAATGAACAGCTCTAATCTGGGAATGACCGGAGAATACAAGCTCACCATTTCCTTCTGGGAGCCTTAGGGTTCAGTCTTGCCATAGAATTGCTTTCAAGAGCAAAATGCTATCAATGAAATGCAATTAAAGACAGTTATATCGTTATCTGTGCCTTTGGAAGGGGACCTTTGGCAGAAAGCATTAGAACTAACCTGGCATCTACATGCTCCTCTTTATTTACCAGATTTTCTTGTAGTTTGGTTGGGACCATGGGACAGGGTGGTAATGATGGAAGTCATTTCCAGGTATGATTTTTTTTTATTTTTTTTGAGACAGAGTCTCACTCTGTTGCACTCTTGGGTTCAAGTGATCCTCCTGCCTCAGCCTCCCAAGCCACTAGGACTACAGGCACCTGCCACTATGCCTAACTAGTTTTTTCCATTTTTGGTAGAGATTGAGTCTCACTCTTGTTCAGGCTGGTCTAAAACTTCAGAGCTCAAGCAGTCCACTTGCCTTGGCCTCTCAGCATACTGGGATTACAGGTGTGAGCCACTGCCCCTGGCCTCCATGTCTGATTCTTCTAACCATTCTGTATGATCCTTTAGCCCTCACTTCACTCGACACAATGGCCTTGGAAGTCATATTTCCAAATGTAGCTACAAGAGTAGCTACAAGATGTAAGAAGGCTGGTGACCTGCAGGCAGATTTTGGGTGAGTGAGAAGTAAAATCTCTTTTTCAAGGTGCTGAGTTTTCAGGGTTTACTCGTTACTGCAGCACAACTCAACACCATTAGCTCCCTACTATAACAAATTACCGTAAACTAAGTGGCAACAAAAATTTGCCATCATGCATTGCTTAATGATGCTTTCTGAGAAATCCATTATTAGGCAATTTTTTTTTGTTGTGTGAATATCATGGATTGTGCTCTCACAAACCCAGGCAGTATAGCCTGCTACATACTGAGGCTCCGTGGTCTAGCTTATGGCTCCTAGGTTACAAACATCTTCAGCATGTGACTGTGTTGAATACTGTAGGCAATTGTAATGCAATGGTGTCTATGTGTCTAAACTTACCTAAACATAAAAAAGATACAGTAAAAATATAGTATAAAACATAAGAAATGGTGTACCTATATAGGGTACTTATCATGAATGGAGCTTGCTGGACTAGACATTGCCCTGGGTAAGTGGGTGAATGTCTAGGGCATTACTGTACACTACTGTAGACTTTGTAAAAACTATAGAGTTAGGCTACATTAAATGTATTCAAAAGTAAAGTAATTGTGCTGTGATGTTATGATGGCTATGATGTCTCTAGGCAGTAGGAGTTTTTCGTTAGATTATCATTATAATCTAATGCAGCCACTGTCATTTATGCAGTCCATCATTGACTGACATGTTTTGTGGCATATGACTATGCTCTCTCACAGTTCGGGAGCCTAGAAATCTGAAATCAAGATGTCAGCAGGGCCATACTCCCTTGGAAGGGTTTAGGGAAGAGTCCTTCCTTGTCTCTGCCTGGCTTCTGGCAAATGTCAGCAAGCCTTGGCTTGGGGTTCCATCACTCTAATGCTTGCCCCCATCGTCACAAGGCTGTCTTCTCTCTCTCTATATGTGTGTCTTCAGATAGCCTTCTCATAAGGACACTGGTGTCCAATACCAATGGACACCATTGTCTTGGTGTCTTAATCTGTTTTGTGTTGTTACAAAGGAATACCTGAAGCTAGGTAATTTATAAAGAAAAAAGGTTTATTTGGTTCTGGATGGCTGAAAAGTTTAAGGTTGGGCACCTGCATCTGGTGAGGGCCTCAGGCTGCTTCCACTCATGAAAGGGAGCTGGCTTGTGCAGAGATCACACAGCAAAGCTGAAGGAAGAGGGGGGCAGGTGCCAGGTCCTTTGTAATAATCAGCTCTCAGGGGAACTAATAGAGTGTGAACTCAGTCCCATAGGAAGGCATAATTTTATTCATGAGGCCACCCCCATGACCCAAATCCCTCCCACTAAGTCCCACCTCCAACATTGGGTATCAAATTTCAATCTGAGGTTTGGAGGAGAAAAACATTCAAACTGTAGCAATTGGATTTAGGGCCCACCCTAATCCAGTAAGACCTTATCTTTACTTAGTACCCTGATGCATTTGCAAAGCCCTTATTTCAAAATAAGATTGTCTTCTGAATTTTCAGGGGTACATGCATATTGGGGGTAC
>NW_003852408.1:8774810-8797623 GCF_000181295.1 Otolemur garnettii | reverse complement strand
GACAAATACAAGAGATGGCTCTCTCCTCCCTTGCCCTGCAGCCGTTCTGGAGTTCTCATTTCATTCCCCTGTCCCTCTTTGCCTTCATTCTTTCCCAGCTTTCAGGCTGTGTGGACGTAGTTTCACCACTGCCTCACCTCCTCCTCCCCCCATCTCTCCATGTTCCATCTCTTCTTACATTTGTCTTATTCAGGTTACAACAATCATTGGAACTGGGTGTGCAAAAGCAGAACTTCCTTAGAGGGCAGAGCCAGGGGGAGGGTATTAAGCCCTAAATGCCAACATATTTAGTAGAAATCTCTCAAGTTAATGGCTATCCCAATCAAATTGGCATTCTGGCTGGAGGATGAATCTTGTTGCAGGAAGCAGGCAAGAGCATAGGTCAGGAAAACACCTGGAGGGCATGGCAGCAGTTCTGAGAGCTGGGACCAGACTGATGGGGGAGCAATACTCAGGAAGGTAAGTTCCAGACACAACACTGATAGGACTTAGGAAAGGTGGGTAAGAAGGGGACCTGATCAAAGTTCCCCATCTTTTCAGCAAAATGCACATTAAATAATTCTTGTACAAATAGAGATGACTCCTGTTTGTGGACTCTGCCCATCCTTCATGCTGAGGTTGACCGTTTTGGTGCTAGAGATACCACCACAGACCTCTGGAAACACTGTCTCCCCCCAGCCTCTGATAGGGACTGGGCAGCAGCCAGGTTGGGGTATTGTGAGCATTGCCCGGAGTGATCTGGTGTTGCCCCAAAGGAGTGAAGCCATCAGCTTGAGCAGCGTCCCACCCACGTGGAGGTCCAAAGGGCCGGCTGCAGAAAGAACTTTCATAACTGTATCTTTCAGAAACAATGAGCAGGGAAGAGATTTGGTTTTAAACTGTGAAAAACTAGCAGACATCTTGGGGAAAACTGGAGCAGATGTGAGGAGAGGCAGGCCCCCAATAACGGATCATCTGGTATAGATGCCTGAAAGTGGGCGGGTGTGCAGGAGAGAGTGGGGCATGTCAGTTGTGATCTCCAGCTCTGAGTGTGTGCAGTCAGGCAGGCCTCTGCTGGGGCTCACACTGGTGCATACCCTGGTGGCCTGTGCCGCAGCTGAGTGCCGTGAGCATGTGTGAACACTCGTCACAGCCTGTCCCATACCACGTAGAGCCAATCGGAAGAACTGGACAGTGCTCTTCTTCCTGTGCTAGGAGGACATGTTCAAGGTTTGTCCTTAGGTGTGTGAGATTCCCCAAATCCACAGGCTGGTAGGGACAGGAAGTAAGCTGGGTCAGGCCAGACTAGGGCCATGGGGGCCGATGGAATTAGTTGATGGAGTGACCTTTTAGGGGAGCTACCCAAGGGAGGTAGCTGGCCACTTTAATTACCAGATGAGATAGGGTTTAATCTGGCCTGGTCTCAGGAGTCAAGTGGTTCAGCTTGGTGGCTAAGAGTAGGCTAGTAAGATCTCTGAGTGGTTGTGGTAGGACAGTCACATTTTGAATTCAAGAAAGCTGCATTTGGAATGAACCAGTACTACTGACCAGTGGCTGCTGGACTGAGGAACAGGATTTATCTCACTGGGGAGTGACAGGGGCAGGAATGTGCTGGGCAGGGTTTTAGGATTCCGATTCAGCAGGGAATGGAGGACCCATTGGGAACCCAGGTTGACATAGCAATTGGGAACCCAGAACGCTGGTTGTCAGTGGGGCTGTAGTTCACATAAGAACACAGGAGGCTCAGGGACTCTTTGGTGACTTTTTAATCTAGGTTCAGGGCTAACCACAGAGCATGGTCTGGGGCTGCTATTGTGTTTCCAGGTTTACCTGTCATTGCTGGCAGGCTCTTCCCCAGTGACTCAGCAGGTGACAGTCTACAGTCTATATAAGGAAGCACACAAGGAAATCAGGCCAGACTCTGGCATATGGGCTCCTGCTGAGGTTTCAGAGCAGGTCCAAGTCCCAGTAGGCTTGATAGAGTCCCCTGTTCCCTCCTGGGGTCCTGGCCCTGCACCTTCCCCCAGGACTCCTGGGCAGCTGCCCACCACACCAGCCATTGCTGCTGCACCTCCAGACAGGTGTCATCACCCTTCAGAGGATGGTGCTTTCCAGACTGGGCCCTGGAGCCAGACTACCTGGTCTGAACTCTGGGTAGTGTTGAGTGCATTATCTAGAATTCCTGCAAGTATGATCTTGAATATATTTCTTCACCTTCTGAACCCTAATTTTTTCATCTGCAAGTAAGACAAATAAATCTAAAGCATAGGTGGATAAAAGAGTTAAGTGAGATCGTGCCTGCAAAGCACTTGGCATAAGGTCTAGTGCGCATAACTGCTAGCTGATATTATTACTGTATTTTATAGTTAGCTAATTTGGGCGGGCACTGGTCTTCCAGTCAGGTCTCTCCCTTGGCCTTGCTCTGGCTGCTTCTCGTTTTGACCTCTGTCTCTTTCACACCAATCTGGATGCTGAGAGTCTTAATATCAGCAGGTTGAGATGCCTTAACATTCTCCAGAGAAACTCTGCCACTGCATCTGTGTGAGAGGACATCCATGTGCACATATGTTTAAGACCAACCCCAAAGTCAGCTCAGTGTGATTCTTCTTCTTTTTAAAAATCATTTTCACTGTGAATGGAGAACAAACAGATACCTGTCTTCTCTGGGGATGCAGTGACGGTGATACCTTTTTTTTTTTTTCAGAGAAGCTTGTTACAGGTTCAGCACACAGGATGGATGGGACAAAGTCATGGAATCATTCTGCTCGGTTGATAGGAGGATTGGGACTAGTTTGAGAACTGTAAGCATAAAAGAAGATATTTATAGGAAGGGTAGTGATATATCATTCTTCACCATTACCAATGACAGCACAAGATTAAATTAAATAAATTATAAAATGAAGGAGTCAGTTTAGATTCAAAGAGAAGGTAGAGATAATCCAGGTAGAATTAGACTGGAAGATGCAAACACTGAGATTGTTCTAGGCATCCGACACTCAAATTTAAGACGTAGAACGTGGTGATGGTTACACACTCGAGCTCCTGTTCTGGGTCCATCCAGTCTGTGTGGTTTCACAGGAAGGAGATAATTATCAAGGCATTGCTTCCTGATAATGACTTTCTTTTTTCTCCTTTGTTTTCACATTGTCTGTGTTTATTTTCACTTCTCCGTGTCCTCTGTTCTCTTTTCCACCTTGCCTTGTCTGTGATGTTATTAAGAATTTGTTCCCAATTAAAAGGAAAGCTCCTGCTCTTCTTTCAAAATGCCATTAAAATATTTGATCCCTCACCTTCACCCCAGGCCTGTCCATGGAGTGTTTTTAACACTACTTACAAGTCTCTACATAGAGCTGCAGATGGTGGAGGAGTGGGAAGAGGGGCGTGGTTTTAGGTTTCATTCAGTTTCTCAAAGCTTCTGAGCATGGACTTCTGCGGTAGACGCTTGTCTGATTTCCCAGTCATCATTTTTTATTCTGCAGGTTACAGAACCCTGATGTTGCTTTGGGGAACCATCTCCTTCCCTCCCCACATACTCTACCCAGAGAAGAGAGCTCTGTGGGGAGTGTCAATCAAGGTGACCCCACCTTCTCCTGGACAAGATTGAGCAGGTGATAGTGAGTTAGTTTAAGGAGATGCTCTCCTGCAATAGAACTTTTAAGCAAAGTGGCACAAAAAGACTGAAAACAGCTGGAGATCATTCATTGTGACAAGGGCAATTTCAAGAGGTGACACATTAAATGGTTTTTGACACTTTCACACCCACAGCTACTCTGTTCCTTGTCCTTTTTGGAGTCTGGTATTTTGTTGTTGTTATTGTTCTTCTTCTTTTTTTTAAAGTTTTCTTTTGATTATGAGACCCCTCGTGTGTCCCTTCAGTAAATTCTTATTTTCTTAATTTAGTTCCAGTGGACTTCTGTGCCATGAGAAAAGCCCCCACAAAAATACTCAGATACACTGTCCTTTATGAGATTATCAAAGACTACAAAACAATTCCTGTATGTCCTTTAAAAAATTATCTCTTCTTGCTTGAAGGCATTAATAAAATGTTGATCACTGGCACAGAGATAGTTGTAAAGTTTCGGAGGAGTAGCCAGATGGTGACATTACATGGAATTTCCTGGTCCAATTTATCTCAAAGTATATGTGTTTGTTAAATCTTGGGAAAATGTTTCATCATCATGATTATGTTCTAGCTCTACTTTTTAAAAAACTAAACTGCAGAACATCTTGTGGGGACAGAATTTGGACGTGATGAAAGCGGTTTGTTTGGCAATGCCTCAGAGGTGTATATGCTAACTTCAAAACAGTTTATGTCCAAAATGTCTAGAAGGCAAACAAATCTTCTCAGGAGGGGAATATCTCCTAAGTGGATACAGCCAACATGTAGATTTTATTACAGCTCTGTCAGGACCCGAGGACTGACACATTGCTGTCACCTTTCACAGATTGTGATAAATATCTCTTTGACATAGTTGGCAATGCACTCTGCAAACCCGGTAAGCAATGGACTCCCCAGAATCAAGGTGAGTGGTGGAAAAAGACCTTTGCTTTGGATTATGAGTAAGATTGCAGGTTATTAGGATCAAGTAAGGGCTGGAAAAGATTTCTACATCTGCAATAGGAAGTCTGTGGGTGGTTTTATATTGAATCAGTTATTTTGGTAGATCAGACAAAAAGAAGAGGGAAATGATAACACTGAACCCCGTGTTGGTGTCAGAAACTCCCTGATAACCAGCGGCTTCTACTCCTCAAAAACACCCTCATAAAATTTCCTCCAGAGGAAGTATTCCCTGTTTCTCCTCTGCTCCCATCTCTGTTCTCCTCTTTCACTAATGTATCAGCTAGCTTAGTGTTGACAAACCACACTCTGAAAGGTGGTGAGTGGCTTGAAACAGCAAACACGAGACTCCTGAGACTGTGGGTTGGCCGTGCACTCTGCCCTTGGCCTGGTCTGCTCAGGCATCCACAAGAAATTGGCAGAGCAGCTGATGGCCGGCTCTGCTGATCTTGCCTGTGCTCTCACATGTTTGGGTTGGTCCGCTATAGGCTGGTCGAAGATGTTCTGAGCTGGGGCAACTAGGCTTCCTCTGTTCATCTTCCAACAGGCAGCCTGGGCTTGTTCACACAACTGTGTTAGGGGAGAGAGGGAGAGACAGAGAAAGAGAGAGAGAGGAAAGGAAGTGGGCAAGATCTTTTGAGGTCTGAGCTCAGAACAAGCACATAGTCACCCCCCCCCTGCCCTTGTAAGAAGGAGCTATAAAGTCACATTGCAAGAGGTGTGGATATAGAAAGGCATGAGAAATGGAGGCCATCATTAACTTCCCTGCTTAGAAGTGTTGCAGCTCTGTTGTTGTTATTGTGTGTTGTATGATAGCAGATGAGAAGAACGGGTGGAGAGGGATACTGAACCAGAGAGAAGAGAAGAGGAAGAGAGAGAATTCATGTGGGTTAAATGCTGGAAAGGATTGGTTTATCTTTCAAGAGTTCAAGTGAATCTTTCTAAAAGTAGAATCTAAACGTCTTAACACAATAACTAAGAAAATGACATAAAGGCTGTGTTGACCAGTTTGAAGAAAATGTTTCAAATTGTATATGAAAATACCACACTGTACCCCATGATTGCATTAATGTACACAGCTATCATTTAATTTTAAAAAAAAAAGAATTTGGGAGCAATCAAGCAAATGAGAGGCTTCAACGCAACTTCAGTATAGAAAGCAAATGTGGATGAGGGCAGTGGGCTTTGGAGTTGTGTTCGAGGGTTTAGGAATTTGATTCTTTTTGATATTCTTTGCAACAACAAGCAAAGAGCAGAATTTCCATTAAGTTACATTTTGGTTATTGAACCACACATTTTTCAACACAACCGTAGAAGACAGAGCTTTGGGGGTTCCCGGGACTTACTGAGGTTAAGCATATAGATTTCAAAGGGAAGCTCCTGAGAAAAGCAAAGCTCCACCAAAGCGGAGGAAAAGTCAAACATTGATTTTTTTCACCACCCTTAGGAGAACAATCGATTACATTTAGATGTTTAATATTTCCTGAGCACTATAGGGTTAAGCATGTGAAAATTCTGAGCAAATGGGGTATTTTCTGAAGACCTTATGAATTCAGTTTTTTAAAATATACATGGAAATGTAAAGAAATAACATATTGACTGATCCCTGCGGCACACGGCTTCCAGTTTGTTTGTGCGTTTGACAGAGAACATTTCTGTGTCCACACCCACTTCTCTCCTGATGATGTCAGTGTTTAAAACCTAAAATACAGGATACCTATGCTATGAATGGCAGGTGCCATGAAGCTAATTTTAGGGGCTTGAAAGTGAACCCACCCTGTACTTAAGTCCTGACTTCATCCTTGACTGACTGTGTGAACTTGGGTACATTTTCCTACCTCACTGAGCTTGTTTTTAATCTTAAAATGGTGATAACAATCCTTTAATTAAGAACTCAAGATTGTTGCAAGAATTCAAGGTAGTGTATCA
The DNA here is from genome assembly GCF_000181295.1 of Otolemur garnettii. NCBI lineage: Eukaryota > Metazoa > Chordata > Mammalia > Primates > Galagidae > Otolemur > Otolemur garnettii. The sequence goes on along the minus strand of NW_003852408.1, from coordinate 8,791,157 downwards.
TCAGTGATGAGCAGGAGGAAGTTTAGTTTAGATGCCTCAAAAGAGGCTATAGGCCAGCCTTCCTTGTGCTGGTGTCTGGAAACATCCTCAATTCTCGTCAAATGAGCTTGTCTGAAGTCCAGCGTCAGGAAGTCATTGAACCAACAGAGACTTCTCTTTTTCTCGTTGCTTCTAGGAGACAACCAAAGGGACAGCTACCAACTTAGGTGTGAGACCAACTGTGCCATTGAGGCCATTTAAAAATGAATCCATCATCAGATATAATTTTTTAATTTTCCATATCTTTATTCTAGATCTTAAGGCACTCCCAGTTTAGTTGGGGGAGAAAAGGCAACAGAAAGCATTAAAATGTAGCGAGTATTTGCTCAAATGCCAAATGTGGAACTTCAAGGCACAGAGAGATGAAGTAAAGGATGAAGTGGGTCTTGAAGGCTAGAAAGGTTTTCAGTGTATAAAGGTGGCAAAAAGCACACTCTGAAAGGGTTCTGGAAGCCAGACAGAAGGCCTCTAATGGGACAGTAGCATTAATAATTTCTGAAACAGTAAGAAGAATCATGAAGATTGCTGCCTGGCAGGGACCTCTAAAATCCCAAGTTAGAGCCTGGAATCACGTGTCAGCTGACAGGGAGTCACACACATTGGGATGGAATCTGGCGTGATGCAGCAGAGCGGGGGGAACAGGAGGAGGCACAGAGACTCTGAGCTCCGGAGCGCAATTCTGCCTCAAACACCCGCTCTGTTGGGTACTGCCTAGGTGAGCTGAGATCACCTCTCCTTGTTGTCAACTTCTCATATGCCACAAAGCCTCATCCTTCAAGTGTTTCAGAAACAGAGATGGGAATAGTATACCTCATCTGACAGCTTGTGCAAGAGCTATAATTTCCTTTATACCTGAACTCTGTAATAAAACAGAGGACAGTTTCTCTTCATATCCCTGGGCAAGGGCCAAATAGAAAAGTGGAACGTGGGATGGAATAGCAGGGGTCACCCCTCAATTACTAGCATTCATTTTTGCCTTCCTCAGATTGTCAATTACAGATAAATTGGCCCACACATCATGGCAGGGAAAACTCAAGGGCCAACAAATCTCCTGATTCTAATATCAGTGGACTTGTGATGCTGTACTTTTCTGCCAACTAAAGGATGAGACTGAAATGTTTGTATGTGACTTCTAAATAAGTAATATCTTATGTTTCCAAGCTGGCACGCAGCATAAAGCAAAGGAAAGACTGAACTAAAGAAACCCGAGAGCCAAGGCAAATTCCCTTCTCATCTGAGATCTTTTTTTATTAGATGGGTAAGAGATGTGATGGGTAAGAGAGTGAGAGGGGCTGTCGCCCTTAAAGGAAAATAATGTTAAAATGTTAAACCTGGAAATTTACCTGATGATATTCTCCATAGGAATTAACAATTTAAGGCAAATTATAAGTCATGCTAATTTATTTATTCAACAGATAGTTGCTAAGGGCCTGCCAGACTCTGTCCTGGGAATGGGGAAGACGTAGGTCACTACAAAAATTTTGAGACAAACTGTGTTACGGTCCATTATTTCACTTCCAAGAAACACAGTTGACAGTGTCCTTTCTGATTCACTTGCGCAAGTTTCAACTCGATCAACTTACTGATGTTGCCGGGAGGGCTTCATTTGTTTCCATCTGTGCAGATTTTATGTTTCTTGATTTTTGTGTATCTCAAAACTTTTGTATGACCTTGCTCACATGGGCTTGAAAATGGACAACAGCCTCTAAAAATAGAGTCTTCCCGATTGTCTTAGAGCTGTGAAGATGGATAAGTCAGTCTGGAGATGGGAACAGAGAGAGGTAGAGTTGGGGGTGGTGGTGTGCTAAGGGCAGGCCTCAGTACCAAGGCGGCATCTCGGTGAAGTGAAGACAGAGCCTTGTGCACATCCAACAGAGTATTCTGTACAGGGGACCAGAGTATAGGCTTGGCAGATAAAATACAGGACGCCAGTTCAAGGTGAATCTCAAATAAAAAACAAGTATTTTTTTTTTTTAGCACAAGTATATCCTAAATATTACATAAGATATACTAAAAAAAAAAATAATAAAGTCGTAGTTTATCTAAAATTCAGCTTGAACTAGGAGTACTGTGTTTTTACTTGCCGACTCTAGCTGGCCTTGTCAGGCCTCGAGGAGAGAGTGTGCTTGGTGTGTTCAAGGAACAGCAAGTAGACCAAAGAGGGAGCATGGGGAAGGCTCAGAAGATGAGGCACTAAAGGTGGCAGGTGGGCTCGGTGCCTGTAGCTCAGTGGCTAGGGTGCCAGCAACATACTGGAGCTGGCAGGTGGGAACCCGGCCTGGGCCTGCCAAAAGGCAATGACAACAACAACAACAACAACAAAAAGATAGCTGGGCTTTGTGGCAGGCAGCTGTAGTCCCCGATGCTTGGGAGGCTGAGGCAAGAGAATCACTTAAGCCCTAGAGTTTGAGGTTGCTGTGAGCTGTGATGCCACAGCACTCTACCGAGGGCAACATATGAGATTCTGTATCAAAAAATAAAAAATAAAAAAAGAAGTGATGGGTGGCTGGGTCAGGGAGGGCCCCAGGGGAGGCTGTGACAAGTTTGGCTTTTCTGTTGGGTATGTTGAGAAGCCAGTAGGAGGCATTGAGTAGAGAATTGTCGAGATTCATTCATTTCTTTCAACTGTTTAATGAATTTCATTCAACTCTTGTTCAAACAAATTACTGAACACCTATCTGGGCTTCTGAGTCAGAACCACATTAGGATCGGGCTTCTGCAGGCCAGGTACTCATCAACCACTTAGGAGAGAGGACACCTAACAGAGCAGTTAAGTCTCCTAAGTATAAACATTTGGGCAGCGGGGGCTGTTCAGCCCAGAGTGCCACAGGTGTGTGGGTACTTGGCCAGAAATCTGTGAGGCATTGGGAGGAGGTTGGACTGGTTGGCTCCGGAAGGACAGGTGAGAAGGATCCTCTTTTCCTCCTATTTCAAGCATGTAGATGTTGTCCTTTACAATCTGAAGCTAGTAGACGATCTGCATAGGAGATTCACGCCCATTCACGCCTACAGGAAAAAAACTCATTTCAATTCAAGTTGGGGGGAGGGAGACGAGGGACAGGGGAGGGGGCTTGGGGGTGCTCCCAACTAAAGGGGTACAATGAAGGGGTGTATGGCACAGCTTTTGGGTGCAGAACACAGCTACAAGAGGGACTCTACCTAACACGAAAATATTGTGATTTGGTTGTTTGTACCCTCACATTAACTTGAAATTTAAAAAAGAAAATAAGAAAGAAAATGGGAATGGAATGCTGGGGCCACTGCTGCTGCTGCATCAGCGTGCCTGGGGACAGTGCCTTCTCATTCCATCCTGGACAGCACACTGCGACCAAACAGACTGCAGGATGGGCAGGGGAACATCAAGCAAACGGTCACAAGCCATCCAGAACCGGGTCAACGGGGTCTTCACCCGACACACCATGTGCATAGCCCTTGCCTGAGTGAGAGTGTGGGCCTCAGTCAATGTGTATTTCATAAAACCACCATTACTTTTCCTTGGGATTCTTGCGTATGAGAAGTTAGCACCCAGCAAAATTCTTGGCACACCATAGAAGCTGGGTAAGTGTTTGTGAAATAACTACCCAACTTTTGGATCAATTTTCAGAAAGTATTTTGAAGTGCTTCTAATAGAGTCATCGGTTTCATCAATCAGCCTTAATTTAATTTATTTTTTAAAGCCTTCTGCGTGTAGATGATACTTTGTGTCCTGTGGCTAGTCTGAAATGACTAGAGAACTTCAGAGAAGAGCTACGCTTGCCGTTCAGGGCCAGGGCATCAGGGTCCAGGATGTCCGAGGTCTGTCTGAAGACCTAGAGTGCATCTGGGGAACACAGTTGGTACAGGTCCTTCAAGCAAAAACCTAGCTGTGACTGGAGGACGGGTCTATTTGCCTGTCACTCCAAGAAAACTGAATTCCTCCTATAAAGGCTGCTGGTGCTCCCTGACGACAGGTCAGAAACAAGTCCCCAGAAACTGTCTCTATGAGTTTTATATAACTGTCATGAAAATTACCGCAAATGCATTGGCTTATAACAACGAAAATCTATTTTCTCACAGGTCTGGAGGTGAGAAATCCAAAATGAAGGTGCTGGTTCCTGCTGCTTCCTGGCTCTGCCTGCAGCCTCCAAGCTCTGCCTTTGTGGTCACACTGCACCTCCTCTCCTGTCTCTAAACCCCCATTGCCTTCCTCTTGTAAGGACAATTTATCACGGGATTTAGGGCCCACTTGGATGGTATTATCTTAAGATCCTTAATTTAATGACATTTGCAAAAACTCCTTTCCCAAGTGAATTCACATCTGCAGATTCCAGGAGTTAGGACATGGACATGCATTTTGGGGAGACATTATCCAACTCACCCTACCCCCCAAATATAAGACAATGAGGGAGCCAAGAGAAGGCAGTGGAACCATATGAAAAGATCACTAGTGCTGTAGAATACAGGCAAATACAAGTCACAGCCAGAGCTGTCACTGCCCGTCCTCGCCCCTTCGGTACTCCCCATCCTTGCATGCACCAGGGGCTTCTGCCGGCACCCACTGCTCTCTCTCTGCCTAAGGGCTTTCTCTGGTTGCTGGATTGTGTTTGGCCCATGGGTTAGTGAGACAGGCTAAAAATAACAAGGAGTTCATGCCCCAGGGAAAAGATGTCAACAGATGAAAGATAGGATAAATACCCCAGATTTCTACTCTGGCGGTTCAACTAGAGGAAAGCAAGTTCTCTCCAGTCTTTCCAAGGTCCTAGTGGGACTGACAGCAATAACTTTTGCCTTCTTTCCTTTCTCCATCTCACTTTCCTTCTCCACTTTGAGGGTTTCATGGAGTCGTCTCTTCTATAACCTACCTGGTCTCTAATACTTTGGTCAGGGTCTGCTTCATGGGAACTCAACAGAAACACTTAAATGTACATGCTTCCCATTTATTATTTATTATGTTAAGCAGTGTGCTAAAAACTTTACTGTATGTAATTTAGTCATTAACAATGGCCATTGGAGTCCCAGGTTATTCTGATCATTTTGCAGATGCAGAAACAGAAGCTTAGAGAAGGTAAGCACCTCGCTGAAGACTTACAGGTTAGTAGCATAGAGAAAGCTGGGATTTGAACAAGCTCTATGGGGCCCCCAAAATCCATGCCCTTAAACACTATGTTACAGAATCCACCTATATTAAGGCTCCTATCGTAGGTTCCCTGGGAAATAGAGAGAGATTGATGTGTAGAAAGTTTGTCAGAGAGTGTTGCCAATGGCAATACACATCGGGGAGAGACAAAAGTCAGGTGAGTCAGAGGGGGAGCTCAGAAGCTGGAATGGCCTTTCAGAGTTGTCCTGCCTTGAGTCAAAGTGGCCAGTTATTTATACCTTCCCAGCAATCATTGGCTACATGCTGCCAGTGAAAAGAAGGCATGCCGTTGTGTGAGGTGGCTCTTAGCATAAGGTCATTTCTGGAGGCAACTCAACTGAAAATCTTTAGCTAGCAGCACTCCAAACAACTAGGTCAATAGATGTCTATCTTCAGAAGGGGGATTGGGCTGGTTCACTGAGACATGAATTGTATAGTCCACCCCATGTACTAATTTGATCTGATTTTATCATATAATAAGTTGTGGGAACAACTTCAGAGTTCTGTTTGATTGCTTTCCCTGAGAAAACTTATAAGAAATAGGTTAATGGGCTGGATTGCTGGATTTTAGCCTTCATCACTATAACTGGTCTTGAAGTGGCAATTGGTCTATTCATTCTAGAATTACCTTACCCTCAGCTGTCACTTCTGCTGGTTTAGGTGGTTTTCTTAGTGGGATAACCAGACCCTTAACCCTGAGGGATCTAAACACTGATCAGTATGCCCTTCTCAGGCTGTGGCTGCTATCTTTATTCATTTACTATCAAAATTGAGGAAATAATTATCAAGAGATACTCAGGTGGGTCACCTAGGCATCTACTCTATTCTTCTCTCTCCCTACTGTGTCACAGAAACCTTACTTCTTTACAAAGGTCACAAGCAGTAAGTCCTGCCAGGAAGAAGACAATCTGCTTGTGTTCCTATCTATTGGCATAAGAAGTCTCAAATGACTGGGTACAGCCCAGTAGCTTAAAGGTCAATGGGACTCTTGATTTGCCCCTTGGTGCAAATGTTTCCATTCTAAACTAGGACTTTTAAATCCATAGAAACTAGTGTTATTGGGTCCAACAGCCTATCCCTGGGCACAAGGGTGGCCAGGACCACTCCTACTTCCCTGCCTTGGCTCTGAATATGTGCATTCTACACACTAAAGACCCAATACAATATAATGCTAACTGATTTAGAGTGTATGTTGAATCTTGGGGGAGAGAGCATCTTTGCAGGGTATCATATCCAAGTTGGTACCTAATTGCACCTTCCAAATTTCATGCCATTGCTCATCGGGCCTGAAGCTTCTGAATGGCGCAGTGAGTAATGAGACCAATAGAGCCCATGATAATGTCGTTTGGTTCAACGTGATGTTATGTAGTGCTCTTATCAGTGGATCAGATCCTCTGTAAGCTCTTTAGTAATGTTTCTGGATGATGCCCTGTGGGATGAAAAGACAAATCTAGGCCTCCTAAAACATGTCCATATGCCTATCTGAACCAACCACTGTCCTCACATGATGGAAAGAGTCCGGTGTACTCATGTTGTCACTGTATAGCCAGTCTCTCAAGGGATGATGCCATATCAGGGCAGTTATAACAAAGGCTTCTGTTGATCATATGGGAAGCTTGGGAACAAGAATGGCTCTTCAGGGTTCTCTTAATTTAAGGAAAAAGGACTGGGCCTTTATATCCACTCCCCAGCGACCAGTGATTGGATCTGGCTATTCCCAGAAAGACAAAATACTCTGGGCGAGACAGCAGTGAAACTTCCTCCAGCTGAAATAGATGCGGGAAGAGCAACTCAGCTGAGAGCTTCCAGCCCCCAACCATCCCAGCAGCTGGGGAAGGACCTGGCCACACAGTATCCATTAGGACTCATTTACCTCCCATGAAGGGACTGTGTTTGCTTTCTTTTTTCTCCCTAGAGAAATGTATTGGCAGTTAGCAGATTGCTGGTGGTTTTAGTAGGAGCTATTTAATGATGTTGAGAGGAAAGAGGAACACAGACAGTTAAGTAGTAAATCTGAAATAAAGGAGCTAAGCTTGTAAATCTAAACTCCTCTTGCAAGAAACTGGAAAGAAGAGGGATTCTAGAGAATGTAGAGGGAGAATGGTGTAGGATACCCTTCTTTCTTTCCCCAATGAGTGCACTTCCAAAATAGATGACTGGGGCTATGAGGGAAATTGGGAAGAATTTTTTCTCTGTGTGAAGCTAATTAGTCCCCAAGAGAATTGAATCTGTAGTTCCGACTTCATTAGTATCAACCCAGACGAACCAACTGGCTGGACAGCAACCAGGCTTCCAGTGCGCGTTAGCAGTCAGGTTCAAGCTCATCTTAAAGCTATTTACTAGGTCAGATAGAGAGGTTGGGTTTATGTCCATGGTATCTCAAAGTGTTCGATCATAGTGTGCGAAATCCGACACCGGGGAGTTTAAATGGGCTTGGCTGAAACTTTGAGAAATCTTTCCTACTTGCACCTAAACGATACAATAAAAAGTTTAAATAGAGATGAGCATCAGGGGCTCTGGAATATTTTGATAGAACCGATTTGAAGAGGGCAATGGATTCAGACATTGTCAGGACCGTCTATGCTATCAAATAGCAGGTCCCATGCAAATGTATTTTCTGAGTATCATTTTTCAGCTATACATCTGTTTAGTCTGTAAAAATATGGAGAACTGAGCTCATTATGATATAAATATAACTGATGAGGGCAAGTGGAATTCTCATCAACTCCTGAAGTACAGATTTGAATAATTTCCCAAGTCCTATGTTTCATTGTATATATATTTTTTTCTGCTTAGGAAGATCCATCCTCAATTAAATCAGGAAGGAGTCAAGATTGCTTGAGCAGGAAACCTAAGCAAGTTCAGCCTTTTTCCTTATGCTGTTTTTGGAAGATGGATGGGATGTGGGAGAAGATGGATGAGAGTGTGGGTCTCATTACAAATAACAAGAAAAATTCTCTTTGTATGGATGTTAGAAGCCCGTCTTGAGCTGAAGGAGGAGTTGGAACCATGTAAGCATCAGAGTCAAGTAGTCTGTTCATACTTGGACACTGTAAGCATATCCTTTATGAGAGGACAGTCTAGACTGGTCTCATGCTCAACAAAATCGAAGGCACCTCTGGATGGTTAGAATCTTCTTCTCAAGCCTCTCAAAACTCCTTCCATAGCTGTTTCTTTTTCATCTTTCAGATCTCTGAGTTTAAATACCCTTCTTTGAAAAGGTGGGTGGTACCATTATGTAGGTAAAGTCGATACTCTCTGTTACTCTCTCCCTCACTCTCTTTGGTGTTTCCTTTATAGTACATATCTCAATTTGAAATTACCCTTATTTCTTCATCTCTCTCACCCACTTGAGTACAACTCGCATGAAGGCAGGGACTAAGTCTGTGTCATAATCAAATCCCAGTGCCTGGCACCTGCTGATCATTCATTAAACTGATGTTGATTGAATAAGTGGCAAGATTTGACTTAGAAAGCACCACAAGGCAATGACGATCCTTTATTTTAAAGTCATAGCACAGACCCCAATCTTACCTTTGCTATTAACCAGCACTGTGACTGGCCAAGCCTTTTGGTCTCTCTGGGAGCCACCTGCAAAATGGACAGTTAGAAGAGTTCATTTTAACTCCAGAGTTATATAGCTAGGACAGACTGATTGCGTATGTTCTGGAGTTTTGAAGTGTATTATTTCGAACTTAGCCTTTAAAGGAGAACTTCTCTTTCTAACTGGTTCGTGTAGCTTATTTTTCACAGAGCAGCTTGTTTTGACCAGAAACAAGAAGTCCCCAGTACAAATTAAATTAAGCATTAGGGTCCATTCAAAATGGTTACAAATAATGTGGGAAATTCAAAGCTTTTGTGGCCTGTTCAAAACATTTCAAATGCTTGAGGAAATGACAGTGTTTACTGAACTATCAGCTTGTTCTTCCAGGCTAAAAACAGAGGCACTAGAAAGTCAAGAAACTTGACAGGCTCACTGTTACGGACAAAGGCATCAATTGCCTTTATATATGTTCTCTAAGCAGAGGCCTCGCAGAAGACCAGAGAACAGTGGTCCCTATGGAAACTTATGATCTTGACAGGACTTACCCGTTGGGCACAGGGCTCAGGTCTCTGTGGTGGGTGCCCACGAGTAGAGGGAAATACCACCAACCAAAGGAAGTCATGGCTTATTCTCTGGTTGTTTGTGGTGTCACCACGCCTTTTCTGGTATTAAGATCTTTGCTGATACTAATATGAAACCAACAGATAAACAACTACACATGAGAGAAAAACACAATTAAATTCAAGTGGGGGGTGAGGGGGGAGGGGAAGGGGAGAGGGGAAGAAGGTGGGGGATTGGTGGGAACAAGGTAAGGGTACACAGCACACCCCCTGCATGAAGTGCTCAACTACAACTAGACCTTTACTTGACACATGCCAACAATGTAACCTAATCATTTGTACCTTCATAGTAATCTGAAATTAAGAAAAAAATGTTTTCTGAGGTCTAACTAATCATTTTATCACCTTAGACTTCTAGTGGTGACTTCCAGAAGGAAAACATAAAAAGCAAATTATTTTGTTTGAGGCCCAGCATCTATCTCTAATTGTTAGTAGCATTTTTTACATTTTCCTCAGTAAGTTGGAACCAAGTGCTTAGCTGACACAGTAGCATCAATCTACTCTCAGCACTGAACTGCGAAGGTGGAGAGGCAGTAACAGATTGGAGGCAAGCTCATCTACAAGGACTCAAAAGACCCAATTAGCAGAGGATGGCTGGTTTGAAAATGAGAGTTCCCGCACCGAGCAGCCAGGCTACCGTGTGAAGACTTTATCCACACAACCGTGGGCCTAGGGCCTTGCTAATTGCACCCTGTGGCAGGGCTTACACCACCAGTGTAGACACACATTCAGAAAGATTAAGTGCACTTCTGCATTTTAAGAGAGATTAGAAACCTGTAAACCAACAGCATGTCCTAGAAGGAGCAGACTTCTTTAGAAACTTGAATTTCATCAATATTAGTTAGACAACTCTTTCAACTAAAGTACAGTGGTTAAGGATGGATTTTTTCCAAACTCAGCTCCAAACCCCAAAAAGAACAAAGAAAAAAAAAATGTCCCCGCATGTAAATAAACACACTTTAGGACCTAGTCCATCCACCCCAGGCAAAATGTCTATTTCTAACCTCACTCTTAGATGTCCTAAGATTAATGGGTCTCTGGTCCTCCCCCGCAGTCCCCTCTTTGTTTTCCCATTCCTCTGCTTGTTTCTTACCCAAAGACTTTGATGAAAATCTCCCTAGGGTTCTGGGCTATTTGCCTTGCCTCTTCTTTACTTCTAGTGAAGAAGAATCCATTTTCTCTCAGCCTCAGAAACTTCTCAGGCAGTGAAAGTGTGAGTTTTAAAGACTTGCTCCTCTTGTATATGTCGTACACTGTGCATGTCATAGGACGTATGTGTATAATGGGAAACCCAGGGTTAAACCACCAAGTATAGAAACGCCAGTGGTATGTTATTTCTTTACAAATTGAGGATATCATAGACAGCACTATGCATATTTACCCCTTTTCTGTACCCTAGAAATACCTCATATATCTCTTATTCTCCCCAGCTGGATGGTTGAAATCAATTCATAAAAGTTTGAGGGTTTGGTTTGCATTAAAACACCCTGGAAAAGCTTACCCCCTTAAGCTGCTTTTAAATCACATGCAACGCAGTGAAGGAGTTTTTCTACTCTTTCCCGAGAGCAAGAGTTGCCAGGACAGGGGTGAGAACACGCACTGATATGGGTAAGATGCGAGGAGTCACAGATGGTGTCTGGAGCAGATGCTCAGGTCCCCTCCCCCATCCGTCTCCTCACATTCCCAATTTCCGCCAGAAAGCAGCTATCTCTTCCCAGTAGGTTAAGCTTCGCCTTCTTTTTTTAGCCTGGCTGAGGACCAAGAAGTCCTATGCTACCTCTTTCTTTGGGCACACTTTACTCCTTCATTCTGTGCTCTCTGCATCATGCCAGGCATCATGTTTGCTGCTGGGTGGGCATCGGCAAATAAGGCGGACATCTGCTTTCCCAGAGCTTCTAATCTGGGATGAACAATAAATAAGCTTTTAGACACGTAACCAACAGCGGCTAGCTCCACAATGGGAGCAGACGGGGCTGTGATGGACACTCTTGGTGAGTGGTCTGTTATTATAGACAAGGCAGGACAGCTTCTCTGGGGAGGTGAAGATGGAGAAGGGATGGGGCAGCCACCTGTGGGCAGGAAGACTGGTGTTCTAGGCAGAAGGACCAGCCAGTGTGAAAACCATGACTCAGAGGACAAGTCAGAATTTAGAGAAAAAACGTTCAAGTATGAATCATTGATTCTACCTGAGCCTCGAGCACATGTTGTCAGGCAGAAAGTGTTCCCTCATAGGCTGTGTTATGGTTCTCCTACCAGCTGACTATTTTGTAGGCTGGGGGGACTTTGGAGTAGAATAGAAGGATAGTATGTTTAAATTTTTTAATCTTATTTTTCCTGTTGAAAACTAGAGACCAGAGAGAAAGAGAGAAGAGAAAAAAAAATTCCTGAGATTTAGGTGAAGCATAATTTCCCTCCAAATAAATGATGCGTTTCTTTGAATTGTTGGAATGTTGTCTCACACATGTATTTGTTTCTATTACATTTTTGAGTGTCTGGGTTTTGTTCTTCAATCAGCAGACACCTCAGAGAATGGTAATGACTGGGCGGGAGCAGATGGAGGTTTTAAAACATGCCCTGGGTTAACACACTATTAGGAGTTCTCAGAAGAACCTTGTGTAGAAAAGAGGAGGCCTACTGAGCCTGGAGGTCGCCTTCCGCTCACCAGCGCTAAGATCATCAGGAAGGTGGTGTCCTTGGTAGGAGCCATCTACTGCCTGTGCCTGCCAGTCTCTCTTCCTTAGGAAAACTGTCCCTCCTTCCTCCATGCTGGTAGGATAGATCCCTGTTTGCCCTGACTCTAGGGTGGGCAAATGACCCCCAAATGGCCAATCAGAGTAGCCCAGTATTCTGATCATGGTGATTGGTTCAGCTAAGGGCACGTGACTCAAAAGGGCCTACCAGAGCCCTTCCTGAAAGAGACTCTCCTCTTCTAGGATCAGGAGCTATAAGGATCAAGTGGGTCTGAGGCTATGAGAAGATATTTTACCGCCAGAGAGAGAGCCAGAGATTAAAACCCAGCAGAGGTGAGTGGAGAGAGAGAGGGAGAGAGAACGGAGTGAGCCCAGGCATCACAGACTGGGTCCCAGATCTCACCACTTTGAAACAAGCTGCAGTCTCAGACTTCCCAGCCAACACATTACATTTTTTGCCGTAAGTGCTAGTTTGAGTTGGATTTCCATCTCTTGTAACTAGTAGATGGGAATTAATAGACTCTCCCTGCCAAAATGTTTTTCTCATTTCCTGCAAATCTTGCCAGAACAAGTAGATATAAATTCACGTATACTTTTCAGCCACCACCAAACATTGGCCAATTCTCATGTAGTGTCCTGTTTATTTTCTTGTTTATACTCACTCAAGTATATCACAAGGCTTTGAATTCTTCAAGTACAGATCATTATCGAGGAGAAATGTCAAAGTGTATTTTTGCGTCTGTGATAAGAACAAACAGTGCTTAGAATGAGTTGCTTAACGGGAATTAATTTTCATTTTGAATGTACTTTATTACAACTTCATTACCTAACTGGAGGTATTATTTTTAGACAGCTCTCTGTTCTCATTCATAACAAGAAGACTTATTTTTTCTTAAATTGAGGAACAAACAGAAAACTTTTTTCCCTTGTTCTTGGATTTAAAAAGAAGAGTCATAAATTGAGGAGGTTAGTGGCCTGTATTTGTGACCTGAACAAAAAATGCTTCTACTTCTTCCTGAACCATCAAAAGAAAAATCACTGTTGAAAGCAGTGTTTAGTTGTTGTCAGGCCACTTAAGCTAATCCTGAAGATGAGTCATTAGATTTAAACCCTAGGAAGTGAACACTCAGAAAGAAATGGGGGCCTGTGACCTCCTTTTCCAACACTGTTCACTGCCGTGAGGAAGGAAAACCCAACCACATCAATAAATTGGAAACCCCGGGGGGTCCTAACTTCAGATCTACCTCTAGCAAAGTTATGAAGCTAAATAATAAAATTCTTCAACTTCTCTCAGTTTCTTTACTCAAGTAAGACTGTCTAAGGATTGTGATGACAATTCTACTAAAAAAAGTCTTGGGTTGATTAAGCAGGCAACAGCAGCCTGTGTTGGTGACCTTGACACTTTAAGACTTGAAGCACCAATAAAGAAAGTGCAATGACTTTCTGGGAAAATTACAACTGTTCCCCTTGGAACCCTAAGTTATTTCTGCAAAGTCAGGTTGGCCCAGGAAAGTCCTGGAACTCTGTTTAATACCGTAGCACGCTATTATTTCTTCCCTGTTAGTCATTTAGAGAAAATGACCAAATATAATATTATAATACTCTGGGGAAAATCAGAAACTATTCAAACCGGAAGAGACCTTGATCTACTCACTTTGTAGATGAAGAGTCACTCATGGCAGTTCTGGGACCTGCTCAAGGTCTCATAAGGTCTGGTACATGTTTAGCAGTGGCTCAGGTTCCAGGATGATGCTGAAGTATTAAGTATTTGTTCCACATTCTGCCCACCGGCCCGTATCTACCTTTCTCAAAGTTTGTTCTCAGAATACTACTAAACAGATATTCTGCGCATAAAGAATTATCTAGAAAAATGAGTTTGGGAAATAACATATATCATAGCCCTTCTTGGAATATGTTAAAGATCCAGATGTCCTACAGTATAGAGAAAAAGATTACTTGCCTATATTTATTGGGGAGTTTTCCCAAAATATTTGTGTAAGGAAACCTTATTCCATGAAACATGCCCCCAACACGAGGAGGTCAGGTTTTCCATGTGGGAAAGACTTATATGCCTGTTTGCTCTGCCACATAAATTCAAGCCCCTGAGCATATTTCTAGCTCCGTTCTGGGCTATATTGGGCCAGTTTAGAGTTTATTTAAAATGCTAAATTAAAAAAATCCAGTGTTCTACTAAGGGAAAATTCCAGGCGTATCGTTTCTGGCATTTTCACAGCAAAATGCCAAAATGCTATAACTTAGGAAATACTAAAGTGCCATCACTCAGTGAAATTTAGCATGTGGTTTTTAGAATCAAACAATCTGGCAATTAACTGTCTGAGTAAGCTTGAAATATGAACCCTTGAGTCAGGATGACCAAGCCAGCTCCACGTGGGTGTGCCTAGCAGACAAGGAGTTGTTAGTAGTCTTAAGTGGGCCTATTAGCCAATGCTACTGAACATCTGCCAGTGAAGTTGCTGTATTTCTCCAGGACTCACCAATTCAAATGCCTTTAGAGACCAGGCACTAGCATAAATCAGTCCATTTTGAATTGGGACCTGCCTGCCCACTAAAAACAAAACAAAAAACAATTATACTATGTCACCCAGATAAAATTCATTGGTGGGCTGAGTTAGTTACAAGGACTGGCAGTGTTCAATCCTTGTCTTAGACTTAAAAGTGGGGGCATAATTTAAGGAACAGCAGATTGAATGATTTTAGGAAAGTGGCATTCTGCTCTCTCAGGATCACAGAACGGAGTCATCTGCTGATGAGTGTCGTGATTTGTATAATTCATGACAGCAATCCATGTGCACGGTCTTACAAATAATAGGCAGATGTGCCATTCCCATGAAATTAGCAGAGAGGGGGACATATTTGGTTCCAACTAGATTGATCGTTATCAACTCTTTTGATGGTTCAGAAAACTCTGGAGGATCCCTGCAAAGCTTCTGGGGCATAATTCTGACCAACAGTCATATTGTAACAGACAGACTCACAGGGGAACACTTTTCATTGAACAGTATTAATAAGGGTATGCTATGGTCCGGTTAGACCTGTGGAGCGTACTGGCCAATGTGAAATGCCACCACTTAAGGCAACAGAAGATTGCTAAAATGTGCCCAAATGGTTGAACATCAGTAGTAAATAGAAAATGAGGAAATGAGCATGTTTAGTTCATAAGAAGAGCCAGGAAGCATCTATGGAAAATAGGTTTTCAGGAGGAAAAATGTTGTTGCTTTTGAAAGTAATTTCTTTTTGGAAGAGCCACTAAATTAGGATGAATACCCATCATTAGTAATGGTGATAACTTATACCTTCCCACATACAGAAAGAGCCATGACCTGTGCATTCTGATTGGAGGAAATTACTAAACCTTCTTCCTCTAAGAATTTCAGAACACAGGAAGAATCTGTTTGTGAGTTCTCCGAGGGCAATGAGGTTTCTTCTCTGGCCGCAGAATAACTCCCTCAATGCCCATTTTTGTGCCATTGCCAGAGTAGGCACTCAACACAGAGAAGAAATATGTTCCCTGGAAGAATAATCATGCTGACTAGCACTGACGGGGCCCTTGCTATACGCAAGCAAGGCACCCCACTGGGTGTTTGTGTACAATGTCATTAATTCTTGTGGCAAGGTCTATTTTATAGAAAAGCAGACTGAGCCAGAGAGAGGGTAGGTACCTCGTTCAAAATGACATGACGTGACAGAGTTCCAAGAGGTCAGGTTCCAAAGCCCATGTGCTTTCCTGTCACTAGGTATGAATATGTAGGAATGGAGATGTCTGAGGAACCAGTGGGGTTTGGGGAGAGTATGGCTGGAATCTGTAGAAATTATTGAATCATGTTTGCCAAGATATAAGTAAAGACGAGCTTTAAAAGAAAGAATTAATTTTAGAAGAGGGAGCATTACAGATTACAGAGGGTTCAATACCATTTGTCCCATCTGTACTTCAGAACTAAGTACAGACCAATATTTACATCTCTGATACTGGGAGCTTGCTGAGAGCTTGGGTTAAGAATGTAATGTTTAGTAGGGGCTGGGTGCAGTGGCTCACACCTCTAAACCTAGCATTGTGGGAGGCCAGTGGCTCACACCTGTAATCCCAGCATTGTGGGACTGCATGAGCTCAGGAGTTTGAGACCAGTCTGAGCAAGAGCAGGACCCTGTCTCTGCTAAAAATAGAAAAACTAGCTGGGCATGGTGGTACATGGCTATAGTCCTGCTAGTCTGGAGGTTAAAGCAGGAGGATCACTTGAGCCAAAGAGTTTGAGTTTGCTGTGAGCTATGACACCCAGAGCATGGCACTCTACCCAGAGAAACAGAGTAAGACTCTGTCTC
>NW_003852408.1:8771476-8774754 GCF_000181295.1 Otolemur garnettii | reverse complement strand
GTGTAATGGGTTCACTTGTGTCCCCTAAGAAGATATGGCCAAGTCCTAACCCCTTGGAACCTCAGAATGTGTTATTATTTGGAAGAAGTGTCTTTGTGGATGTAACGAGAATAAGGAGCTCCAGAAGAGATCATCCTGAAGTTGGGGCTCTTAGATCCCCTGTCTTTATAAGAGACAGAAAAGGAGGAGACAGAGACACACAGAGGAAAGCCACATGAAGATAGAGGCAGACATTGAAGTGATGTGCCCAGAAGTTAAGCAACAGCAGGATTGCCAGAGCCATTGGAAGCTAGGAGAGAGGCATAGAGCAAATTCCTCCTCAGAGCTTCCAGAAGGAACTACCTTGCTGATGTTTTGATTTCAGATGTCTGGCCTCCAGCACTATGAGAGAATAAATTTCTGCAGTTTTAAGCCACCAAGTTCATGTTGATTTGTTACGGCAACCCTAGGGAACTAATATAGAGTGCCTGTCAAATTTATTTCTGTGGATCTGTTTACTGTGGCTCCCAGATTTCTCCCAGGAGGTCATAGTGCATCTGCAGAGAGCTGGTTTGAAAAGGGGAAACTGAGCTAGACATCCTGGTTTGGAAGTTAGAAATGGTCCCTTACTGTGGCCTCTTAGTCAGTAGTTTTTATGTTCTTGCTGTGGAACTGTGGAAACTGACACTAAAAAACAGACCATTAGGTTTGAATTACTTAACTCATCTTGATTCTTCTTTTAATTCCTCTGTGATGTGACCTTAAACAATTTATTCACTATCAGTTTCCTGGTCAGTAAATCAGGACTGAAACATCAGCTCCTTTACTCAGCCATCAGCCAGAGAGACAGAGCAGTCTACATTTAAAAAATGTGGTATGTCCTCAGCTCCTTCCTGAGTCGCCTCTCCCAGAGGTTGTTGCATGTCATCCCTCAGTGTTAAAGAGTTAGTGACAATCGCCATAGGGGGTTAATGTTCTGGTGGCAACATACTCCTGCACAGAGACATGAGGCAATGTCTCACTGGGTGCCTCCAGCAAGCCTGCTATGGAAACAAACTCCCAGAGCTCTCGGGAGGTGCTCTGGGTATACCTTTAGTGTCGCCACAGATTCAAAACACGCATCATGGGTCTATGATGGAGACTGATCCCTCCTTCCCAGGGGATAGGTCTACCCAGGCTGTGCTGTTCCAGGGGGCTCCTGAGGGTGACAGGCCTCAGATAGAGTCCACCAACATGAGCATGTATGAAAATGGAGCCTGCTCAGCCCACGGGAGATTCGGAGCTGCCAACTGCCCAGATCGTCTCCCCTCACCACGCTGTTGGTTTCCTGCTCCCGTGGGTTGTGGTGCAGCTAATGTAAGGGGTGATCCCTGCAGCATTTTGTCA
The DNA here is from genome assembly GCF_000181295.1 of Otolemur garnettii. Classification (NCBI taxonomy): domain Eukaryota; kingdom Metazoa; phylum Chordata; class Mammalia; order Primates; family Galagidae; genus Otolemur; species Otolemur garnettii. The sequence goes on along the minus strand of NW_003852408.1, from coordinate 8,773,389 downwards.
GCAGCATCACCTTTTGAAAACACGTCTTTGCCAGGAATGGGGAGAAATGTTCTGCTTTCTGCTGGTGAAGAAAACAGTGCTGTTGCTCCCTTTATCCACGTCAAAAATAACTCCATTTTCTCATTCGAATCTTTCAGGAAGCATTTAAGGGTAGCCTCTCTGTGCGGCCTCTCTTAGGTATTAGAGAGAGGGCGGTGAATATAACAAAAAAGTGTCTCCTCATGGAGCGTGCCTTCTGGTGGGGACAGAATAACAACACACCAATGGTAATAAATGTACAGTTGTCCTGGTGGTGAGAGGGATGTGAAGACAGAAGGGCAGGGCAGAGGGGCACAGGGAGTTTGTGGCGATATTACTCTGCGTAGGCTGCCATAGCAAATGCTGTGGACCGGGTGGCTCAAACACAGGCATTGACTTACTTATTTACTCATGCATTTATTCATTTATTTTTTGAGATAGGGTCTGCTCTCTTCTCCAGGTTATGGTGCAGTGGCATCATCACAGCTCACGGAAACTTCAAACTTCTGGGCTCAAGCAATCCTCCTTCCTCAGCCTCCAGAGAAGCTGGGGTTACAGGTGCACACCACCATGCTCAACTAAGTGTTGTATTTTTTTTTTTTTTTAATTGTAGAAACAGGTCCTTGCTATGTTGCTCAGACTGGTCTTGAACTCTTGGCCTTAAGCAGTACTCTCACCACAGCCTCTCAGGGTGCTAGGATTATAGACATGAGCCACTTTGTCTGGCTGAGAAATTTCTTTTCTCATAGTTCTAGAAGCTAGAATGTCTAAGATTAGGATGCTAGACAGCTGGGTTTCCGGTGAGGGCCTTCTTCCTGGCTTACAGACAACTAACTGTCTTTTTGCTGTTTCCTGGCATGGCAGAGAGGGGATGGGGAAATGAATGAACAAAAGTCTCTTCCTATAGGGACTTTAATCCCATCGGATCAGGACTCTCCTTATGATGTCTTTTAACCTTAACTGTTTCCTTGCTCTAAATAAGGTCACATTGAGGGTTAGAGCTTCCACCTGTGGATCTGGGGGACACAGAATCCAGTCCACAGCAGGGGATGATGGAGGTTGCCATTTTATGTAGGATGGCAGCTTTATCTTCCCTGAAGTGAGAGTGTGAAAAGGAATGAAGGGATGAAACTTGTGGATAACTAGAGAATGCTTTCCAGACAGAGAAAAGAGCAAGGGCAGAGTCCCCAAGATAAGAATGTGCTTGGGGAGTGTGAGCAGTAGCCAGGAGGCCATGGGTCTGGAATGCAGGAGCCAGGGAGAGCTCAGGCTGGACTTGTGAGAGGTTCAAGGGTTGTAGCAGGCCGTGTGATACTTCATAGGTCACTGTAGCCCCTGAGTGACGTGCTGTGCTGTGAGGGTTTAAAGGGTCTCCTTGGCTTCTGTGCTGAGCAGCAAGTTCTGAAGCAGGCAGTGCTGGCGCTGGCAGTGGCAGGGGCGACTGGTGGTGTAATTCTTCCTTCCTGTGGGAGTGAGTTTCCAAAGTCGGCTGACAACAGCTCTTCCCCAACTTGTATGTGTGTATCTTCCCACATTGGGAGGTAGGTAGGGCTTCTTGCCCCCTCTTGCATCTGGGCTGCTCTTATGATGGGCTCTGACCATTAGAATGCAGGGGAAGTGGCATTTTTGGACTTCTGAAGAAGATGGGCCATTTCCACTCCTTGCCTCTTGAAACCCATAGGCACATGGAGCTACCACATGGGGAGAACTGTGGGGCTGTGGGTGACAGTCCCAGCTGAGATACCACCTGTCACCCACGTGTGATGTCCTGACTTTCAGCCCAGTCAAGGGTCTGAAGCCTGCAGTCCTTGCCAATATTACATGGAAGAGTCATTCAGCAAAGTCAGGGAAAAATAAAAGAGCTGTTGTCTTGCCTCAAGTTTAATGGCTATTCA
>NW_003852408.1:8770332-8770961 GCF_000181295.1 Otolemur garnettii | reverse complement strand
GGGAGCAGACTGTGCGACTCTGAGGCTGAAAACCCTTCATTGCTACTGCAGTATCTTGGCTTTAGTCAACCTAAGAAGCATTACTTGTGTATTAGTTTCCTAGTGATTGTAATAGATTACCATGGTGGCTTAAAATAACATCCATTTCTTAGCTCACAATCTTGTAGGTTAAAAGTCCAGAAATGAGGTGGTTGGGTTTTCTGCTCAGGGCCCCAGAAGCTACAGGCAAGTTGAGCAGTTGTCTGTGGGCTTTGAGGGAAGAATCAACTTCCAAGTTCATTCAGGGTATTGGCAGCCTGTGTTCCTTAGAGTTGTAGGATTAAGGTCCCATTTCCTTGCAGGCTTTCAGCCAGGGGCTGCTCTGAGCTCCTCTGAGCTGCCCTCATTCTTTGTCAGATGGCTTTGTCGACATTCAAGCCAGCCAGGCTATGTCAAATCCTTCCCCAGTGCCAAATTTCTGACTTCTGTGATGAGCTGGAGAAAATGTTCTTTTAAAGGGCTCGTGATACTAGGTCAGGCTCACCTGGACAATCTCCCTATCTTAAGGTCACTTGTGCCATATAACCTAACTAGTCATGGGAAGAAAAGCCTTCATACTTACAGTCCAGGGCATTATGCAGGTGGCATAC
>NW_003852408.1:8766715-8769799 GCF_000181295.1 Otolemur garnettii | reverse complement strand
TTATTTATTTTTTTCAGTAGAGATGGGGGTCTTTCTTTTGCTCAGGCTGGTCCTGAATTCCTGAGCTCAGGCAATCGACCTACTGCAGCCTCCCAAAGTGCTAGGATTACAGACATGAGCTACCATGCCTGGCTTTGGTTTTTGACTGGAAGAGGAAAGGGGTGTTTTTTGTTCTCTAGAGTGCAGAATAACTTATCATATTACCCTGCTCAGTATGAATTAATCTTGAGCCTCTGTGGAGAAAGAGCTCTTACGTGTGAAGCGGGAAGCAGGTGAACTCAGGGAAGACTTTTGCAAGACGCTGATTCTCTGAGGACGTCTGCAGGATTTCAGAACCTGAGTGTGGAGGGCCTGACTGTCCCTCCAGGGTGTGCCACACCCCTTGTACACCTATTTCAGTGTTGACTTCCAATGTGGAAATATCCGGAAGAGGAGCGAGTGTGGCCAGCGCTCCAGGTGCGCATAAGAGCGGAGGAACGTGGAAGTCCTCTCACAGTTCTGCCCTGGGGAGATAAGGTGCAAAGACTTCTTAAAAAAAAAAAAAATTAATGAAAAGTTTATTTTTAAAATATCAGTGACATTTTCTAATGTCTAGAGAAGAATGACAATTATGAAGTTAATTTCTATTTTATCATCACATCTAGAAATATTTTTATCTTTTCTTTTTCTAGACGTTGCAATGATCACAAGCTTATTTTGCTGTGCTGCTGATAACAAGAAACCTTCTCTGCCTGCCTCACCCAATTGTTTAAGGTCTTCTTGATTATCTGACTCAGGGTTGCAATGCTGCCTCCTGGGTACTGGGGACCTTTGTGAAGAATTTAATTAGTCACTTCATTTAAAAGATGTCCAGACATCCACAAGGGATATTTAACCTAGTGTTGTGTTTCTACTAGTATATATATCACATAAAATTAGACAAGAATGAGTTTTACATTTGTGATGTCTAAGGGTCCAAGGTTTAAGTATGTGTTTATGAGAAATTTGCTTCTAGTCTGTTCTTTCTAAGAATAGTTTCACTGGCCATCCCGTCCCCTCTCTCTGTAACCAGAGGTTCTGGAGTGTTCTCTCACTGATAAAGGAACAATGTCCTTTGGGTGGGAGACTGAGGGTGGGAGTGTAACTTTTCCATCCTTAGGTACAGTGCGCAGTATAAAGAACATCTGTCTTTTTCAAAACTGTCCAGCTTACTCCTACTTCAGAATCTTTGTTCATGCTGTTCCCTTGCCTGAAATTCTCCTCCCCTAGATTTCCAAAGGGCTCAGAGACGTCCATCATTCCTGAAGGTGCTCAGACACGACCTGCTCACAGAGGCTGTCCTGGGCCTTTCTGTCACTCATGTTGTCTGGCTTCATTTTTTTCATAACATTCGTATAACTATCTGAAATGATGATATTAGAAGTTTCCTTTTGTAACCTATAACTTTTGATATTATTTTTAAATAGCTGATTCAGGATCAAAGCTGAGGTTAAATAGATACCCCCAAATTTCTAAAAATAGCCATAAAATATCAGGCCCTGGCCCCTTCCCTGGGTCTGACTATATGGTTATAGATGTGGCCCTGTTACCCTCAGTAGATGGGGACCTGGGGTGGGGTTCTTGGGAAGGAAAGGGGTAAGGGAAAGAGATCAGGAGTCAGGGGCCGCTGGCCTCCTGTAATGGCCATCAACTTGCCCCACCAGGTGACCTTGGATCTCCAAGGGAATCGTTCCTAGAGTCTGTGGACTTCAGTGGAGAGATAATTGGCTAAGCTGTAGAATCAGCAGGTTTGCACTGACACAGACATCTTGGGAGATGGCAAGGAAATAACTCTAAGAGCTTAATATGTGTGTCAGGGGGTCTTGGGTTATTAGTGAACACCCAGAGTATTGTTTGCTTCTGACCTGGAATTGTCTGCAGGTGGGGCATTTAATAAGCAAATGGGGCCAAAATTGTGAGTAAAGACTGTAACCTGGTGTACCTTGGAGGGATAACATTACTTTGGTCCTTAGAGGCCTCCTGTGGTGGGGGTCCTACCACCCATGTCAAGGAGCACAGAGGTTCCAGGAATGCACAAGAGTGCAGTCTTGATCAGGTGACAAGGGAAGTACACTCACCAGAGAGTATCGGCCTGAGCTCAGCATCCCCAGACACACGCCCATGACCTGTGCCAGGACGCTGCCATTGCCAGATGGTCCAGCAGATGCTTTTCTAATGAAGATTTATCAACCAGGCTCAGCTCAGTAGTAAGATGTGATAGCAACAGGGGGCATCAGCGTGTGGTCGTCGGCTAGAGGCTTGTCCAAAGCAGGATGTGTGGTCACTTGATGAGCATTTCATTATCTGGAAGGAACTCTGGACATAGTAAGGCATGTTTACAGGATTTCATTGAAGCAGATATTTTTTAAATGTGAAGAAAGGTTCTGTGCAGGAATATGACTCAAGAGGGAAGGGCATTTCTCAAAATGCATGAGGCAGAAGAGGAAGTCTCTAAAACTAGTCAGATGGTTCCCTGGGGAGCGCTCCAGTGAGTGTGCATTTTAAAGGTCAGGTACATAAACGTAAGTGACCAATAGGTAACTAAGAATGGCAGCAAAGCATGTATTGTGAAAGCTAACCAGACTCGGCACTTGTGAGAAGGGAAGGAAACCGAAAACATCATGTTTACTCTCGGAACCAGAATTGGAGCCAAGATGGCCCAGAACAATGTTTGGCGAGATTGGCGCCACACTAGTGGGTGGAATTTCCTTCCTCCGATTTCCTTTCCACCTTTCTTTCCATCTCCCGAGCCAATGGACCTCAAACTGGGTGAGCGCGGGAGAAGCATCATCGAAAGGAATTTAAATGTGAACAATGGAGAAATCTGTCATGGGCCAAAGATGGTAACCATTCAATTTTTGCCAAAGTTATGCATAGAGTTAATACAAATTTTAATCCAAATACCCGTGGATGTATGTTCCTCAAAGCACATAGGGAAGAATGATCTCAGGGGCACAAGACATTATTTATAGATAAAAACTGGGAATAATCCAGCAGGATGTGTAAGGAAATTGCTGTGGGGGCACTCAGCACACTCCATGCCGCGATGACGATGAGCATCTATGC
>NW_003852408.1:8762866-8766286 GCF_000181295.1 Otolemur garnettii | reverse complement strand
AGGGGAGAGAAAGAGAAAAAGAGAGAGAGGAGGTTTGTGTTGAGTAACTGGCTACGTGGTTGTGGACCTGACAGGTCCCAGGATCTGCGGTGAGCAAACCGGCCCTGGAGAGCTGGTGCTGCACTTCTAGCCTGAAGCTGTCAGGCTGGAGACCCAGGAAGAGCTGATATTTCAGTCTGAGTACAAAGGCAGGCTATAAAACTGGTGTCTCAGCCCAAAGGCAGTTGGGTGGCAGCAACTATTCAGGCTATCAGATGAGTGGATGAGGCCCACCCACATTAGGGAGGGCCATCTGCTTCATGCAGTCTATTGCTTCAGATGTTAATCTCATCCAGAAACACCCTCACAGACATGCCCAGAATAATGTTTAACCACGTAGCTGTGTGTCCTGGGTCCCAGTAAAGCTGTTACATAGAATTAGCCATTACAAGCCCATCCCCCATCAACATGGGGCCCACAGACATGTCTTTAAGTCACACTTAATCTTCAAACAAAGACAGTAACAAGGTCATAATTCCGCCCAGTGCAACACAACAATCCTGTGTACGAGCAAAAATGAGTAACCCCTTTTCCATCAAAGGATGTGGAATCCTTGAGTGATGTTTAGTCTTTTCCTTGATATTCCTTAACGTAAATATGGGATAAATAGGATATAAAGTTAACAGCACATAAACACTGTGATGTGAAGTTAATGTTTTTTTTCTTTATTAAATCATAGCAGTATACATTAATACTATCATGGGGTACAGTGTACTGTTTCTGTATACAATTTGAAATACTTTCATCCAACTGGTTAACATAGCCTTCATGTCTTTTTCTTAGTTATTGTATTGTCAAGACATTTATATTCTATATTTAGAGAGATTCACATGTACCCTTATAGGATGAACCCTAGGCGTGATCCCACCAATCACCCTTCCTTCAACCCCCCCCTCCTCTCCTTTCCCTCTCCCCTCTCCTCATATTCCTGGGCTAAAATTGGGTGATAACTTTCCTATGAAAGCTATAAATTAGTTTCATAGTAGGGCTGAGTACATCGGATACTTTTTCTTCCATTCTTGGGATACTTTGCTAAGAAGAATAGTTTCCAGCACCATCCATGTAAGTCGACACGTCTTATGTTACATGGTAAAGGAATAAGAAAGGGAGGAAAAGAAAAATATCTGCTTTAACCCCCCCCCCATACCCCCAAGCATATTCACAGTCAAATAAGGAGGAAATATTCATGACAATTACAATGCTGTGTCTCTAAGTGTCATATGGTCATTTTTAACTGACTTCTGTCACTGGTATTTAACTGGTATTTTTAACTGTCTTCTGTCACTACCCATTTTGTATTCCCTTTGCCTTCAGCAAGCACCTCAGCTGGTCATGGTTCTTTATCTGGTGCAATGACCTGACCTTTCACTCTGGGCCATTAGTCCTGCCTGGATTGGGTACTTTTTGTTTTCCACTGGACTTAGGACAGGGCTGGGTGAAAGTGAGACACTCCATAAGGGATCTCCTGTATTCCAGACATATTCATCTTCCTTACCTTGGAAGGCAGGATCAGTCATTCCAGCCAACACAGTGACTCTCTTGTTTGCCTGTTGATTCAGAGGCACGAGGAGCCCAAAGTGGGCAGCAGTCTTCACTCCCAGTTCAATGGAATCATTGTTGTGTCCCCTGGTCAAAGCATTCCTCCCTCTGGAACCAAAACCTCTAGGCCAGCAGAGCCTGAAGTCTTTGGATCAAACAAAAATTTCGCTAGTGGGTCACTAAGGGTGAAGATGAGTGGTGCTTCGAATGAATCTTGGCTATGGCAGAAACAGTTCCATATTTTGAACTTGGATTCAGAGCACATACAGCCTTCCAGAGAACCCTGCCCTGACCCTGCAAGATGCTGCTGCCTATTTGGTGTGGTAACTGACTCTTCGATAGGCTATTCCACCTTTCCATTAAGTCAGCTGCTTCAGGGTAGTGCTAAAGGTGGTCAAACCAGTGAATTCCATGTGCATGGGCCAGTTGCTGCATTTCATTTCCGATGAAGTGAGTTCCTTGATTAGTGGTTATGCTATGAGGGATACCAGAACTGTGGAGAAGGCATTCTGTTAAGTCCATAGGTGGTAGTTTTGGCAGAAGCGTTGCATGCAAAGAAGGTAAGTCCAGGAAGTGGCCCAGTGTAAACAGCCTGCCACTAGGGGGTTGGCTGATCACCCCAGGGAATGGTGCCATAGCAGGGCCTCTGTGTCTGTCTCTGCTGTTGGCAGATTGAGGTATCAGAGATGGCTGTAACTAGCGTGGCCTTGGTGAATGAAGTTCACATACTAGAATGATGCATACATTCCATCCCTGCCGCCATAGCCACTTTGTTCATGAACCCACTAGGGAAAGAATCTGACCAGTATTTAAAGTATCCTACCCACTCGATCTCTGCTGAGGTCACCTTTTGATGAGCATTCACATGGAACACCAATATTTTCCCATTTTCCCAACCATTCAGAGGTCTATATATCCACATACCTCTTCCCCAAACTTCCTTGTCACCAATTTTCCAATCACGTTTCTTCCAAGTTCAGGGTGGTGTGGCCATAGCATCACGTGGAATGGATGGCCAAACCAATGATCACAGCCCAAGAACTGGTATATATTGTCACATGTCTGGCAATTTCTCCTTCCAAGCACAATGAATGGCCACGAGCACCACTTAAAGCTCTGTCCACTGGGAGGATTTCCCTTCTCAGTGATCTTCGAGGATGTCACAGAGGTACTGCAGTGCTTCACCTGTCCACTTTCAGGTGATACCTACATGTGACACAGAACCATCTACAAATCAGGTGCCAATTTTCTCTTCCTCTTTTAAATGATTGGGTGAACTCCCAGTAAAGCCAGAGGTGCAAGCTGGGAGGTGGCAGGGTAGCATGAAAGGGGCCACTTCTTCATGGGAATTGCTTGTGCCTCCAGGGCCTGCTCAGGCCCAATCTCAGACACACCGTTCCACATGGTGGCTATGGCCACACCATCCTGAACGCACAAATCTCGTGTAATCTCGGAAGCTAAGCAGGATTGGGCCCGGTTAGCACTTGGGTGGGAGACCACTCTGCATGAAGATGTTGTGTACACCCAACTCCCTGGCTTGGTGGGCTACACAGCACCCAGCTCAGGGAGGCAGCTCAGGTTGAATGATAGCTTTGTGGCCCGTGTTAAGCATTCAGCATTCTACTAAGGCCTAGTAGCAAGTCTATGCTGCCTACGGGGATCTGTCAGCAGCTCCAAACAGCATCCCTATCTGTCACTGCATGTGAGCACACTGGACCTTCTGGAGCGCATGGCCCGAGTGGCAGTGCAGCTTGTACAGCAGTATGGACCTGCACATGGCCTTCTTTCATTCTGGGCACCAAGTAGCCATTCAGCAAATGAGCTGGAGTAACACAACCAAAT
>NW_003852408.1:8760744-8762248 GCF_000181295.1 Otolemur garnettii | reverse complement strand
GAAGAAAAAGGTGATCAAGATACACGCAAAACCAAATTATGGTGTAGGGCTGGAGAGTTAAGAGCCCTGTGGCGGGATTGTAAGATGCTTTACTGGCAAACTGCTTTTGGTGGGGTCTTGTTTTCAGGGATGGAGGAAAAGGCATTTTCCAGATCAATAGCTGCATACTGGGTACTGGGATATGTGCTAATTTGCTCAATCAATAAAACTATATCTGGTATAGAAACTGCAGTTAGAGCTGCAAACTGAATGAGATTATGGTAATTCACTGTTGTTCTCCAAAATGCAGCTGTCCTCTCCACACGCCGGGCAGGAGGCTTGAATGGGGATGGACGCACTGGGAATCACCACCCCTGCATCCTTCAAATCACTGATGGTGGCACGAATCTTTGCAATCCCTCCAGAGATTCAGTATTGCTTTTAGTTTACCATTTTCCTTCCTAGTGGCTTCCACTTGGCCTTCCCACCATCCTAGACCTCACAGGTCTGGCAACCAGCACAGCAATTCTGGTAGCTGTCTAGAATATGTATCCCAATGATCACACTCAGAAAAATCATGAACAAAAATAAACAAAACACTAATTATATTATGTAACCTAAAATGGACAATGAAATCATCAGGTGAGTTCATATTTATGGTTTTCACTTTTAAAACTGTGGGATAATTACAAGCAATCTACCAACTTACTTCCCACCCCAAATAAATAAGAGCTAGGGAGTCTTCACGTGGCAGAAAAATTGAGTTGGAATTATTTTAATATGGTGCCTAATATAAAGGAATGGTTTTCAACAATATTCTTGGAAGCACTGGCAAAATATCTAGGGTAAAGTTAAATTTATAGCCTAACCCTACAGCTATGACGAAAATATTAAAAAGTCAAATCTAAGATGTGAATTATGAAAAAAACTGGAGATGGAGAAAGCTTTATAGTGTAAAATACGACCACACATACTATAAGCCTTAATAAAATTTATTGTCCTAGGTCTAGTAATCCTAATGCTAAGAAAACGTACTGAAAACTCAGAAATGAGACAGACTTTTGAATAAGGGTTTTTATTTCAGCATAATTTATAATTCTAAAAATATGCAACAATAGAGAAATGCTTAAATAGACTATAATATTTAGTAATATAATATAGTATTACATAGTCTTCAACAAGAAGAACCTAAATACATTAGAGAATTTTTTTTTTTTTTTGCAGTTTTTGGCTGAGGCTGGGCTTGAACCCACCACCTCCGGCATATGGGGCCGGTGCCCTACTCCTCTGAGCCACAAGTGCTGCCCCCAAATATTTTTACTATAAGTATACTGCAGAAACAAAAAAAAGCTTACTAACTTATACTGTAATGTTAAGTTAAAAAATGAGAAAAGGGCTCGGCGCCTATAGCTCAACCGGCTAAGGCGCCAGCCACGTACACCTAAGGTGACGGGTTCGAATCCCCAGCCCAGACCCGCCAAACAACAATGATGGCTGCAACCAAAAAATAGCCGGGCGTTGTGGC
>NW_003852408.1:8756835-8760634 GCF_000181295.1 Otolemur garnettii | reverse complement strand
CACATGGAGCTAACCACTGTTAAAGTTTTTTTGAATATATTTTCAGAGTTTTCTTGGTGTATAGATATTTATGTATAAATTTTAAATAGAAAGTATAATGATGCCTTAGGCCATATTTTATAGCTTCCTTTTTATCAAAACATATTTTATGAAAATAAATTTTATGCTAAAAATTGGACTAGCTACATAGAATTTTGTTTAATGCAAGTGATTTATTTAATCATTCCCATATTGTCTGTTGTTCCCACTTTTTCCTTTTCCTATAATGTTCAATACTGTGAAGATTAATCCTATAGCTAACACACAGTTTTAAAGAGTTACTTTAGGATTTTTCAAGCCAGAAAAATATTATAAAGCTTATGTTCTGAAATGAATATAAAATTATCAACATGAATAGGAAATGGCCTCTAAAATGATAGAAAATTTAATAAGAAAGTTACCTTAGTTTTTAATTTCCAGATGTATAAAAACAACTTAAAATGTTTAAAGACATGAATGTGTGTAGTTAAAAAGTCAAATGTCTCAGGAGGTTTTCCAGGAAAAGCAGCTCAGTGAAAAAGAGTGAAGCTTATTGTCTAATGTCTAGGGTGAAAGAATAGCGGTTAATCTTTTATGTTTTGGAAATCCTAATGTAAGAATGTTAAGGTCATTTTTGGGGAAATATGAATTCCCACAATAAGGGCTTAGCTTCCTTAAATCTTCACTCAATCTTTAAGAAAACTCTCCTTCCTGGAAGGGGAAAGCCTGTTTACTGCACATCTGCCTCCTGGGGTGAAGGTTGTCTTGACCCATCAGTCTACAGACTTCAATTGTGCCTTTGTCCCATATTGGGTCCCAAGACTCGCCCTGACCCTCTGTTGTACCTAGAATTCCCAATTCAACCATTCCTATGGTTCTCAAGAGCAGATCATCTCCCTTCACAGACGCTTACTGTCTTAGTTCATTTCATGTTGCTAGAGCAGAGTACCTGAGATTGGGTAATTTATAAAGAAAAGAAGTTTATTTAGCACACAATTCTGGTGACTAAAAAGTCCAAAATTGGGCAACCCCTCTGGTAAGCATTTCATGCTGCTTTGACAAGTGATGGGAAAAGTGGAAGGAAGGAGCAAACAGACCACCATGAGAAGAAATAACCCACTCTCCCAGTAACTAATCCAATCCCACTAGAGTGAGAGCTCACTCCCAAGTGATGCCATCAATCCATTAACGAGCGGTCTGCCCCCCATGACCCAAACACCGCCACTAGGCCCCATCTCCCACTGCTGCCCCAATGGAAAAGCCAAATTTCAGCCCGCGTTTTAGGGACAAATCCTCACCCACCTCCACCTATTCCTGATGATATTTTCTTTCTCGTGCTTCACTGACTACTCCTCCTTCTGATTTCCATTTTTCTAGTTATCTGTTGAAATCTTGAATGTACGGATAGTCCCCCTTTTCTCTTCTCTGTTGTGACTTTATGCCTGTTATTATTGTTGTTAATGTTATTATTTTTATTATCATTCCTTTGAAATAAATGGAACGGAGGTGCAGGTAGGAGAGATGAGTCTGTCCAATGTGCTACCTTAAACTGGCAGGTACCTGCTTATTTTCAACATGCTTAATGAATGATTTTCACATGGGCAACCTGTGTGCTTAGCAAATTCCTATCACTAAAGCTCAATTTCTTCATTTGTAATATAACTGTAAGAAAACATGCCCTATCTACTGCCTAGATGAGATCAAAAGGAAATTATCATATCCCTGCAAAAAAGCTTCACACTGCGAGGGATTCTTTTATTCTCTCTATTTTCTCCCTTTTGAGATATGGTTACTTCATCTTATCATCTGCCTCATAAAGGAGGTTTCATAAAGAATATAGACTCCTTCCCTTCTAAACCTATTTTATGCTAAACGAGATGCAATATGATTTTTTAATGATCAAGCTATTTGAATGACCAAGCTATTCAAAATGGGGTTACTTTTAGAATAAGTTTTTATTGTGCTTTTTTTTTTATTATTTCAAAATGTCATGGGTCTTAGCAAAATATTATAATAGGTGAGACCACGACAGGATTTTTTTTCCTAATTACAAAAACCTATTAGCTGATAAAAGAAGAATTAATGTACTTATGAAACCTCTAATCAATATGCTAATTGAAAAGATAGTTCTTTTTCACTGTTGTCAGATCATAAGGCTCTTAGGTGTAACTCTTTCATCAGCCCCTAAATGTGAGCTTGATTGTGCAACCTTGACTACTGGCAAATTTATTCTTGACATGCCATTCCTATAATGCCTTCCCTTATGCATTCCAGCTGACTTAAAGGCAAATTCAAAATGATTGCTATAACCACGTTTTTATCCTCTATCATTTGCTGCTGTGACTCAGCACATTTCACTTTTTGGTGAGTGAAAACTAGCTAGGGCATTTTGCCTGTGGTCTTGCACAGGATTTCCTGTCTAGTCATCAAGCCATTAATCTAAAAACATCAGCAATAAGCATTAATCATTAATGCTAAAATACAGTGTTGTCATTGCACAAGGGGTCAGAAAGAGTATAGAATATGTCCATTGCTAGAAAGCAAAGAATGCAACACCTATTTCCAGGCCCCTCAAATTATGATACTTGAAAGTGATTACCAGGTGGTGCCTGTGGCTCAAGGAGTAGGGCGCCGGCCCCATATATCGGAGGTGGCGGGTTCAAGCCTGACACGGGCCAAAACTGCAAAGAAAAAAAATAAAAAAGAAAGTGATTACCATATCATAGCCTGCTACTGTAGGAATAACACCATTAAGAACCATTACTTTCCTATATATTAATTCACAATTCAATTCCATTTGTGAAGAAGGAAAACTTAAACACAGAGTATTTTAGCAAATAGATCACACATCTGAGGGATGGCAGTTATTTCCATAACTTAACCCTATGATTCCCCCAGAAAGTCATAATTCTTAGTGATTTTTGACAGCTTTTACAATTAATATAAGATTTTCCTAATTATATTTTTATTTGTATTTCTTAATTCAGCAGAAGAGCCAAATACCAGGATTTACAGAGCTTGGCATTTGAACTTACCTTTTTATTCCAAGAGAGCTGCAGAGATATAGCTATGCTAATGTTTTTAAAGCTTTCTTGATTATAGGAATCATTCAGAATCATTTAAGGTATGCATTAGTTGGATATCCCAAAGCTCAATAGCTTGACACAACCATCTGTTTTTGCCTGCAAAACTGTGGGCTGTCTGGTCCTGCCAACTGAGATTCTGCAGGCCGGCTTGTCTTGGTTGATCTTGGCTAGGCTCACTTGTGATTCTGCAGACAGCTCTCAGATGTATTTGGATGGTCTTGCTCATATCTCTGATGGCTGGCTGGCTGTTAACTGGGGCAACAGGGTGGCAGGGTCCACATGTCTCTAATAATTCAGCAGACTAAATTAGATTTGCTCACATGGTGATAGCAAACAAGAGCACAAATATAGAAGCAAGAAGCAAGCAAAGCTTTTTGAGATGTAAGCTCAGAACTGGCCCTGTGTTACTTCTGTCATATTCTACTTGTCAAAAGCAAGTTATATGACCAGCCTGGATTTAAGAATGGGAAAATAGACTTTACTTCTTCAGGAAAGGAGTTGTGATGACACATTGCAAGCAGCATGGACAAAGGGAAGGAGGAAAATTCTGGGCATCTTTGTAAAATATCCATCTCAGGGTACATGTTTAAAAATGCAGATTCCCAGGCTCTGCCTCAGAGATCAATGTCTCTTCCCAGACCAAACAAGCCTGTCAACTCTATTCAATAATGCACCCATGCAGTGTTCTCAGAAAA
>NW_003852408.1:8730086-8756685 GCF_000181295.1 Otolemur garnettii | reverse complement strand
TTTTTTTTTTTTTTGCAGTTTTTGGCCAGGGTCAGGTTTGAACAGCCACCTCTGGTATATGGGGCCAGCACCCTCCTCCTCCAAGCCACAGGCACTGCCCAATTAGGCTGAACATTTCAGTCAGTCAGTTCTCCTTTGGAAACATGAGGCAGTAATAGGTCCCAGGGATGGATTATAGCTCATAATATTTGTGTGCCAGTGTTACTGGCCACTGACCAAGTTTATCCTTCAAAATACTGGCCCTATAACAAAGCATTACTAAATTCACTTCCTCAACAAATAATTTATTGATTATCTATTATGTGCCCTGTAAGCATAACATATTAGACACAGGCTTGTGCTTAAACATCGGTTTTGCTAGAGGAAAGAGAAGAACTCAATTGCCAGAAATTTTTCTAAGAATGACTTAAAATTAGTAAGATTAAGCAAATAATATATTTTATTACATGTGCATTTGCTCTAAACATTGACAAAAGCTTTTATCTTAAGAATTCAGGTAACTTTTTTCTATAGACATCTAAGAGAATTTAATATTCAGATTCAAAATTAGCACCTTTAAGTTTTGTACTCTTTTATTTCCTTTCTTTGTTGAAGTATCTTGGTTACTTGAAATTTAGTAAAATAAAGACTTGCAACAAACATAAAAATAACCTAAATTCACAATGTGATGTAGGTTAAAAAGAAAATTTTCTTTCTTTTTATCTTTCTTTTTTTTTTGAGATAGAGTCTCACTTTATCACCTATGGTAGAGTGCAGTGGCATCACAGCTCACAGCAACCTCCAGCTCTTGGCTTAGGTGATTCTCTTGCCTCAGCCTCCCAAGTAGCTGGGACTACAGGTGCCTGTCACAATGCCTGGCTATTTTTTTGTTGCAGTTTGGCCTGGGCTGCGTTCAAACCCGCCACCCTTGGTATATGGGACCAGTGCCCTACCCAGTGAGTCACAGGTGCTGCCCAGAAAATTTTATTTCTTGCCAAAGAAATTGGCATGTATTAGACCACTTAAATGTTTATAGCTAATGAACTATATCAAGGGGTCCCTCATGTATTTACTAGTCTATAATAATGGTTCTTAAATAATGAGTCTTTTCCTCCTTTTGGGAAAATTTTATTGAGTGCCTATTAAATGCTAAGCATGTGGGATCTATCAGAAAACAAAACAAAGATTCCTATTTCTGGCATACAGAAATTCAAACAATTCCCTAATCTCTAATGGATTTCAGTATTGGTGGCTCAGTCAGCTTGGGCTGGTACATGTATAACAAAACACATATACTATAGGCTGGGTGGCTTAAATAATAGATGTTTATTCCTCACAGTTCTGGAGGCTGGCAGGTCCAAGATCAAGGCACTGGCAGATTTGGTTTCTGGGCTCTTTCTTTGTGTTGCTACCTTCTTTCTATAACCTCACATGGCAGAGAGGAAGCTCTGGCATCTCATTTTCTTCTTAGAAAGGCACCAATCCTGGCTCGGCTCCTGTCACTCAGCAGCTAGGGTACCAGCCATACACACTGGAGCTGGCAGGTTTGAACCCAGCCTGGGCCTGCCAAATCAACAATGACAACTACACCAAAAAATAGTCAGGCATTCTGACAGGTCCCTGTAGGCCCAGCTACTTGGGAGACTAAGGCAAGAAAATCACTTAAGCCCAAGAGCTTGAGATTGCTGTGAGCTGTGATGCCTAGCACTCTACCAAGGGCAACATCGTGAGACTCTGTTTCAAAAAGAAAGAAAGAAAGAAAGAAAGAAAGAAAGAAAGAAAGAAAGAAAGGAAGGAAGGAAGGAAGGAAGGAAGGAAGGAAGGAAGGCAGGCACCAATCCCATGGGATGGTACTCTCAAGACCTAATCACCTCCTAAAAACCTTGCTTCCTAATACCATCACACTGGGGCTTAGGGCTTGAACACATGAATTTTTTGGAGGGAAGGGACATGAATATTCAGTCCATAACAGAGACAGGACCTTGTACTTCAAGTAAAAAATTAGGAAGACGGTGAGGCAAATACCATTCTGTAGAAGCACTCTTTTGGTAAATTTTCCCCAGAAGGTTCTGATTTCTAAAGATATCAACCGTACCTCTTCTGAAAAGTCATCTATTTAAATGATGAAGCTCTGGAAAATAAAGATGGGAAATACTTTTTAAGGAGACTGGGGCTCTGACAGTGTCTGGGGAGGAGCCTGGGAATTTGGCTACTCAGGATTCCCAGAAAGGCCCAGTCTGAGCCTCGGCAAGGAGCTGGCCATGCGAGGCGAGGCGAGGCGTCCTCCAGCTGTGGGGCTCTCGGGCCAGGGCCCACAGGAAGCTGAGGGCGTGGCTGGCGAGGGCTGAAGGAAAATTCCAGAGCCGAGAGGCACTGCTTTGGGGACGCCACAGTGTCTTCAGCCTGGGCTTCATTACACAAACAATAACACGAAACCTCAGAAAACAACAAAAAAGAATGACTCCTAAATGGGGCTCTTCAGAAATGAAATAAAATAAATAGCATGTAAGTAGTTTGTTTTGTTAGAGAGAAAAAAAGGAGGATTTCAGCCTTCAGGCCTTCTTAATAAAAGAACTGTCAAAAGAGAGAAGATATCTCAGAGGAAGCAGAAAGGATGTGATGAACCCCAGGGAAGGCTGTCTGGGGGAAGTCCAAGTTCAGAGGAAGCTGTGGCTGAGGCTGTTCCTGGCCTGAGTAGTCGCCAGAAACCTGAGCAGAGAAAGAAGCCTGCGAGGTGAAGCAGAGGAGCCCGAACTCTGTGAGTGCTTTGGGCCAGAGCATGGCTGGAGTCCGAAAGCCAGTGAGGTCCAGGAGCTCACGGTCCTCCTGGGCCACATCATCCCTCTCTTCTCCACACCCTTTGCAGTCAGCTCCTTGTGGAACAAGCCACGGCCCATTCCCACCAAATGGCTGCCAACATCTGCAGTCTGGTTCTTCTGTTTCTTTAGGGCCCTAGGAGGTTGGCCAGATAAGCAATTAATTAGGCCGATCAATAGAATATATACTCTCCTACATATCATGGCTTATATAATACATTATAAATATGGAATTCATTATCTGTAGTATAATATCTATCTACATGTGCAAGGTACATATGGTGAGAACAACTTGTAAGGTTAGAACTGAACCAAGCGATCCGCCAGAAGAGGGGTTGCAAAATTGGAAATGTTTTAAAGAGAGAGTGCATCTGGCCAATCTTAAAGGTAGGATCGATTAGCAATTAGGCTTTAGGTCCGGGCTCAGTGGCTCAGGCCTATAACCCTAACCCTCGGGAGGCTGAGGTGGGAGGATCACTTCAGCTCAGGATGTTGTGGTGAGCACCCAGCTACTCCGAAGGCGGAGGCAGGAGGATTGCTTGAACCCAGGAGTCTGAGGTTGCTGTGAGCTAGGCTGACACCACAGCCCTCTAACTTGGGCAACAGAGTGAGACTCTGTCTCAAAAAAAAAAAAAAAAGAACTGTGCTTGGTTTTTCTCAGATCTCCGTCAATTCCGAGCTGCGTGACCACCAGCAAATCACGGAATTTCTCTTGCCCCAACTTTGCTTTTGTAATTTGTGGATATTGACGCCTCTTGAGGTTGTTTGAGGGTTAGATGAGCTCGTCAGTGAGAAGAGCTCAGAGCAGCAACTGGCCCACCATAAGCACTCAGTAAAGAAATGACTCTGACAGTCCCTGCTTGAACGAGTTGTCAGAACGGTCAGAGTGGTTGTTGCAATTTAAATGCCTTCAGTGACCGGGCAGGTGTGGGCCTTGCAGGACACCACGCTGGGGGAGTCACTAGGGACTCGTGTGAGTTGGAGGGCGCTTGGCTGCTCTTGTCCATATCTCCAGGTTTTCTGATTTGTTGGATATTGGGGTTTTATATGAATTTCCCAGTTTTTCTTTTTTCTTTTTTTTTTTTTTTTTATTAAATCATCGCTGTGTACATTAATGCAGTCATGGGGTACAATGTGTTGGTTTTATATACAATATGAAATATTTTCATCAAACTGGTTAACATAGCCTTCATGACTTTTCTTAGGCAGTTTTTATTTTTTTAATTTAAAAAATTATTATTACTATTTTGAAACAGAGCCTCAAGCTGCTGTCCTGGTTAGCGTGCCATGGCATCACAGCTCATAGCAACTTCCAACTTCTGGGCTCAAGTGATTCCCTTGCCTTAGCCTCCCAAGTAGCTGGGACTACAGGTGCTCACCACAACACCCAGCCATTTTTTGGTTGTAGCTGTCATTGTTGTTTGGCAGGCTTGGGCTGGATTCAAACCCGCCAGCTCTGGTATATGTGGCTGGCCCCTTAGCCTCTTGAGCTACAGGCGCCAATCTTAAAAAAAAATTTAATTTTTTATAATTTCAGGTTAATATGAGGGTACAAACATCTATGTTACAATGTTTTCATCTGTTAGGTAGAGTCCCTCTTGTAGTTGTGTCCCGTGCCCAAGAGGTGTGCCATTTACCTTTACATTGTGCCCGTTAAGTGGGAGCACACCAATCTCCTCTTTTCTTCCTCTCTCTCCTCCTGCTCGTGGCCCCTCCCCTACACTTGAATTGATTTGAGTTTTTCTCTTCTGTGGGCCTGTATTAGATCATCCACAGGCTTCATATGAGTATTGAGTACATTGGATATTTGCTTCTCTATTTTTGTGATACTTTGCTAAGAAGAATGTGAAACCTCCCTGTTTTAAATATTGAAATCTAAAAATTTTTAAAAAGTTATGTGTAGGTCCAACAAACTGTCCCTGAGGCCTGTGGTCCCAGATCTTTGAGCCAGGAGCATGTCTGAAGCAATCTCTGTGGAGAAAACCAAGAAGGGCTCTGCATCAGGAAAAGGTTTTGCAAACTTTGCCAATAATATCCAAACCCAAGGCAGAGAGTATCTATTTCTTGCTCTCTCTGGTGTAGCAGTTGGGTTGGTCCCTTCATCTGGTCCTTAGACACATGGCCCTTCACTGCCCCCAAGCCTAAAAGTGAGACCCGAGTGACTGCACTGGCTTTTATCTCCTCCTGAAGCCGGGTTGATAGTCATGTGGCCGTCCTACTAAACGTTCCCCTGTGTTAAGTGGAGCAGCTCAGCACGTTTCCGTCAGCTGCTGCTCTGCCCGAGGCCTTGCGTAGGACCCTGAGTTGGAGATGAAGAGGAAACAGATCTAGGACTCAGCCAGAAGAGCCTCCACACGCAGGAATTACAGGGTAGATCCAATTCAGATGGTGGAGATCTGATTCAGGCCAACCTCGTGTGACAGTGAACACTCACAAAGCTCTTCCCTGGAGTTTCCGTTTTTTATTTAGACAGAGTTCCTTAAGTATGGCCTTTGTCTCAGTTGTTATTTGTGATACTCATTCTTCACTTTGGAGATTTTGCAGATGCAGGGTACAGTGCAGGGCAGTGATGAGTCTACATAAGAGAAGCACCGTTACGTGTTACATGTGTGAAGTTAAAAGCTTTCTGCATTGGAGAATTGAGTATCTTGTTGTTTCCTGGCTGGGGGCCGGCTTTTGCTGGCTGTGTGAACCTATTCAAGTTTTTACTGTAGCTTGCAGTGAAATGAATTGATATTAAAACCACAGAGATCTCCACAGCAGCTCCACAGCAGTTATCTAACAGCCTCGACCTCACTCTTCCTATTTTCTTCTTCAGACAACTTATAAACGCTGGTTCACAAAACTATTACGTGCTGTCTTTCTTGCAGCCTCCTTCTGAGGAATGTGTCTCGGCAGCTTTAATCCGTAGTGTCTCCTTGCCTCCGGCAAGAGACTGTGTCACCCTGACTGCAACAGTCTGGCCTGGACCTCTGGTCTTTATTGAAAAGAAAAGAACCAGAAGGAAAATCAACAACGAGGCAGAGGCAGTTGGCTTGAGGCTGCCTGAGAGTAGAGCTCTGTGGAAGGCATCGTGTTGGTCCTAGCAGGTCTTCTGTCCCAGGGGTAGGGACTGTGAAATTCACCGGGAAGAGAAACAGAGAGCGAGATGCATGCTGCTCTGGGGGAAGGGTGGCCAAGCCGCTTGGAAGATCGTCAAAGCCCAACGAGCTGGAGTGAATCAAGCTGCAATTTCTCAGAGGAGAGTGTTTCATTTATTCATCATTCATTCATTCATCAAAAATAGTTTAAGCAAATGAATGAGCGCTGTCCCAGACTGTCGCAGCTCAATTCACAATTGCCAAAATGTGTCCCTTCTCAGAAGCATTTATAGTGGACCTGTGCAGTGAGATATAAAAGTTCAATTTGGGAATGAAGTAACAGAGTTGTGATTTCTTGGCTTTCTCAGAACCATCCTCCTTTGGGTTTTTTTTTCAAATATCTGAGGCTTTTTCTTTGAAGTATAAAACTGTTTTGAGACATCCTGACTATTTAAAATGATAACCTGACAAGCCTTACTTCTCTCCTGCTTCTCCTGACCTGCCTTGCCCTGTCCTCCATTCCTTTCATCACTCTCAGCACCTCCCGATACAGTATTGCCTATTTCTTTGCTGTGTTTACTGGCTATTTCCTGTCTCTGCAAAAACATCAGCCCCACAAGGACTGCAATCCTCAACTGCTGTGTTTACTGATCCACTCCACGTACCCAGAGAAGTGTCTAGAATGTGACCAGTGTTCAGTAAAGAGGTGATGGATGTAGAGTAAGTGAAAGCTTAAAAAATATTTCCAAAGTCATTCTCACTTCTTGCCTGCTTGACTATGATATTCTGGATAGAATGTAAACTTGGTGGGTTGTCATACTGAGCCACTCTCACCTGGCCTAGTTTGTATACGGCCCTTTGGGCCCTCTGAGGAGGAAAGGACTATTTTCTCCTACTCTGGGTCAAGGGACTCCAGCAAGAGGTACTGTTTGAGTTCCAGCTACTGGAGGTCCTTTCATCACCAAGAGAACTCTTTCCTGCTTCTAATTTTTGGCCTATTCAGTAGCAAATTTGAGAAATTCAGAGAAGGAAACCTGCTGAATTTGTGCTGGAAATAGGACCAAATAAGGAAGAATTAATTTTGAGAGCTTATTTTCTCATTTCTAATCATCTCAGCAAACTTTTAACATTTTAATATCAGATTAATATGGGGGTACAGATGATTAGGTTCCATTTTTGCATTTCTTAGATGGGGTCCAAGTTGTAGTTATACCCCCCACCCTGGAGGTGCGCCATATACCCCTGCAATGTGCCTGTTAAATGAGAGCACACCAGCCCTCTCCCTCTTTCCCTCTCCTCTGTCCTCCCCTCTCCCCTTCTCATTGGGTTTAACTGCGTTTTTCTCTTGAGTGACTGGGTACTTGTTTAGCATTAGGACGTGTGCACCAGACTGTCGCAGCTCAATTCACAATCACCAAGAAGTGGGATCAACCCAAGTGGCCATCGGCACATGAATGGATTAATAAATGGTGCTATATATGTGCATGGAATACTGTTCAGCCATTAAAAAAGATGGAAACTTTACATCTTTTGTATTAACCTGGATGGAGCAGACAATCTTCTAAGCTATGTCTCTTACTGCCCATTTACAGATGAAAGGATTGAGGCACACAGAGCAGCCCCTTACCAATATTTGCTTAGGTTCATGTGGCTGATCAGTGGAAGGGACGGGACGTTGAAGTCTGCCTAGCTCAGAGTCAGTACTCTCTCCATATCATATTGCTTCTGGGAGGATCTGGAAACGTGTTCCTTGATGCAATTGGCATAAAATTCCATCCAAGAAGCTTATACCATGGCTCCCAGCTGCTTAGGAGACTTTCAATTTCTGTTTCCCACTTCTCTTGTCTTTTCTTTTAAACCTTTCTTATAAAGTTACCATGGAATACTATGCAGCCTTAAAAAGATGGAGACTTTACCTCTTGTATGTTTACATGGATGGAGCTGGAACATATTCTCCTAAGTAAAGTATCTCAAGAATGGAAGAAAAAGTATCCGATGTACTCAGTACTTTTATGAAACCAATTTATATTTACTTAAACTTTCTTATGTAAGATGGATCACAACTATAGTCCAGGATGAAGGAGAAGTGAAAAGGAAGGGGAAAGGGAAAGTTTGATAGAGGGAGGGCAAACAGTGGGACCACGCCTATGGAGCACATTGCAAGGGTACAAGTCAAGTCTATCAAGTATAGAATATAAATGTCTTAACACAATGATCAAGTAAATGAGGCGAAAGCTATACTAATTAGTTTGATGTAAACACTCTAAATTGTATTAAAAAATCAACACATTGTACCCCACATATACATAAAAGTCTTCATGATCTAAGTGTATATGACTTAATAAAAGGGAAAAAAAAGTGGAAGCTTTGAATGTCTGAGTTCTAATTAGAGATGATTTATAGCAGAGGGCAGTAACGAGTACCCACTCTTGTTTCTAGAAAACATTGAGGGTCCATTGAGAAATTCAGATATGGATTTTCAGATTAGTAGTTGAGTTCACAGGAGCATGAAACAGCTATTTGAAAGATATTTGGACAAACTGCTCCCTCAACATGGGGCAGCAACCTAGGACTACTCTAGTGACGATGTTTTGAGCAGAAATCAACAGAGACCAGCTTCATCCTGCTTTTACGGATTGGAAAGCAACCCTGTCTCCTAAGAGGAATGGTTATGTATCTCTTTCTGGCATTGCTTTAGAGGTTTAAGAGAGAAAGAAAATTAATTACAAAGCTCCCTGCACAGTGAGTAACAAAAATGAAAGAGAAAATGACTTAATGAGATCAGGGTAACAATAACACCATTTTTATTATAAAAATATATAAACAAATGTTTCCCAAGTTTCCCTTGGAGAAGGCTCTTCACAGAAAACTGGTCCCAGCTTGACTTCTCCTGGACTGAGACCTATTCTCCATGGAAACCCCTCCCTCCGCCCCCAGGGATCTAACGGCAACGGAGCAAACACACTTTGGGCTGGGAAAACAAACAAACTTTGACTTAGGCTGAGCCCCAGGTTCAGGTTTCCTCTCACTAGGGCTAGAATGGGATTTTGCCCTTAATAATTATTCCTGGCTGCTGACCCAGCAAAAGAATTCAACTGCTGCTGCTTCTGGGGCCAGAACTATCTTCCCAGGAGCCCGACTCTCTTCTTCCCCCTTCACTTCCTCTCTTTCCCAACATTGCCCCTATTTTTCTTTAGATAATTTGGCCTCAGACTTTTCGTCTCTGCTTCTAAGGGACTGTTTTCTAACTGACAAAATACTGGCTACCTTTGGGATCAACCTAAGCAGGTTTCCTTCTTCTGGACTAGCAGGAAGGGAGGACACAGCCTCACCCTCATTGGGCGGATCCAATGGCTTTTAGAAGTTCTTTGGCCAACAGCATAAAGGCACAGGCAGTTCTCAGAATACCAGGGTCTCTGCCATTTATTTACCGAGTCCCTCATTCAGTCAGGCCTTCATCTCTCCACAAACACATTTCATGCTTCTATTTGTCCCAGTTTAGAGGCAAATAAAGGCAGGACTTCCCCTCCTCTGTGGGCTGTTTCCTCCCCTCTTCACTCCGTCCCCTTTTCTTCCTGCATTACCTTTCAGCCCAGTTATCGATTGGATTGTGTGCACTTCTAGAATCCTTTTGTTTTACTTCATAGTAATTAACATAGCCAAGGCTTTTTAAAGTGTAATAATTCATTGAATTTCTCCACTAGACTGTAAACCGGATGTTCATTTTATTTCCCCTTGAAGATTCAGTATCTAGCAGGCACTCAGTAAATAACCGTGTACCGGGTTAAGTAGGGACATCACTTAGAAAATGATTCCAATACTTGGTGTGACGGCAGCACTAACCCTGGGTTCGTCTAATGCAGATTGAGCTGTGGGGGTGCAAGGACAAAGGCAAAGCTTTTGGAAATGACACTTAAACTGTGCTCCAGAGTGTGAGGAGGTGGCCCAACAAAGAACACAGGGCTGGAAGCCTGTGCTCACAGCATTCCAGGTTGGGGTGACATCATCAGCCAAACCTTGGAGATGCGGGTCAATGAGGCTGACCTGTGGGTGACGGCAAAGGGCTCAGAGAGTGTGAGGTACCAGGGGCGAGTGGGAGAGTGGAGATGGGACAGTTGAGACTAGACATGTAGACTGAGGGCACTTCAGGAAAGCCCGGCAGGCATGCTAAGAATGTTGGCCTTATCCTGCAGGGGATGGGCAACACTGAGGTCCTCTGGGCAGGCAGATGCATGAGTGGACACGCTCCATGCCCAGGTGGGTGTGTGCATCCTAACCGGCATCACTGCATCACAGGCTGCGGGGAAAGGCCAGGAAATTCCTCACACTTGTAGGTCCTGGAAGCAAGTGGCCAAAAGTAGAAGCCTCAGAAGAGATGGAGGTGGAGGGCTGTCAGCTTCCACACTTTGCACAGGTGAAGGGGAACATCTGGGTAAGACGAATACAGGCAAATACTCATTTCTACTTCCAAAGACAGGAATTTAGAAATTCATCTTTCATTTTCTGGGGGGTGCAAAAAAAGGTATTCTGGGTGCTTGGCGGGCACTTGGGAAACGGGGGCCCTGCAAGGCAGCTGTCACTCTTCTCCTCAGAGCATGGTTGGCTGACCAAGCTGTGTTTCCTGTTAACGGTCAGTGGGAACAGCCACCGTTTCATCCTTACCCCAATGGTTGGTGTTTTAGGAAACAGAACAAAAAAGACATTGTAAGAAAGTGATGCATGAGAGAAAGGAAATGCATTGCATTTTACCACGGAATGAATTTATGACTCAATCATCATGATTTAATTAGGACCCCCTTGAAGTTTCCCCTCCTGGGATTCTGAGAGCTTGCTCTCATTCTTTGGAAGCAGTTCTTCCCCTCTTACATACCGACTTTTAATGCCACCGCTGGCCAAGGGGCCTCTTTCCTCTTAGCCGAGGATTACCGCAAATCCCTTCTTCAGAACAACGATTGCTGCCCATAAACCTGCCCTGGCCTTGACTCACCAGCTCCTCCGGCTTCTCTTCGGTGCCATTGCCAGCTCTGCCGGAAGAGATCCCAACGTGTGAAATCCTCGCTCCAAACTCATTTAATGCTTCACATTCCCCAATGCCTTGTCCGCCTCAGCTCAAACAGAGGCAGTGACTCTCAGGGGCTGAAGCTTAGGAATGTGCTCCTGGTGTGTGAGTGGAATGCTCACTCTTCACACAGCACTTCCTAAACCCACTGGCCCTGGGGGGCCAATTGAAATGAATTGTGAAATGAATGACTTTCAGGTTCTCCTCACATCTTAATTTGTCCGCATAATTTCTTCCCTGTCCATTTAAGCTTCAGTCTTCATCAATCCTAACAATTTTGCCCTGGGTGGGAGAACCTGGATTTAAAATAATAAGACCTGAGTTCAACTCCCAGCTATAATACAAGTTGCATGGATATTGGGCAGATTCTTTCCTGAACTTAGCCCTCATTCCTAAGAACAGGATCCTTACACCGACCAGCCACATTGGCTATGAGAATCAAATCTTACGGTACACTTGGGGTATCAAATCTTATGGTTCACTTGTGGTGCTTTGCAAAGTATAGAGTGCCATGTAAATGTGAGGGGTGCTGTTAATGGTGGTTCCTAGATCCTGGACCCTGCTGGGCTCCGTCCTAAGTTTCTGCTGAGACACTCAGCCCCAGTGGGGCTCCTCTAGGTCCTGCTTATTTGTCTCTGTTCTCCCCAAATAGTCCTGTCTGCTTTCCCCCAGGTTCATATTTCCTCCCTTCAGTATTCAACGTAGATACTCAGATAAACTTATATATAGTATAGAAGTAGTAAAAAAAAGAAGGTAGCTTTTTTTTTGAGACAGAGTCTCACTCTGTCACTTTGGGTAGTGTGCTGTGATATCGTCATAGCTCACAGCAACCTTAAACTCTTGGGTTTGAGTGATCCTCTTGCCTCAGTCTCCTGAGTAGCTGGGACTAGATGCACCACCACAACACCTGGCTATTTTTAGAAACAGGGTCTCACTCTTGCTCAGGCTGGTCTCGAACTCCTGAGATCAAGCAATTGCCTCAGCTTTCCAGAGTGCTGAGATTATAGGTGTGAGCCATCACACCTGGCCAGAAGGCAGCTTTCTGTGAAAGTGGTGTGGTAAGCTTGTGTGTGATGTGATAAACTTGTATATCTTATGACAAAGGAGCTTGTGGAGGGAAGTCTATATGGTAGACAGTGCTAAAGGCTGACGGTCATTCATTCATATCGTTTCTCACTCTCTCATGTGCGTTATGATCTAGGCCAGCATTTCTGAAGGTGTAATGTAGAAACAGAGAGAAGAAAGGCTGGAATCCTTGGGTTAAACAAATCTTTACCCCAGGATTAATGTGCACGGGGAATATTCAAAAGGGGGATTTGTGCATCTTTTTTCCCACTTGTTGGACCCTAGAAGACTGTTTTCCAGATGGAGCATCTGGAAGGCCAATGTACTGCACGGTGCATCTAGGGAAAGCCTGATTTTAGAGAACTCTGAAAAGTGGGATAATGATAGTTGGCCCCAGAGTATTTCAGAATTAAATGAAGTCTGGTTGTTAGGTTGGAAGCAAGAGTTACCAAGGCTTAAATGGCAACATCTCTACAGCTCTTGTCAGAGAGATGTTTAATGGTGATGCCCAGGAAATGCCATGGTGTGGACAAGTGGGGCATTCTCAGATGAACTCTGGGCAGGAAGGAGTTGGCCTCTACCCCTCTACAAGGAGGCTGAGCAGCCCCCCATCATCTAACACCCCAGTGAGGCCCTCCCTGACTTTCCTTGATTATACTAAGGATGGACAGTGGGGAGGGGCTTAAAAGCCAAAAGCAACACAGAACTCAAAATAATACAGATGGAATGCATACAAGCATTTTAGTTAAAAATACATAAGTAAATAAATAAATAAATAATAAAAATTGAGGTAGGAGGATCATTTGAGCTCAAGAGTTTGAGGTTGCAGTAAGCCACGAGGCCATGGCCCTCTACCCAGCATGACTGAGACTCTGTCTCAAAAATAAAATAAAATAAAATATAAGACCTATTGTTTACTCTTCATATCCATAGTTTCTTATATATGACTGTATTTGAGACACTGGAATTTATCCTAGTTAGAGATGTGGCTCAGTCATTCTCAATCTTCATAATAGTTGTTATCTTCATCATAAATCCCAAATTAAACTGGTCAGTGTGCTCAGGGGTGGTTGTCTGATGTCGGTGGACCTGACTTGCTCTGTTGGAGTCAGGTTCCGGCACCCACAGGGAGCAAAAATAGGTCAGCAGTGCCCTCAACAGCAGTCACAAAAGGTGCTTGCCAGATGGTAGATCCAGATGCCTGTGCATCACCTCGTTCCACATTCACTGGTTCCATGATATTCCTGGAGGACCTGCTCACTGACAGGCCCTATGGCAAGTGCTGGACAAACAGGACAGAGAAGGTCCTGACTCTCCTGAGCCTGTGCTCCAACAATAGAAAATATTCGTGTATTGAATCTGGGATGAAGGACAGAGGGAAATTCTCATCCCACCCAGTGGGCTTATGTCAGTCACTATCATAACCTCCTGAAGGCATAGCATTCATCCTCTCATCCTACAGGGTGATCAGCATAGGATTTATAGCCTAGGATTTACATGTCAGAGAATAGTGGTCCTCGGTCAGGCTTCCCAAGAAGGCGTCTAGGAAGGTGGGTCCTTCTGAAGCCCTCAGCTTTTTTGCAGGTAAGTGCCTGTCTTGCCTGTAAATGTCCTGGGTGCTACAAAAGATCACATTTATTTGTAATTCTCTGGATCAGGGTGTTTTTTCTAGAAGATAAGGTCACTCCACCATGACTCAAAGTAGAAGCTTTATCGAGATCTACCAAGAGGATGGGTCAGCCCCAGGTAAGTGAGCTGGGGCTGCAAGTCAGATTCCCACACTGTCTTCTCCCCCAATTTGCTTCTCATCCCCGGCTATTGAGTAGAAGAAGGTCTTTAAACTGCGATGGCTCTAAAGAATCTACCCGTTACTACCGTGTGAACAAAACCTAATTTCCCATTCTGTGCTACAATCTTTCTTTTGTTGCCAAGTTATCATGATTGCACTAAAAACAGATTCAAATTTTTTATCAATTGTAACCCTGATTTGGAAGAGGGCCGTTATACATGGATGATGAAGCACGATGCTGCCGACAGCCATCTACAAGTTCAATGTCACAGAGGAAAATGGCTCTAACTTTCCTGGATGGGAGGGTGAAGCAGATATAAACGATAAAGAGAGAAAGAAGGACAGTGGCTGTAATGAGAGGCACCTTGACAACTGATGGACAGTTCCCATATATTTGATCTTCACAGGATTTAGAGAGACAAGCACAGAGAGAGTTAATGTAATTGTGAAAAGTTAAGGAACCTGAGAAAATAGTAAGAGATGGTTCACAGTCCACAAGGTAACCTCTCGGTCCCAGTGGTTTTTTCTTCCTTGCACTATTTTACTACCATTTCCACCTTATTGTTCATTTTCCTTTTATGAATAAGTGAAATATTTCATCAGTACGAATGGCTTCAAAATCATTCTGTCTAGTCCTGATGACTTTTCCTAGTTTTCATTCATTCATTCACAAGATAAGGGGCGACCCTTTATACCCAGGACTCTGAAAATTCACAGGTTTCAGAGTCTGCCCTCAGAGAGAAGAGGCCATAACACACGAGTCTAATACAAGGTGACTCTAAAGTGTAAAGGGGAGAAATGATTAGAATATAGAGGAGAAAGAAACCAGTGGTCTCAGCAGTCTAGTGCTTAAGAACATGGCTCTGAATCAGTCTGGTGGGCTCAGTTCTCAGGCACCATCACTGGCTGGGTCATCTTGGGCAAACTCTTTTCCCCTGTAATTTTTAGTTTTCCCATATGCAAAATGGTGGAAATCATAATAGTGATGGCATAATAGTGATAGCGTTAAGGACTGAATAAGGCAGTGCGATACAGCACCTCGCAGAGTCAGTAGGAAATAGAACACAGTAAGTGCTAAAGAAAACGACGGCTTCCCCTTCCTCCTGACATCCCCGTCTGAACCCCCTCTTCCTTCTCTTTGCCCTCTGCACCCCCTGTCATGTCCCTGCTGCCACCTGAATTTTGGTCCTCTTTTTAACATTAGGTGCCAATTAATGTTTTGGGTTTTATTTGTTTTTTTAAGTCAACCTTATTATGAATATTTGAGGTTTACAACGTGGCGTTGTGGGATACAGAAAGATGGTAAGACGGTTACTATAGAGAAGCGAAGTAGCCTCTCTGTCAGTTCCTACAGCTACTATTTTGGTGCAAGAAGAGCCCTACAATAGACTTATTTGACAAAAACCCCCGTTACAATAGAATTGTATCAGCTCTAGTCCTCAGAGTGTACCTTACTTCTGGGACCTTCCATCCTCCCGTCTGCTGCTTTGAATCCTTTGACCTGCTCCTTTCATCTCCTCCCCACACCCTCAGCCCTGTTACCCCTGGTTTTATTCAGACCAGTTAATGTTTTAGAGCAGTGGTCCCCCAGCCTTTCTGGGAGAAAAGTTTTCCATGGATCAGGGTGGAGAGTATGGTTTGGGGATGATTCAAGCACATGACATTTATCGCGCACATTATTTCTACTATTATTAAATTGTAATGAAATAATTATGCAGCTCACAACAGTGCAGAATCAGTGGGATCCCACCTCAGCTGCACCTTGGATCATTAGGCATGATTCTGAGAGGAAGCACACAGCCTAGATCCCTCACAGTGTACAGCAGTGGTCATGCTCTTAGGAGAATCTAGTGCCCCCACTGATCTGACAGGCGGCGGAACTCAGGTGGTGACATGATCAATGGGGATGGCTGTAAGTACAAACGAAGCTTCGCTCTGTCACCCTCTGCCCACCTCCTGCTGTGTCCCATTTCCTGACAGGTCACAGACTGGTACTGATCTGTTGCCCAGGGACTGGGGACTACAGCTTTAGAGAATTTACACTGAAGCTTTATTCTTTTATTAACCTATCATAACCCCTGTATGAGATGGGTACTATTATTTTCCTGTCTTTTTATAGAAGAGAAGCTATCTTAGGCCATGCTGGCTGCTGGGACAAAATATAGACCAGGTAGCTTATAAACAGCAGAAACTTATTTCTCACAGTTCTAGAGGATAGAAGTTTTGGATCAGAGTGATGGCATTGTTGGGTTCCGATGAGGACCCTCTTCAGGCTGCAGACTGCTGATCTGTTCATTCTCCTCCATAGCCGACAGCAGACACAGAGCTAGCTCTAATCCCATGCTCAAGGGCTCCACCCTGGTGACCTAGTCATCTCTCAAAGGCCCTACCTCCAAATACCATCACACTTGCCTGGGGGTTTCAACGTATCAATTTTGAAAGGAACACAAACATTCAGTCTGTAGCAGAAACTTAGTCTTACAGAGATCAAATAGCCACCTCAAGATCACACAGCCTGGAAACCCAAGCACCAGGGCCTGGACTGGACCTGTCTGCCCCGTGGGTACACTGCCATCCTCTTTGCCCTGGGGAAAAACAACAACAACAACAACAGTATCTTTGCTCACCTGGCAAACTGTTCTCCAATCCCCAGCTCCACTTGTCAAAATCCTTGCAAAGAATTAGACAGATCTAATGCCAACGAGACACACACACACGGCAGAAGACAGTGTTTGGAAACCCACGCGCTCAAGATTGACTTTCTGAGTTCAAGTCCTGATCCACTATTTCCCAGCTGTGTGAGCTTCAACAAGCAACACTCCCCCAGTCCTGCAACCTTAAAATAATGATAGTAACTACTCCACAGGGTTCATACAAATTCAAAGAAGTAAAACATAAAAAGTGCCAAGAAAAATGCTTGATAACGTAAGCCCTTAACGTGGGCCCGTGTTAAAGGGAAAAAACAATGTTTGTTGCTGTTTGCTTCCTAACTCTCCTCCCACAGTGACTTGAGCTAAATGGGCAATGAAAACCCTGGTAGACTGATAGGAGGGCGCTAACATTCTAAGCACACGAAGGAGGATTATGCAATTAATAGAAAAGAAACCTTAGAATACCCTTTGGAAAACTATAGAAGCCAAATAAATAAAGGCATCTGAAATGATAGTGTTGTCTTTCTCTCCAGGTCAGTTTAGTGCCTGATCTTTCAGATAATGCTGTGCTTTTTAAATTTTTAAAGAAGTAATTAAAAGTAACATTGTTAACTAGTCAGGGATTCTGAGATCGAATCTACTCTAGAACTGGTTTAAGGGAGTTGAAATTGGCCCTCAGGCCATGCGTCGGAGCTGCTAACCAAGCAAGTCCACCTGGAGTGGGAGGAAAAGTGAACAGAGATGTTCATGGACACCCCTAGGTGATTTGACTGTATGGCATGCCTTCCTAGAACAACTGGTTATCTGGTCCATCCCTGAACAGGTGAGGGATTGCCCCGTGAATGCTATTTATTAGGCTTGCTATTCTTGGAGAGGTCACAGCCCAGCAGCAGTTCCTGGAACCTTGTCATAAATATAGAATCTGGACCCCAGCCCAGACTAAATAAGAATCTGTATTTTAGCAAGATCCTCAGA
Organism: Otolemur garnettii; assembly: GCF_000181295.1. Taxonomy (NCBI): domain Eukaryota; kingdom Metazoa; phylum Chordata; class Mammalia; order Primates; family Galagidae; genus Otolemur; species Otolemur garnettii. The sequence goes on along the minus strand of NW_003852408.1, from coordinate 8,739,271 downwards.
TGATTAGTGTGCCTAAGAGTTTGGAAGGCAATGCGATAGAGCAGGGGTCCTCAAACTTTTTAAACAGGGGGCCAGTTCACTGTCTCTCAGATCATTGGAGGGCCAGACTGCAGGCCCCAGGACAAGTCGGCTGCTAAGCAGGACAGGCAGTGGTGGCAAAAACACCCGGCAGGCCAGGTAAATGTTCTAGGCGGGCTGCCTGTGGCCCCCGGACCATAGTTTGAAGACGCCTGCTCTAGAGGGTAAAGGGACACTGGGATTACAAGTAGGAGTTGTTATATTACATGTTGTTGACTTCTCTGCTTATAGGGGAAAATACTCCAATTCATAAGGGGGAAAGATGAGGTTTTATATGCACAAGCTCTTTTGGAGATAAACCAACTGCTGGCATTCAAAAGCAACTGGACTGCAAAGAGGGGCCTCATGTGTAAAACATATAGTCTACTACGGACTGTAATCATTGGCCATATCAGAAAGGAGTCTCCTAAATCTCCCTGTTAATTTCTAGGAGAAGCCCAGTGACTGGGGATCAAGAACAGGCTGGCATATCGGCCTGGCCAAGTTGTCCACAGAGCACAATTAATGTGCCCAGGCATGGTGACTTCAGAGTAAGTGAGGTCGCCCAGTGGGGATAGCACAAGGAAGGCTCTTGCATAAAAATATTGCCCACCTGAGAATTTTAAACTGTCATAGAGAGAACTCATTTTGAGTTCTCATGATTATTGGAAATTAGAGAGCTTTAAGTAATTGTAATGTGCCTACATAATGTTTAGTTAAGAGGGGAATTACTGGTAAAATGTTCTTCTCATGTGATGGTGCTAGCCTGGGTTCCAGCTAGGTAGCAAGTTTTGGAACCAAGCTTACAGATCCTCAATCTTGTTTTTCTGGGTTTCACAAAGATTAAGTGACTTGCCCAGGGCAATAGGGCTGGTTATTTCTGGATCCGCTTTCCCTCAGATGAGTCACGGTGAATAACGTTGACTTCAAACCTCAATGTACTAAACTTGACGTAGAAACTGTTCTTATAAAATGGTCCAAAAGTAGTAGGAGGGGGAAAAAATGACAAGCAAAACAAAGTCAGGGAAGTCATAAAAGTAGGCATTGACGAGAGAGATAAATGGACTGAAATACCTCAAGGATGACTTGAAGTTGTCAAAACAATTGAAGCATGTACATTTTTCTGTTGAACTGAAGCTGTGAAATGTAATTGGGAATTTGTTGACTATTTTTAAAAAGTAGTTTATTAATCAAATTACTCCCAATATGTCACTGACTCACTGCATAAAAGACACAAGAGATTTGTCATTAGAAAATTTTCGTTGCTGAACCTTAAAAGCTGAGTTGCATACAAGTAAATACTGACATCCTGTAAAGTGCGTAAAAGAGAAAAAAATCACAGCTAAAAGTGATACTCAAGATCCCAGGAAATCATTTAACAAAAACAATTCTTAATATATACAAAGAAGCTCAAGGGAAGGAAAATAACCGGAATTGTCTATTGAAATTCCAACACTTCTGAGCCTTCTTCTGGCCAGCAAATGGTGACAGAAAATTTAATACTAAATAACATCTGGAGACTAACAGAGATGCCAAAATAATGACAAATATATTAGGGCTTTAAAAGAAAAATCAAAACAAGACCGTTTCACTGAGTTAGATAAAAAACTTTCTGTAACTTGAGGACTCTATTTTCCTCTCCTCTCTTATCTGCTATATCTTGACAGAAACTTCAAAGCATCAAGTAAACCTTTTATTTTTCTTTGCTGGGAGGAGAAGTAATCATTTATTTCTAAATATCAAACAAATTGTACAATATGAATACCAGAAATAATATCTTCAGAAATATTTATAGTTTTTCGGGTGCCATCTTGGTACACGTCCATCTAAGTCCTCTTTTATACTCTTCCTAATACTAATTTTGGGGATTATGGATGGCGAGGATTTTAATCAATAGAAACAAAACCAAACCCCAAAGCTCATCAATATGGACAGCCTTGTCCTCTTGTTCTTTAAGCCAGTCTAGGAACCACCAGTCATCTAGAAACTACACGAATGATCTCCAACTTTTCTGGGTACAGCCTCCCGTGCATTTTTTCTAAAACTGCCCAGTATATAAAATATCCTCCAAACAGGTAAGTGTGTCTTGTGGCTAGACCAGGACACAGCACTTGTGCTGTGGAGGTGAAGTCTACGAAGATAATGTGTATTTCAGTTACAAAATGTACGAGGAATATTCTGCTGAGTAAAGATATTACAAAAAATGAAGTTTTTGCCACCACTTCACATGTTGCCACCACTTTTTCTTTAGATTTTATGTCTCTGAATTTGAAAATATTAAAACCCTAAGCAAAATATAAGAAGTAGAGAGATCATGACAAAGCAATGCCATTGTAAGAACTGACCTATCAATCTAGGGACTAGATTCAAAGAGTGACTGAACGGCTTCCTAATTGCCTTGCGAGAGGGCTGCTCCAGAGATGTAAATGTAAACTGAGCTTGTGAGAAAAATTCAGAGTCAAGGGTTTCAATAACTGCTTTGTAGGAGATACTCCTAGGAAAATGGTGGGGAAAAAACCAGATATCACCAGAACCTGTACAATTTCATAAAGTAAAAAAAGAGAAAATAGTCTAGTTCTTGACTCTACTGATGCTAAACAATGCCTAAAATACATATATTTTACTGAAATGAACAAATCTGAGGCATTATGTCATGGCTCTTGTAACCAGAATAAGTTAAATAGAACAGATTTTTCTTTGAGGACCACTTGCCAACAAGTCACTTAAAGTAGGGGGATAGAGTCAGGGGATGCTGTCTAGATAGATGATGTTGCCTTTCCTGAATAATCATCAACTTACAAAAAATAAAAGTCTTTCTAGAGCATAACTATAAATTCAATTAAAAATGTGATACTGGATGTAGTCCTTTGCTTGAAAATGTTTTGGTTTTTCCTCCATTGGTTTACGCTGTCAGGGATACCACTTCTTGCTCAGGATTTCAATAGTGGACAACAATCTGTTATCTAGTAAATGATATAAGAGGGTACAAATGAAAATGAGAGGGCATTTGCATCTGGCTTTATCTAGACTTTCAAACTCAGTTGTAAAAGGAAGAAAATCCAGCTGAACCCAATCAAACGTTTCGATAAAAATGCCACCCACTGGTATGTTGGGTGTGTGTGTCTCGTAGGTTTCGGTGATAGTGGGATGTTAAGAGAAAGTTGAGGTTCAGGGGGAGGCAGCCTCCTTCAATTAACCTGTGTTATCTAAAATAATTTCACCTCAAATACAAAGAAACAGACTTGCACGCAGGCACAGGGCCTGGAAGGTCTGGCTAATGTGACACGGTTTCTGAAAAGCAATTATGTAAATGGAAAATTACACAAACCTCCAGATGAGCACTTGGATTTCTCTCTTTATCAAATTCTTTCCCTAAAACATAACACAAACTCTAAGAAAGCCCCTAAGATTTCCACCGAGTTTCATTAAATCTAATTTCCTTTCAAAAGTTATCAGTCCTGAAATAATAGATCTTCAACCATTAGCTTTACACGATCCACCTGCTTGCCTTTATATTTACAAAGTATGTTCTGTCTCCATATTAAAGGAACACTTAATGAGAGCCCATTGTGTTCCAGGCACAAGGGTAGGAGCTAAGGGGCATGTTTGGTTTTGGAAGAATCAAAAATCCCAGGGAGGCTCTTCTTTAAAATCAGGGAATTCTCTCGTTTGAATTATTGTTTTTTTCCTTTTTTTTTTCTGATTTTTTTTCTTAATCATCCACTGGGGGGGGGGGGTAACTAAACCTATTGTCAGAAATTTTAAATCTCCATCACTACTCAGCCCAGCCCGAGCACCCACACATAGCATCACAACCTGATAGATGGAAGCTAATTGTACCATAGACTTAAGCAACCACGGAGACAGAAAGCTACATCTCTGCAGAACATCACAGGGCACATCCCATGGGAAAATATGTCCTTGGTGCTGTTGTTTGCAATTTTGTTGTATCTGGCCCAAGCTTCCCTTTAATGGTGTGTATAATGGGAGGGCTCCTCCTGCGGAGTGAGTCACATCCTGCTCTGCTAACATGGTAAGATGTTCTAAAGAGCACAGGGCCGGGCTCAGTGCTTGTAGCTCAAGGGGCTAAGGCACCAGCCACATACACCAGAGCTGGAGGGTTAGAATCCAGCCCGGGCCTGCCCAACAACAATGACAACTACAACCAAAAAATAGCCGGGTGCTGTGGTGGGTACCTGTAGTCCCAGCTACATGGAGGGCTGAGGCAAGAGAATCATTCAAGCCCAGGAGATGGAGGTTGTTGTGAGCTGTGACACCATGGCATTCTACCCAGTGTGACAGCTTGAGGCTCTGTCTCAAAAAAAAAGAGCACAGGGCCAATTGCTAGGTTTGTCCAGAAATTCATTTTCTCTTTAGTGCAATTTTCTCTTGTATTCCGGTCTTCAGAAAGTTAGTGGAGACTGCGTCAGAGCTCCACGGTGAGTGGCCAGGACTTTGGGAGGGAACAGACGTGTAAAGGTCTAGGTTGTTGGGGTTAAGGGGACTTTCTTCCTTCCCTCAGTAGTTTTGCCAAAAAATCAACTCATAATAAAGCAGATGAATAAGTGAAAGGGCTTTACAAATTTATTATTCCCACGCACCAGGGTAGAATCACAGAGTGGATTCCCTGAAATCCCAAAGGGATGCAGACGCTTATATACCTACTTCCTGGAAGAAAGGGAAATGGAAAGTGGGATGATTTTTAGGGAGATAGTAAATGTGTTTTAGGGAAATTCTATGAACACACAATGATATGTGACAAAGTCTGTTAGGCCCATAGAACAGACAATGATTTGTTGACAAAAGTCTGTCCAGGCTTGTTGACAGGTTGTCTAGACTTCAGGCAGATAAGGGAAGGGTAGCCTGTGCCTCAGAGAGGTGGGGGATTGAGCGACAGCAGCAGGGGAGGGGGCAATTGTTCTCCTTGGTGAGTCTGTTCAGTTGTTATACAGACAGGGGAAAAGTCTCTTCTAGTACATACATGTTAATTTATCTAAGGGCCTTTAATTCAAAATACCAGGGAGCCGTATTTGGGGGTAAAGCTCTCTGCACTTCTTCATGATGAAGGGTAGGATCTGATTCTGGAAGACCAGTGGGGGTGAGTGGGAGAGGAAAGGGTTCCTGGCCATGGCCTGGGTGAGCTGGAGAGGAGCAAGGAGGGCACCATGAGTTTGCTGAATGTCAAGTTGAAAGGGGTTGTCCTTAAACAGGAGAGGATCCAGAATGGGGAGATAGAGGTAGCACTGACACAGGTATTTAAACTTAGAATGTTCTGATGGGGTCCAGCTGAGGACTCTGTTTTGAGCAGACAGCTTTACTTTTCAGATTGCCCTTGAAATGACCAAATCAGAACAAAGTTAGGCAACATCTTTCTGCATTTTATCCAGGGAGAGCAGGGCAGGGACCCAGTGGAGCCAGCACTGACAGAGTTTCAAAGCCCTTCTGGGAAGTACACAGAAGTGATACTCGGCAGAATGCCCTGATACTTCCAACTTTAAGTGTCTCAAGCAGCACCAGGGAAGCTTGGAGTTCAGCACACAGACTGTGGCCAGACTTCTGCTGTTGTGCACATTCTTGGTGCACAGAACGTGCTAAGGAGCCCAAGGACAGGCTCTGACGCGTAGGGCACGCACTCAACCAGAGAGTAAAATATAAAGCTGTAAAAGTAATAATGATATAATTAAAGTGAAGAGAATACAAGGTCTAGAAGTAAACTGAAGGATGTATCAAAAATTAGAGAGGCAAGATGGAGTAGTGTTTAAAGTACTTTCTGTTTCCAGCTATGTGATCTTGCGTAAGTCCCTGAATCCTGTCTCCTCCTCAGTAAGATGAAGATAATAATAGCAACTTATGGGGCAGGGGGGAGGAGAAATACATTTAAAAAGCCCCTAACACAGTTCCTGGGATGGACGATAGTTATCATTCAGTTATTGCTATCATTGAAGGGGAAAGCAGCTTTCAAACAAGAGAACATAATGATTTATTCGATAAAGAGTATGGTGACAACTGGCCAGATATTTGAGAATAAACATTTGATCCTTTAGTTATATTGTACCTCAAAATTAAGTCCAGCTGCATTAAGAACCATAACAATTTGAGAAGAACATATAGGTCAATATTTAAATAACATCGTGGTAGAGAGAGGGCTTTTATAACCATAATGGCAAATGAATAAGCCTGGAAGAGAAAGGAAAATGGACAAACTCAGTGTGAAAAATGGACATCTGGGCTTTAAAACTAAATAAACAAAGCAAACCAGGTGGCACCTGTGGCTCAGTGGGTAGGGTGATGGCCCCATATACCGAGGGTGGTGGGTTCAAACCCGGCCCCAGCCAAACTGCAACAAAAAATAGCCGGGTGTTGTGGTGGGTGCCTGTAGTTCTAGCTACTTGGGAGGTTGAGGCAAGAGAATCACCTAAGCCCAAGAGCTGGAGGTTGCTGTGAGCTGTGGGACCCCACAGCACTCTACTGAGGGCGATAAAGTGAGACTCTGTCTCTACAAAAAAATAAAACAAATAAATAAAATAAACAAGGCAAACCGAAACCCAACTTAACCCAAACAAAATTAGAAGGCTAATAACAAACTAGGAAAAGTATTTGCAGCATCTAAGGCAGACCCAGAGTGATGGACTTAATGTAGAAAGAGTATATTATACTTTTTATAAATAAATGAATTGCATAAACCAATACATATAAATTAATACATAAAAGTTTAACACTTCTGCCGGGAAAATAGGCACAAGACATTGTGACTAGGCCATTCATAAAGAAAATATGTAAATACAAAAACCCTATGAGGGTAATACAATGAGTAGATATGATGTGATGTGACTTAAAATAAGACAGCATTTTTTTCCTTTTTAAATTGGCAATGATTTTTTTTAAATGACTGTAGCCAGTATTGGTGAGAGGCAGGAAAACAGGCCCTCCCCCACGCTGTTGGCCGAAGTATGCACAATTAAGAAAAATTGGCCCAACGTCTCTGTAGATTTTCAATACCTACCTAATGTGCATATTCTTTGACCTAGCCTCACACTTCCAGGAATTTAATGTTTAAAAAATGTTCTGAGATATGAAAAGAAAGTAAATTTAACTATCAAGACATATAGTGCAGCATGTTTAATAATATCAAACAATTGAACCACCTGACTCTCTGATACCAGGCTACTGGTTAAATACATGTTAGCACATCCTTGCCGGCGTGGAGAACGAACCTCTCTCAGTTCTCTGCGTTTGACTGAGGCCCCCAGCTGCTGTGATCTGAAAGGCACTGTCTGCTTCTGGAGAACCTTGAGAAATACAAACTCTGCACATTATATTGGTAGATAGACGTTGATGTGGCTGGCAGGAGAATAACATCTAATGACAGAAAAATGATCCAGCTATGCAAAGTGCTATGGGGGGTGCACACACAAAACGGGTTAACAAATGGTACTTACAACACGATCTCATTAGTAGGAGAGGTAAGTGTAGAGCTAGGCATAGATAGAAAATGTTAATGTCATCTCTCAGCAGTGAAATTCAGTTATTTTTCTTTTCCTTTTTCATCAATTTAGATGTAATTGTGGTTTTTTTATTTTACATTTTCCTCCACAACCCGATATGCATTTATTCTTTGGCAAGATAACATTAGATGTGGAAAGTGAGATAGATATTTTAAGGGAATAACTAATTAACTTCTGAATCTGAATAAGAGTTTGTTGTCTAGAAGCATGAATGTCCTCAAAACACTTATGTTTGAAGATTTCATTATGCTGTTAGGTGAGGAGACAGTGTCTTGAATGATTCTTTTCTTTAAAAATCTTTTAATAAGTAACAAAAGTTGAGATAATAGATAATATGGCATTCACCGTGTAGCCAATGAGAAGACGTTCATCAGAGCCCCCAGACTCCCTGCCTGGCCCCGGGGGCTTGAGCAGGCGCACACAGTCCTCCTTATCCAGGCCAGAGCTCTGGGCTTTGGCTTCCTCCTAGCTCCTGGGGTCCAGTCTGTTCCTACTCGTGGCCTTGGCGGGGTTTTGCGTTTGCTCAGAGCCTCTGAGCTCAGGCCACCTCTCTCCCCCCTGTGAGTGTCCTTCTAGCTCAGCCCTTAGAAACAGCCCTGCCTTCCCTCTCCCACCCTGACTCTTGCCCTAAAGTGCTTCTCAGAGGCAATTTTCTCTGCTATTCTACTCTTAATGGTGATAAATAGACTTTCCATGTTCCTACTTTGTTTTTTTGTCAAAAACAGTTTTCTAAAAATCTTTTCTTAGCTCTTTATAGCCCTGACAGGTATAAACAACCCATGTGAATTGCCTCCCCTGACACATCTCTCTTTAACCTTCTGGAGACAAATTTCGCCTGGCCTTGAGATGCCTCACTTATGGTCCCTTAAACTATTAAGCGTACTAAAGATTCACACGCACCAGTGGATACATAAGCCTCTGGAGTCTAGCCTGACTCAGGTTGCCCTTGACGTCCTCCCTCTGCCTAGTGGAGAAGGTGTTTTATCCCCACGTGCTGCTGCTTCTTACTGTCTGGGGGTCTTGGAGGATAGGTACCTCCCTCTGGCTTCCCATGAGCTCTTGCTTACCAGACTCTGACCTTTCCCTCTGCCAGTCCTATCGGACATAGGTCCCATATCCTATCCCTGCTGAGCACCAACTTATGCCCCAGCGTATCTCAAACCAACAAACCCAATGTTTTGTGTGCATCAGTATCACATAAGGAAAGTTTTCAAAAGACAGCTGCCCATACCCCACTGCCATGGTGTGAATGCTTGTGTCCCCCACAAAATTCATATGTTGAAATCTCAACCCCTAAGATGATAGATTAGGACTTGAGGACTTTGGGGAGTGATTAGGCTGCTTAATGCCTTAAAAAAGGAGATGCCAGAGAGCTGCTTTCCCCTCCACTGTGTGGGGACGCAGCGAGCAGGAGCCATCTGCAAGCCAGGAAGCAGGCCCTCATCAGACGTTGGATCTGTCAGTGCCTCACTCGGGGACTTCCCAGCCTCCAGATCGGTGAGAAATAAATTTCTGTTGTTTATGGAATTTTTTTATAGCCGCCAGAACAGACTGAGATACTCATCTGTGAGTTGCGGGGAGCCCGAAGCCTTAAGGCCACATGTGGTCTTCTAGTTCCTTACC
>NW_003852408.1:8725968-8729895 GCF_000181295.1 Otolemur garnettii | reverse complement strand
CAGGTGTTCCAGAAATGAAGGCAAGGATTTGCTGTCTTGTTTATCACGATGTCTCTTGCTCAATGTCTAACATGCATCAGCAGAACGGTCTGGTCCGGTTGTGTAGACTGAACAACTACAGAGAAGACACCGTTCACCCAGATGATTGATTTGTATAAAATGGGCATCTAATAAATACTATATATCGAGCAAATGAATGAGTGATTGGGAAAGAAAGTCTTCCTAAAATGTATCACTCCATCTCAAGTAGCAAAAAATTGAAAGATTAAAAACAGACCAAAGTTAAGGAGGCCTCTTGTAGGGAGTTGAACAATGGCCCTGTGGATCCTGATTCTGATTCCTAGAACCTCTGAATATTTTACTTACATGGAAAAAGAACTTTGGACATGTAACTAAGGATCTCAATATGAGAAGATTGTCCTGGATTATCTGGGTGGGCACAAGGTAACCACATGAGTCTTTATAGCAAGAGAGGGAAGCAGGGGGCTCAGAGCCCAAGAAGGAGGCATGATGGCTTAGAGCCCTGCAATGGAGGGAATAGGCTGTGAGCCGGGGAATGCGGCAGCTGCTAGGAACTCAGAAAGGCAGGAGACAAATTCTTGCTTAGAACCTCCAGAAGGAGGGCATCCCTACTGGATTTTAGTCCAGTGAGACCCATTGAGGACTTTTGACTTCCAGACCTGTAAATTAATAAAGTTTTGTAGTGTAATCTATGAGCAATTTGTTACAACAGTAATAAGAAACTAAAACATCCTTCCAAGAAGGACACATGGGCAGGAATTTTAGCCAAGGGGGTAGATTTGTTTGTCATGGCTGCATAACAAATAACAACACAGCAACTTAAAACGATACCATCTATTATCTCACAGCCCAATAGGTGAGAAGTCAGGGCGGGCTTGACTACATTCTCTGCTTAGGATTTTGCAAAGCTGAAATGCAGGTACTGGCCAGGCTGTGCTTTCATCAGGAGGCACTGGAAAAAAATCACTTTTAACTTCACTCAAGTTGCCGGCCAAGTTCAGTCCTGCAGATTGTACCGAGATCTCCATTTCCCTGGTGGTGCTGAGCCAGGGGCTGTTCTCAGCTCTTAGAAACTGCCCACATTCCTTGCCAGGGGGTCTTCTCCATCCTCAAGCCAGCAACGGTGCATCAAGTCCTTTTCGTGTTTCAAATCTCCGACATCCTTTTCTGTGATGCCTGAAGAAAGCTCTGCTTTTAAAGGGCTTATGTGATTCAGCCAGGCCTGCTAGACAATCTTCCTTTGCTGTGTAAGGTAACAATAATGGAGTGATACCATTATTCACAAGTCACAGGAAGCTTCAAGTATAGCCTTGGTCAGCATTAAAAATCAACTGTCTTCCTGGCCCAGGCAAAAGGCCAGCCCTGGGTGCCTGTGTAGGAACATGAGGGTTCCACATTCAGAAAGGGACTCATCCTTCATGAGCTGTAGATGACAGATAGGGGAACTGTTTTTTTTTGTTTTTTTTTTGAAAAATTTTCATCAAACTGGTTAACATAACCTTCATGTCATTTTCTTAGTTATTGTGTTAAGACATTTCTATTCTACATTTAGAAAGATTCACATGTACCCTTATAAGATGAACCATAGGCATGAGTTAGAGTTGGAAGGTGAGAAGTTGAAATAATATAATATTAATATTCACTGATTTTAATCATTAGGGCTTTCTCTTTTGTGTGTTCTTTATTTTTAGGGGATGAAATATCATTACCATTTACTCAATCTTGCTGAAATGTCTACAATGTACAACCAGGGCTTGAATCAAATGCCCCCTAATTCTCCTCCCTCCTTGCTTTTCCGCCCTCTCCCAGCCTGGACCACTCCCTTGTCAGCAGACAAAAGGGATATATGTGATATTCTGGCCTGTACTAGATGTAATCAGAGTCCCATGGGGAGATCAGATTTCCACGCCAATCAAAGTACATATTATAAGGAAAACAGGAAGGAGAATATGCGAAGTCTTTCTTAAGTGATTCCATTATTTTCTTTAAGCTCTAGATTCCTACTCATTGACCAGGCGGATTCATTTTCATTTTTTTATAATAAAAATTGTTGAACTTTAAAAATCCCATCCATTTTCATGTGGCTTAGAAGTCTTCTGAGAGCAACTATTTCTTTAATAACTCTCCCCTAAGTAATTCTTATTCTATTTCTAATCTACAAGGTTTTCTGACTTTTTGCCCTTCAAAGAGATTCAGCAGAGAGAGATCACAGAAGACTCTTCACATCTTATTTTATCCTGCAGTTCTGCCACCCACCCCGAGCCTTTGCAGAAATTTAGTGCTATTTTTGTCATATCTGGTTAATGCCAAAAAAATGATTCTCTGGTTTCACCACTAAACCTCTCGGGAGGATGTGCTACATGGTTAGCAGAGCTCAGCGGTTGCTTCTATATTCTTCGCTTCCTGCTCTTTCCTGCTGTGTCTTGCTTCTTGTGAACTTAGTGTGGTGATCAGACTTGGAATACCTTGTTTCTGAGGTTTTCCTATTGCCTAAATAGGAGGACTTTGACTCCTTTTTCCTGAAATCAAATATATGATGACCGGATCTTTCATAACTCCTCTTTACCTCTTACCTTCTCCATGAAAATCTGAAGAGTTATGGATGGGATGGTTGTTATCATGTCTCACCAATTACCTTCCACTGTACTTTTACAATAGGAGTGGACTGGGTGTGGTGGCTCACACCTGTCATCCTAGCACTCTGGGAGGCTGAGACAGGTGGATTGCTTGAGCTCAGGAATTCAAAACCAGTCTGAGCAAGAGTGACATCCTGTCTACTAAAAAGAGAAAAACTAGCTAGGCATTGTGGCCAGTGCCTGTAATCCCAGCTACTTGGGAGGCTGAGGCAAGAGGATCACTTGAACCCAAGAATTTGAGGTTGCTATGAGGTATGGTGCCATGGTACTCTAGCCAGGGTGACAGAGTGAGACTCTGTCATAAATAAGTAAATAAATGAAGTGTGTTCTGGAACTTTTCTATTTGCAAACACTTTAAAGCAAGCTATTAAGGATTTAATTCCCATATGTTAGCATGCAATGCTTGACACATTTGAGGTAGGAATTAAGGTCATACTCGTTCTCTGTTACCCCTTCATGCCCTGTGCTCTAGGCTTCTGGTGTTCTTTTTAACAGATAACTCTCCGTCATCTGTAACTCTCCACGGCAGTCGTGCCTTTGCGCAGTGGAGGTGAGTTTCGATATTATTTGAAGAATCCGGGAATAGCTGAATTCTCCCTGCTTCTCAAGGATGCTGCCTTCCATGCACAGGCTTCCCAAGGGAACAGGAAGAATAAAAATCCACTTCCCATTTTATCACAAATTATCCCAGGCCTCAGTTTCCCCACAATGAAGCATTTTAGAAAAGCTTGGAAATCCAGCCCCTTGCACCCCAGACCTGAGTCGGCCTGTGTGGGAAGGAAGAAAGGGAGGAAGGCCAGGTAGGCAGCAGGGTTGGTCCCGGATGCAGGCTCTGCCTCCGCCGCCCGCCAGCTGCAGGAAGAAAGGGCGTGGGGGGGCACGACTTCGTGACTGTTGGCCTTATTTTCATCCTTCGGGCACTCCAGGTTCTTTTCTCTCTCTGTTTGTTGTGTCTGTTAGTAAAGCTCTTCTCTAAGACAGTTGTTTCCTCCTCAACATTCAGGTCAGAACTCAGATGTGACTTCCTTGTGGACGACAGCGAGAGGCTTCCTCCTGACCCTCTCCCCGACCGACGGGGAGCCGACTTCACATCTCGGGGCGCTCGCCCACAGTGTGTGCGCGCACTGCCGTCCTCTTCCCGCTAGGACGTCTGTTCATTGCTGTTTCTCCAGCACCTGAAACAGTGCTTCCGTGGGTGGACTTTGTGGTGAAGTGATAGAAAATATATTAACTCACAGTTTTTCAATAAGGCCTAAAGTCTCTCTGCCTG
>NW_003852408.1:8716412-8725150 GCF_000181295.1 Otolemur garnettii | reverse complement strand
TTCTCTTCTCATCCTGCACACAGGACCACCAATTGAGTGACCAAGCATTTCCAGCACTTGAGGACTGGTCATTAGTGACCCTCCCCAGGAAGTCCCAATCCATGTCTAGCAATCTGGCCAATCAGATCAGTGTTCTCTCTTTTGAGGGTGGAGTGAGGATGAAGGTGAGAAGAGCATAGCATTAGGTATCCATTGCTGTACAGCAAATTATCCTAAGACATAATGGCTTGTAAGGAGGAACATTTATTATCTCAATTTCTGTGGACAAGGATTCAGGATGGCTTATCTGGATTACACTTGCTCTGGCTCTTCCCTGAGGTTGCAGTGAAGACACTGCCGGGAGCTGCAGTAAGAAAGGCTTAGTGGAGCTGGAGATGTGCTTCCAAGAAGGCTCATTTACATGGATGCTGGCGGGAGGCCTCAGTTCCCTGTGGACTACTGGCAGGAGGTCCTAGTTTGTCCCCACACTGACCTTCCCAGAGGGCTGTGTGTCTCCTGACATGACAGCTAGCTTCCCTCAGAGCCTATGATAAAGAGAGTGGTAGAAGCCACAAAGTATTTTATGACCTAGCCTTGAAAGTGCCACATCATTATGTCTGTCATATTCTATGTCATACAGACCAACCCAGGAATGTTACGGGAGACCACTGCACAAGGGTGTGGATACCAGAGGAGATGATCACTGGGGGCCTTCTTGGAGACTGCTTACTGCACCTTTCCTCACTCCTACGTTGCTTAGACTCTGAAGAAAGGACTTGCTGGGATCCATTAGGCTGGAGCAGATGAGGGGAAGGGAAGATGAGGAACCTAATGATTGACTGTTGGGTTGAGGGGGGAGCGAGCCTGTTTGCAGGTTGCAGAGAAAATTCCAGTTTGGCAGGCAGAACAAAGTATCTGGACAAAGTAACAGTAGGTGACAACAAGAGTTGTAGAAAATTATTGACAAGAGATGAAGGAAGCCACACAGTGCACAAAAGGTGTGGACACGTGGCTAGAGCCCAGTGAGTGGGCTCCACAAGGCAACTGTGGATCTTGAAGATGACAGCTGAAATACACAAAAGTCCAGAAAGATTATAATGAAGTGTCCACCCCATATCTGAGGCACCAAACCAGGACTCCAATCCGGAGAGAAGTTCATCAAGTCCTTTACGGTTCTTGGCTGTCCCTCATTCTTTCTCAAAAAAGATTCTGAAAACCTCTGCTCCCTCCTGTGTCCTGAGTCAAAGAAGATTCTTTGCCTCTTATTATTGAAAAACTTAAAGTGCTTCCCTTCCTACAGCCAACAAAAGTATGAAGATATCTCTAATACTAAGCAAACCCCAAAACTTTCCTTTACATATTAAAACGTTTAGGGACTGCCTGGTATTTCTACTCCCTTTGCCATCCAAACTACACCCAGAAGTTCAAAGGCAGTATTTCTTATTTCCACTTCTTCACATCCCTCTGAAATCTCATTCATTTCCTGCTATTCTGAGATGACTCTCTGTGAGGTCAAAAACAACATCCCTATTTTAGGTTCCAAAAGGTGTTTCCAGCCCTTACAATCAGGACCTCTCTGTCATACCCCACAAGGACTCCAGGAGCACACACTCTTTACGGAGCACTCTCAGCCCTTAACTTTGACTTTCATGACAGCACCCCCCACATCCCTTCCTCTGACTGCTCCTTCTGAAAGTCCACTTGATGCTCTGTTGTTGAATCACTGCTCCTCTCACTGTGCAAGCTCCCTTTGGGTGACCCAGTGCCTGCTTATGATTTAAACTGTGACTTATTTACTTACAATGGCCATCTCACTCTCCCACGCCAGACCTCACCCCACAGCTTCCCACCCTGTAGTCAACATCAGCCTGACTTCTCCATCTGGGTGTCCCAGAAACAGCATCTTCAGATGTCCAGAAAATAACACATCACCTTCCTCCCCAAATCTGCTCTCATAACATATTTGCTATCTCATTGACTGACAGTCTCCATCTCCCTAGGCTCATGGTAGAAAGCGAAGGGTCACTCACGATGGCTTTCCTTCCCCTGTCCCACTGTTCTGCTCAACTTCACACCTGCTGGTTTACCTTCTTGGATGTTTAGTGATTCTTCTCCTCCATCTTCAGCACCCTACCCTGGTTTAGGCTCCCTTTATTTCTTTCCTGATCACTTTAATAGTCACCTGTCTGGTTTCCCATTTCTTTTTAAGTCTTTATTATTTTATTTTATTTTATTATTTTTTTAGACAGAGCCCCAAGCTGTCCCCCTGGGTAGAGTGCTGTGGCATCATGGCTCACAGCAACCTCCAACTCCTGGGCTCAAGCGAGTCTCCTGCCTCCGCCTCCCAAGTAGCTGGGACCACAGGCGCCCTCCACAACGCCCGGCTATTTTTTGGTTGCAGCCATCATTGTTGTTTGGCGGGCCCGGGCTGGATTCGAACCTGCCACCTTAGGTGTATGTGGCTGGCGCCTTAGCCACTTGAGCCACAGGCGCCAAGCCGGGTCTTTATTTTTCAATAGCAGTTTTAGGTTCACACAAAATTGAGAGGAAGGTACAGATTTCTCATATATTTCCTTAACTCACCCCACTCCCATCCTCAGGCCCCCCCATTATCAGCTTCTCCCACCAGAGTGGTGCATTTGTTACCATTGATGAACCTGCACTGACACATCATTATCTCTTAGGGTTCACTTTGGGCGTGAACCCCCTCTATGGATTTGGACAGATGAATAGTGACAGTTATCCTCTATGACGGTATCATTAGAATATTGATATTCCTCTGCCCTAAAAACCCTCGGTGCTCTGTCTGTTCATTCTTCCCTCCCCCAACCCTGCACACTGATCTTTTTCACTCCTTTCACTCACAGTTTTGCCCTTTTCAGAATGTCATACGGGTCTCTTAGTTTCCTTTTCTCAACCTCTCTTTAAAACTTCCGTTCACAAAGCCACCTGATAGCCTTTTCTACAAACACAAATTCGACTGCGTCATGGACAGAGTCCCTTGGGTGGTTTCCCGATTGCCCTCAATCTAAAGTGAAACTCTATCACCTTGTGTACGAGATGGTCCACAGGTTGGCAGCTGCCTTCTTGACGCTCTGATTTCATCTTCCTGCATCTCCAGTGGAATAACACGTAGTTGCATCAACTCTTGTCTCTCCTTGGTTCTGATGATGCTACACCTTCTTCATGGGACTCACAGTGCCATGGCGCCTGACCAATCCTTGCTGCTCCACTGCTGTCCATCTCAGATCAACCCCATCCAAGGTGACTTTCTGACATTGTCCCTCTACTCCGAGGATCCAGGCACCTTGCCAGAGCCCCCTTATAATCACCCACAGCTCTCTGACATTGTACTTACTCCTGTCTCCCCAGAGACCTCTGAGCTCTTTGGGGGCAGAACCAGCTTCTTTTGTCCCTGTGTCCTCAACACCTTGGCCAGAACTTGGCACATGAGGGACCTCACTATTAAACTGCCTGGGAGCCTTTTTCCCACTTCCTTATTGCGCCATCAGAAAGGGGAATGTCTGGCATGCCGTAGGGGAATTAGGGCAAAGTGAATGTTCTGGGACCCTCAATCTCAGATCAGCAGCAATCTTGGGTCAGACTGCACTGGACGTGACCTCACAGGTGCTCTAACCACCAGGGGGAGAACGTGGCATCACGCTCCAGAATGTGGCATCTTCCAGCAATGGCACACAGGGGCAGTGTGTGGAAGTCAGGCAGGACGGAAAATTCTCAATGAGCTGGAAGTGAAGCCACATCCAGATAAAGGCCCCACTTCACAGGGCCTTCCTGGCAGGTGTCTAGATTCTGCTCAGTAGCAC
Source organism: Otolemur garnettii (assembly GCF_000181295.1). NCBI lineage: Eukaryota > Metazoa > Chordata > Mammalia > Primates > Galagidae > Otolemur > Otolemur garnettii. The sequence continues at coordinate 8,721,347 of NW_003852408.1, read as the reverse complement.
CCAAGTGGAAATTGCTTTATTTTGATATAAAGTGTCTTTAAATGGAGTGGTTGTCTCTTTTCCTCTTCTCTGCTGGCTGGAATGTGGAGCATGGACCTTGGAGAACCAGCTAGGCATGAATGCCGGCCCCTCAGGGGAGAGCGCAGACCCAGAAAAGTCTCAGTGACTGACACCGTGTAGCCCCTGCTGGCCTTGGGCCACCTATTTCGGACTTTTATATAAGAGAGGAATAGTTATGCCTTGTTTAAGCCATGATGTTATTATCATATGCAGCCAAACCTAATCTTAAGAAATGTGATAGTTTATAGATCCCCAGGGAATTCTGAGCTGCTTAATGTCTCACAACCTGCCTGTATTCCTGGCCTTGGAGGTATAACACGTCTACCATTCAAAATGCTATTTATTCAAGACTTTTGGCAAAGGAGACACCCAAACAGGCAGAGTGAGCCTGGAAACAGGCAGCAGGTGCCGATGGTTGCCACAGGAAAGCTTTTCGGCATTTTGAAGAAAGATGATGCCCTGTGGCCTCTGATGGGGTCACAGAGTCATAGAGCTGGCTGGACACTTTCTCCTTCCAGGGAGGCCAGGGAACGTAACTCGGTCTGGTGAGGTGTTGAGCTACCAGCAACACTGACCAATAAAGGGAATGAGGTGGTCGTGTGACAGCAGTTTGGGGGTCAGGACTTTCCTGGAATCACCAAGGAGCCCAGGACACCCTTCAGACCATAAAGATCCATCCCCTGAATCCATTTCCCACTCTGACGGAGATGTGTTTGAATTAATAAACACTCTCTAGAAAGCTGTGAACTTTTCTGTCATCCATAATTTACTGATAATTGCTTTAATCAGACCAATAATTAGCAGTAGTCAGCTTCAAAAGGATAGCGTTTACAAGAGGAGAAGCGTGGGAGGAAAAAGAAGGTGATCACCTGGGAGAAGTCAGGCCTGAACGGGACTCTGCCAGTCCGCGGCCAGCCAGGCTGGGCATCTTTGGGGCTGCGATGAGAGGACTGTGGTATGGGCGGGGAAAGACCTGATGCACTTGCCTGCTGGCTCCAGGCTCCACGAGGGGCCACAGTGCCCCACCATGAAAATCACCCCACTGCTGCACTTGGCACCTCTTTGGGGCCTGGGACTGCCAAAGCGGCGACGTCGGGACTTGTCTGGAAGCAGGGAGCCACAGCCAACCCTGGCTTGGCCTGGGCCCGTGAACTGATGGTGGCAGCCATTTCGTGAGTGTACTGAGAAGGAAACAGAAGCTGAGCAAAGCTGGTAATTCATGTGGCCTGCAGATGGCCAAGTGGCCTGACCCCATTTGGTCTGCAGCAGGAATGCAGGGCTCCTTGGTGCGGGCCAGTCCTGGGGATTTCCAGCCACTTTGCTCACCCTTTCCAGAAGCTCATGGCAAGACACAGAGGAGGGGGCGAGAAGGGCCAGCCTCCAACTGTGAGAGGACACAGAGAGGAAGCCAGGCCCCTCTTCCCACTTGACCTCTGCTCTCCGTCCACCACTTCTTCCCCCTCCATCTTCCTGTCATCCTTGAAGATTTTCAGTAGTTTCCAAATTTGGCTGCTTAGGAAAACTTTAAAAATGTAGATTCCGGGCCCCAAGTCCAGGAGGTTCTAATTCCGATGGCTTTGGTGATTGTGATCTGTGGCCAAAGCTGAGGAAAGGAGGGGACCAGGGATGAGAAGAGCCTCGGGAATCTCATCTGTGCAGAGGCCTCCAGTGTGCACAGATCCTTTGTGATCAAAAAAACAGGCACAAAACTGCAAACCCCATCAATAACTGATGCCAAGCCAGGGGGCTGGGTTGAGAGAAACACCATCTCTATTTAGGGATTACCTATGACCTTTCAGTTACTTCAACAGACCCAGAAACCTCATGGAAACCAAGCATTGCTTAAAATGCCTGGATTTCCTTAAAATATCTATTCCCCTTGAATAATAGGTAAGCAATTTTGCTGAGTTATGAAAAGATATAGAAAAGTAGGTGAACTTTGCACAGATCTGCCTTCATCTCTGCTTCCTCTGAGTAAGTACCCAGGACTCTCACTCAGGCCACCGAGGGCTCCAGATACACCTCCTGCACCCCTTCTTAACCTTGCACCCCACTGGTAATGCGCCTTCCTCCTCCTTCCACCTTCTTTATCCACAGCCTCACCTCAAATCCAAATATCCTCTCACCACTTAGGCCAAGAGAGCAGCACATGCAAAGCCAGCTGATGTTCTTTGAGGTCCTTGTCTCTCCCTATGTCCCTGGAGAGTGCCACCCTTCCTGAGCTCCTGCTCACTCTCTTTCCTGGTCGGGTTGGTTGTAGATCTCAGGGAGAGGCCATATACTATGGGATGCAATACCTCCCTTGAGAGGAATCAAAAATTGATGAAATGTCTCTCCTTCATCCTGGGCTATAGTTGTGCTTTATCTTTCATAAGAAAATGTGAGTAAATATAAATTGGTGTCATAGAAGTACTGAGTACATTGGATACTTTTTCTTCCATTCTTGAGATACTTGACTTAGGAGAACATGTTCTGGGTCCATCCATGTAAACATAAAAGAGGTAAAGTCTCCATCTTTTTTAAAGGCTGCATAGTATTCCATGGTACACATATACGGGGAGGGGGGGTTTGATAGAGAGAAGGTAAAGGGTGGGACCACACCTATGGAGCATATTGCAAGAGTACAAGTTGAATCTATCAAATATAGAACATAAATGTCTTAACATAATAATCAAGTAAATGAGGCAAAAGCTATATTAATTAGTTTGGTGTAAGCACTCCAAATTGTATTAAAAAAATCAACACATTGTACCCCACATATGCATAAATGTATTCACGATCTGTGTGTATATGACTTAATAAAAAAAAAGAATTGATGAAATGACTAAAGCATACGAAGCTGGTATTTTTGAAGTTGGGTTATTGGTGGCTAAAGATGAAAGTGTAAACACTATACACCAAGCCAGTTTGTGTAGATGAGTTACCCTGCATCTATTATAATGCATTGAGGTACTCTAGAATAAAGTAATTAAAAATTATACTCCATTCCAGAAAAGTGGCAATTGTCTGTTACAGCAGGAACATTCAAGGATGGTGGAAGATGAGTCAAGCGCCCTCCTGCTTCCTCCCCTTCGCAGGGGGGCTGTGAGTGGGTCATCCAACCTCAAACCCTACTTGCTTTAAGGATACACACTATGATTGGAGGATGAGGAGGTTTGCTTAGGACTACACAATGTTAGAGTCAGAGGGACTTTTAAAAATGGCTGTTGTTTCTCCCCCCGCCCCACCCCTTTTGGCTAATAGCAAAATTAGTTTGCCATCTGGGCAACCCTGACAGCTCACAGGAGTAACAGGTCACTCTAATGATTGTTATGTCTTGGACGGTGGGTAGAGAGACTAAATACCTTCCAAAAACTGGGAAAGATTAGACACTGGGTGCTGTCCAGATCCTTTTTCCTGTTGCCTTCAATAACCCACAAAATTGAATGAATTGTTGATGGCCAAGAAACCAGATCGGAAAATGGCCTTAGATCCCAAGAGACCAGATATTTCCCACAACTATTCTTTGTTCAGTTTTTTTTTTTCTATTTATTTATTTATTTTTATTAAGTCATATATACATAGATCATGAATACATTTATGCCCTTGTGGGATTCAGTGTGTTGATTATTTGTACAAATTGGAGTGCTTACATCCTACTAATTAACATAGCTTTCACCTCATTTACCACCCTAGTTGAAGAAGACCAGACTTGCCATATGGTTTATGATACCCGTGACATGGTGGGGAAGGCCACCTTAAAACCCACCAATTACTGCTCCTGCATTCAGCAAGACAATCACAAGATCACAGCAAGTTCACATACTTTGCTGGGTGAGAGCTCTCTGTGAATATAGGAAACAGTAAGATGCCCTTTCATTTCTCACCCCACCGGCCCTCCACTCCCTGTAATTCCACAGCCTTTTGTCTATTTGGCTACTGTGACCTGGATGTCATATAATAGCTCAGTGTCCCTCTGGCAATTCACTTTTCCTATGATGCAACTTTGGCTCTCAGCGTGCACTTACTGTGAAGCTCGGTCTTTGAAAGGCTGGTTCTGCCATGCACATTTTTATTTTTAATCCAAACATTCTCATAATTCACGAAGTATAGATTGTTCCCTCGTGACTCATGCTTAGATTAGGGCTCTGTATTTATAATAAAGCTGCTATTTTAAGATCACATTGGGCTTAAACCACTCAACACACAAAGTCCAAGTCCAACCTCTTGGTCAAAAGACAAGAGCTCAGTCTGTTCTTGGAGCTTCGCAGTATTGGCCAGACAGAGACGTGGGTGTTGAAGGGCACTGTGCTGATTTCTCATTAGGTCAGGCTCAAGCCTACGGTGGGAATTGTTGGGAACCTGACAGTTACTATAAAGTCCTGGGCTAGAAGCCCGACAGTGCTGGCATGAAAACCGGCCAGGTAAAGATATTTTTTCACTCATATGTCACTTTTGATGAGACCTTGGAGTCACACCTCTCCCCTTTGTGTCATGGCTTGTCCTCCTCAAAGCAGGTTCACATACAGTGTCCCCCCCCCCCCGCCATGAACAGGGATGAAGAGGGGCCACCAGAGCCTTGATGACCCACACCCACCTCTACACCACCATCTAGAAGAGGTGATACAGTCAAGTCTTCTCCTCCTTCACTGAGGAAACTGGGATGCCCCCATCTACTCTTGGTCCTTCCTCACACTCTCAGCCACACAGAGCACTTTACGTTACCTGTCTGGCCCCATTTTCCACTCCTGCCCCAGATCTAAACCTGTCCGTCAGACCCTCTGGAACTCAAGGTTAGTCATCAACAAAATTCCTTTCCCCTAAAGTTCCTACACGTTCCTACACCTCACCCATCAGCTCCCTCTCCCTCACTTTTCCACCCATCCACCCATCAGC
>NW_003852408.1:8702703-8713620 GCF_000181295.1 Otolemur garnettii | reverse complement strand
TCACCTTCCCACCCATCCACCCATCAGCGCCCTCCCCCTCACCTTCCCACCCATCCACCCATCAGTGCCCTCCCCCTCACCTTCCCACCCATCCACCCATCAGTACCCTTTCCCTCACCTTCCTACCCATCTACCCATCAGCGCCCTTTCCCTCACCTTCCTACCCATCTACCCATCAGCGCCCTTTCCCTCACCTTCCCACCCATCCACCCATCAGCGCCCTTTCCCTCACCTTCCCACCCATCCACTCATCAGGGTGCTTTCCCTTACCTTCCCACCCTTCCACCCATCAGTGCCCTTTCCCTCACCCTCCCACCCATCCACCCATCAGCACCCCTTCCCTCACTTTCCCACCCATCCACCTATCAGTGTCCTTTCCCTCACTTTCCCACCCATCCACCCATCAGCGCCCTTTCCCTCACCTTCCCACCCATCCGCCCATCAGCGCCCTTTCCCTCACCTTCCCACACATTCACCCATCATCACCCTTTCCCTCACCTTCCCACCCATCCACCTATCAGTGTCCTTTTCCTCACCTACCCACCCATCCACCCATCAGCGCCCTTTCCCACACCTTCTCATATCCATCCATGTGCTTTCCAGGCAGCTCTCTCTAGCAGTGACTGTTCTCCTGCCACAGCACTCATAAGATATGAGGGATAAGAGTGTAGCGGTGGTGTCATTCTTATTCCTCACTGTCCCTCTTCCAAACCATCATCTCGCTCTCTTCTCTGCCCTTCTCCCCTCCCTTTTGAGGCTCATGCAGTCAGAACCTTCAGCTACCTCTGTTTATTGCTATTCATCATTAGACCCTAAGTTTAGCTCCTGGGTCAGGGCTATGCTCTCCTGTGCCATCTTTATCATGACTCCTGAGGATTTCATGCCCGCTTAGGCAACCCTCTGAACCACTTAGAGGTCCTGGGTCTCCCCTCAAACACTGTGCCTTTGTCCCTTGTCATCCAAGCATCTTGTGGCCACTCCACTCACCTCACTCTCCCATGCACTTACCACTGGCTCCCAGCTTTTGAACTCACTCCTTCTAACATCTCAGCTTCAAAGATTCTTCAGGCCTATTGAAACTGAATTCATTTCCTATGGCTGCTATGATAAATAACACACATTTAGTGGCATAAAACAACCCAGGTGCATTACTTTACAGTTCTGGGGGACAGAATTTGAAATCAGATTCACTGAGCTCAAGTTCAGGTGTCATAGAGCCAGTGGCTGCCAGAGGCTCTGAGGGTAGGAACCACTCCTGCCCTTTCCAGACCCTAGAGGCCACCTGAACTCCCTGGCTATCAGTCTCTCCTTCATCTTCAAGCTCCATCACTCTCTCCCTTGAGAAGTCACTGTCACTGTCACATTCCAGCCCTTGTCTTCCTTTTTCTATGTTTATCACAATCTGACACAGCATTTTGTTTGTCTGTTTTGAATCTGCCTTGTCCCTGCTACCTAGCCATTAACCTCCAGGGGTAGAGTATTGTTTGTGTGCATTGATATGTTCCTAATACTTTGAGAGTGGGCGCTCAATAAATTTGTTGCATAAAGAAATAAATTTTAATCTTCTCATTACCTTTTTGAAATCAATGCAGTAACTTGGAGTAAAAATTTCTAAGAGGTCAGGCATTGTACTGGATGTTGGCTCAAGGTTATCGATAGTTTTCTGCAAAACTACCAGCTGGAAACAATTTATCAGGTAAAGATTATGTACATCGTGGAACATTAATGATGGCAATCTGTATTTACATTCTTTTTATTACTGAATAAGTAAATGTAGCTAAAAAATTCACTCTAAAACCCACAAATTTTGTTTTCTTACCAGTTCAGGACTGGTTCTGTTATAACCATTAAACCAAGATTACTCATAGTACAAAAGTTATTTTCAATCTGGTATTTGATACAGAAGTTAGAGCAATTATCAAGCTAGTTCTCACACAGAGCAGCAGGTTCCCTGTGGAAAACACATTTCCACTTTTCAAAAAAAGAGTTCTGTTGAAGGATATGAACATCATGTACCAAATACCAATTTTCCTCCTTAAGAGAATTTGGAGGGAGTTCGTTTTCTTCATGTTGACATCCGCCAAATTTGAATTACTCATCAAAAGATTGATCATGATTAGCCAGATGCAAAGGACTCAGAGCATGATACCATGAATTCTAACTACTTTTTCTATAATCTGAGACCTCTTAGATTCACATTTGTGCCTTGGCAGTAAATTTATGATCTACATAAACAAGAAACTCATTTTTATGCAATTTAAATATGGCCTTCATGCCAAAGATTATAGCATCAGTTTTGGAAAGGCACCTTGGAGCCAAATTAAATCTTTAAAATTCTTAACTCAATCCCAATGGAGTTACCAAAAGTATCTTTCTTTGTCTGTTAAAAGTTCTGCAATAAATAATTTAATATTTTGTACATCCTTTGATTTGTAAATTCCTCTTCTAGAAAATAGTACAGTAAATGGAACTTAATAAGTGTTCAGGCTTAGAAACAGATAGGCTGGATTCTGACCCAGCCTCCAACAATAATACCATGAGCACTTGTGTAAGTCTCTTTGGTTTGGTTTTCTCACCTGTAAGATGAGAAAAGCCTCATGTATCTTTTAGAATTGCCATGAGATTTACAGATACTAGAAATATGTCTGGACCATAGAAAGTACAAAAAAAAAAAAGTAACTATGGAGGGTTCCCTGGCTCTAAAGACATGGCTTACAGTGTTGAAAGTTTTGGAGCCAACTAATTATTCAGCCATAGGGGATTGTGAAATAAATTTTGATAAACAAATACGTTTTATGCAGCCATATGAAAAGACATTGTGGGAGAATTTTTAATGACATAGGAAAAATGCTCATGGTGAAATATCATGTGAAACTCTACTCCAAGTATAAGAATGAAAACATGTACTCAAAACCTTGCACATAAATGTGCACAGAAGCATTATTCATGATTGCTACAAGGTTGAAATGAACCAAAAGCCCATCAACTGATGAATGGATAAGCAAAATGTGGCACATCCATACAATGGAATATTATTCAGTCATAAAAGGAATAAAGTACTGATGTGTGACATGAATGAACCTTGGAAACATTATGCTGCATGAAAGAAGCCAGATACGGAATCAGACATTTATGATTTAATTTATATGAAATGCCTATAGTAGATAAATCCATAGATACAGAAAGTAGGTAAGTCAGAGGAAGGGAGCAAAGGGAAGTGACTGCTAAATGGGTGTGGGGTTTCCACTTGGGGTGATGAAAAAGTTCTAGAACTGGTTAGCGGTGATGGTTGCAGAACATTGTGAGTATGCTAAATTCTACTGTCTTATACACTTTTAAGTCATTAAAATGGTAAAGTTTATGTTCTATGTATTTTACCACAATAAAAAAAGCTACCTAAAGAAACATAGCTTGCAAATGTGTTACAGTGAAATGTCATCTATCTGTACATGCACACTTACATACACGCTCTGAAATTTATACTCCCCAATATTAGCAATGGTGACTTCTGACTAGAAGAAAACAAGTGATTTTTTAAAAGTCTCCCATATTTCTTAATTTTTTCAACAAATATACGTTACTTTTATAATAAAAGATGAAGTTAAAGAGTGAAAGAACCAAGAAGACAAAATTGCTGAATAAATGTAAAAGATGAAATGAGAACCAAGATCAACGTGCACTGTTTATACAGTAAGAGTCCTGAACGCCATCTCAGAGCTGCATCCCGTGTGTGCGCTCACAGCTCTGAGCCGTGCCGTGCTGCCCAGAGTCATGTCTACCTCATGCACCAGAATTTATGTGGAATCAAGTCCCATATTTAGCATCTAATTTGCAAATCAGTGTAGTAAGACATAAGCCTAGAGAGTAAGTAGGAATAATTGCACCTAAGTCATGGCATGACAAGATAAATATAACACTTACCATTACTATATATACAACTATAAATGCCCCATTTAAAAAACCTCTTATTCTTCTCCAAATGGAGAACTCCAGTACTAGTTGGTGAGATCCAAAACAAGGTATTTAGCAGCTCTACTTATAATTGACTTTATTTATTTCAATAACCCCAAGAAGAAAATCTCATTCTTATTTTACAGATGGTGAAATATGGACTCAGAGTGAATCACGTCTGAACATGTTGGATTGAGGGTATTAGTACATGGTAGACCCAGAGTCCACATGCAGGGTTGCGGAAGACTCAAGTTCATCATATTTTGCTTATAGTGGCTGCTGTTGCCTTGTCAATTTGATGGATGATGAAGTAGATGTTCAGAGAAGTAATTAAACTGGGCCCAAAGTCACAATTAATACATGACAGCCTTGGGGTTTGGTCTCAGTCTAGTGAATTTCCACACATCTCAGCAGCCTCCCTGGAGTTTCTCAATGATTCTGATGTCATAGATGTTCTTTTGAAGATGGACACCAAAAAGACCACCATATTATACAACCTCGAAGAACTAGTAAAAATATAATGGATACTTTAGGATAAGTAGCTTTTATATGTGGAGAGAATAAGGATTTAACTAAGAATAAAGTTCTCACATTACGTTGTAAAGTGTTGCAAGTTCAAACAGATGCAAATGTTTTATTTTAAATGGCATGATCACGGAAGGCTAACACTGAAATGCGATCTCCATTAAAATTGGAGCTGCAGTGTAAGATGAACCAGCCTTCTTAAAGACATAATGAGACAAAACGTGGTCTGAACCCTGAAGGCGGAGCCACTTGCTAGCTTGCCGCGACACGCGGGGCTTCTGCTCGCTGGACGTGATCCATGTGGGAGAAGGTTTTATATTCCAGCCACATACCTCCTGCCCCACAGGGAGTCTAAAGGTGAGCCTGTCAGACCATGTTCTGTAGCCACATTTGGAGACGTAAGTTCAGTGCGGTGCTTTTAGCCTAAAGAGGAAACATAAATCGGTTTCCTTTCCTTGCAACATACTGGATTATTCACTCCGATGATTCTACCCTGAGCCCTACTCTGCATGTTCCCTCATGCTCAGAAAACCTTTCCAACACTGCTTGGAGCCCATCTGGGGCTTTCCAAGTGAGGCGTCAACCAGGTGACCTTTGCTGTCCTTGTTGTGATGTCAAATATTAGTGTGATAATGACATTCCCTTCCCAAGACCCTGACCACATCGCTCTGTCTTAAAAAATGGCATCTGCTCTCTTCTTCAATAAATGGCCCTGACATTCAAACTCAGTGACTTGACCTGCTGATTCCTCTGTGTCCCACTTGGTGCTCCTGCCAGCCTGTGCCTCCTGTTCTCGTCTCAGCGGGCACTTCCCTTCCCTTCCCTTTTGTTCGGCCTCTCTCACTGCCCTTTCTCCTATCTTTGTATTAATATTTTTGCTCCCAGACACCTGTGTCAGATGCCAGCCTCTCTTGCCATCTGACACTGTGTTGGGTGAAGCTTTTCTGTGTGCCCAGAGGGGTACCATGGTCCTCCCAGGACCTCACTTGGGTTTCATTTCCTTGTCCCCAATCTGTCTAGGGAGGGCTCACACTGAGCTGACTGACTTGAACCTGCCCCCAGCATAAGAAGCCGGAGAGGAGCACGTCCTCATTCGTTCATTCATTCACTCGCACCAGACACTGCCAGTGATCAGTACGTGTGTGAATGTGTTTGTGTTTGTGTGTCACAAATAGCCATGGCAGAGGTTTTCAAGGGGTCATGACACCCCTAGTGTCTCAGTAATCTATCCATGGCACCCTTGTCTGAAAGTCACAACAGTTCTCTCTGTATATAATAGTTAGGTTTAAACATCTTGTATGGATTAACAACCCAGCTGCCATTTGAAAAACAGCTGCACATAAATTGTAAGAAAAAATGTTGCTATTTCATTTCTACATAGTCACAATTACTTATTAATGGGGGTGACTGTACGTCCCTGGTAGACACCGCACAAATTCTCAGACCAAGAATCAGATTAGATGCTGCTCCCTTCCCTTCCAATCTCTTATTGCTTTTATGCTAACTTGCTTTGTAAGACAGTGACCGCTAACCTCAGGTTGTCGAAAAATGTAACATGACTACGATGAAAAGGGAGGTAGCATAATAGACATTTGAAGCTGAACTACTGTGGGCTAAAGGTTTATGTGGCATCTGATGAGGCTGTTTCTCTCAAAACCATTAAAATCTCCCACAGCACCCCCGTGCATGTGCAGTGGGTGGCGCCCTGTGGCGCCTCAGTGTGCAGTCTGGGAACCATGGGGAGGTGGCGTCTGTTCTCCTTTGTAATCTGATAGAGGAGAGAAGTCACATACATACGGGTGATGGACTAGGGGCTATGAATATTCAACATGTTAGAGCAGTGGTTCTATTTGTGATTTCATGAACCAATATAATGTCAAAACAAAACTCTAGCAACTATGTAGGGATGCCTACTTGTTATTTTACCAAAAGGGCTTTCAGTGTTTTAAAAAATTTATGGGCTACCATCATCATTTTAATTCTTTTTTAATTGAGGTATAACTTACATATAGTAAAAGGCACACATTTTGTATTCAGTTTGATGAAATTTTACATACATGAATATTCATGTAACCATCACCCAGGTCATGAAATAGAATCACCTCAGAGGCTCCCTTGGGCCCTTTCCCAGTGAATACTTCACCCCTGCCCCTCACTCCACTCTGGGGAGAAAATCACCGTTGACCCTATCCCTGTGATAGTGTCTCCAGTTCTTGAACTTCATATAAATGGAATTATATGATGTGCACTGTTTTATGTCTCACTTCTTTCTCAGCATAATGTCTGTGAAATTCACTCACGTTGCTGCATGGGGGGTAACTTGTTCTTTGTTCTTGCAGAATTATATTTTCTTGTATGAATGTATCACCCCATCTTTTCTTTTAAAGAAAAGATTTCTCAGAGTGAACAAATGATCTCTTTATTTTGTTTATAGATGTGCTTCATCAGGTGATATGTTATTTGGCTTTGTGTGTTTATAAACTTCGGGAAATTGTCTATACCAGTTTTTGAGTTGACGCCTTCTGCAGCTTCCTTTTTCAACCAACGTTATGTTTCTGAGTCACCCATATTCAAAACGTGTTATAGTTCAGTCATTTTAGTGCTGTACATTATTCCACTTAGAAAAAAATCACTATTTATTGACCCCTTATGCTGTGGATGGACGTGAGCAAGTGATCTGTATCCTGAATACACAGGGACTTATTTCATAAGGCATTTTTAGCTTTGCAAATGAATATAAATTTGCTGCAATTGCCAAACAAGCCTCTCTCCTTTGGGTAATTTTTTAAGACCACTGTATCACTGGAGGTTCTTTGGGATAAGTCTGCAAACCTATGGCAGTCTTCTGTAATCATCACACAGGGCTTTCTAAGTGGCCGGTCTCAGTGCTTGAAGGTACTCTCTGTGGCAAATGGCCACACATCCCACAGGAAATGGTGATCCGCCTATTAACACTCCCACCTAAGGAAATCTTTCACAAGAGCTTGCAATAAAAAATGAAACGCACAAAGCCATACTTAGTGTCAAGCATGGAGCCCACTGCAAGGTGGTCCAAGGGCACCGTGACAGTCAGCTGGAGAAAAGTGGAAGGATTTTTTAGCTACAAGAGAAAGGTTTTAATAAATGGGTTATCTCTGAAATTAAGAAGTCTATATGTTTTTAAAATCCTCCAGCTCCTTCAGCTAATGGGATGGCTTTTACTGTTAGACTTTACACAATTATCAAATGAATCCCCAAAGGCTTACTGACAGAGATGATCATAAGAGCTGAGCTAAGCTAAGCCCACTGCCATTAATTGTCTCCTGAGTAACAGGCGCTCACCTAGCTCGGCGCTTTCACACGCAGATCTCACTCATTCTTCATGACAAGAGTAGTGAACAGCTACCGTCATTATCAGCCCCATTTTATGGATGAAGCAGAAGTGATTTGCCCAAAGTCTGACATCTGGTGTTAACAGCACTAGGTCTGAGACCTGGTTCTCCTGCCTGGAGAGATCGTGCCTCTCCCCAGACACGGTGCTCCTGTGCCCCACTGCTCTGCTGCCACAGTCGATGGCAGGGATGTTCACCTGGTGTGCTGTGGCACAGTGGTCTGCCACGAGAGGATCTTAAGAGTGCTGCAAAAATTTTTGAAGGTCATTAATTAAATTATTTTTGAAAGAAGTTCAAAACACAGGAAGTATATCCTTTTATTTTTAATCAACGTAATTTAAATGTCCCATGGAAGTTTAACTATAGTTTCAAGCATGCCATGAGATTTAAAAGGTTAAAAAACACTGGTCTAGGGTGTCTTATGATAATTGTGAGCCTGGGAGACTGAGTGAGGATTATTCTCAGGACATGTGGCCTCCTTGGAGTAAAAGGGCTCTATCTTAGTGTTATTTTGAAATCTTGACTGTGTTCAGATGCTTTTGTTCAGAATCATGCTGCAGAACTCAGCAGGCACATTACTCATGGTTATAGAGACTATAGTTCTAGACCTTCTGTTTCAAGTTTTCCAATGCATTCTTGTAATCATGACAAAAGATTGAGCACACAGTCCTCGATGGCTGAGAAGACTGATTCTCAGAGGTTACTTGAGGTGTGTATTTTGCAGGTAAGATTTAAATCTACGGTTTTAGCTTCTCTACCCTGAGCTCTTTCCTTCAGCTCTTAAGGCCAGGGAAAACTTTCAGGACAGGACTTAATCTTGCATAATTTACTAAGTCTATAAGAGATTATGAACCATTTTAAATACTTAATATCCGGGACCCTTTAGTGTGTTAGAATTTATATTTTATTTAGTCCTTTAAAAAATCTTTATTTACATTAGCCTTAGGATATACTTAGGTCTAGGCCCAGACCCTTGATATCCACACCCTTCAGTGTGTTGGAATTTATATTTTATTTAGTCCTTTAAAAAATCTTTATTTACATTAGCCTTAGGATATACTTAGGTCTAGGCCCAGAAAAGGAAGATGAGGGTTCCAGGGCAAATCTCATGTACTGTGTTTCTTAGACTATGAATTTGCATCCTGTTTCCTGAAAGATGCCACCTCTCTACTTTCTGATAAGAGCAAATAGAAAAATGCGAAAGCTCGGGATTTACTTTTAATTTACTGAGAGCCATTTGGGGGATATTTCTTTGGTGATACAACCACAATGACAATAACTATGTCAAGGGGACAAACTCTGGAGTTTCAAAGAAGTGGAAACTCTTAACTTCCTGCTAAGCCCTTGACCTGAATGGGGGAAGAGAGCTTCCATTCTGTACAATATGGGCTCCTCCTCCCCACAGCTGATTGGACAAGGGTGGGCCCATGACTCAGGCTGGGCCAATTAAATTGCCTGCCTCAGGAATTTGTACCCTCTTTAGGTGGCTGAATCTGCAATAGCTAAGCTCTGGAGCCATGGGGCAGGGGTCTGAGAAGCAGGGCAATTCCACCGTTGGGAAAAAAAAAATGAAGTAGAAGTGCTGTGTATGTCAGTCAGAAAAACAGAAACTATACCCCTATTTTAAAAGAATTAGTTGAAAGATAATGGAGGGCTGTAGAGGCAAAAAGGGAATGCTGGTATTTTATAGATGTAGTAACTTCACGGAGCAGCTAACATCCTCAGGGCTAGACGGACCAAAAGGGGAAGTTACACAAACCTGGAAGTTTGGAAGAGAGACACAGAGCTGGCCTCAGACCCCTGAAGAAGGGTCTGTCACAGAAGTCTCCATGGACTGAGCCTCAGGGACAGGTTCTGAATGTTTGGAGCTGGGATGTTTGAAGGGTGACCGTGAGGTGGGCCATGGGTTGTAGAGCAAAGCTGGGAGCAGGGACGAGCTGATATTGGTGGGGTAAAGACATACTGCTGGGTGACAGGCAGGAACAGCAAGCCAACCGGAGGGAGCAAGACCCTTCTCCCTCTTCTGACCTTCCAGACTCCTTCCAGCATCCTGTCCCCTGGACAGAGGCTGAAATGGAGCTAGTTAGCAAAGCAGCACTGTGATTCGTAGAGATCTAGCTCCGGCATCACACAGGAGACTTGAGAAGGGTGTGTAAGATTACAGTGTAAAGGCCAGGCCTGGCCTGGGGGGTCCAGGTGACTCTCAGGACTCTGGCCTGGGGGTTCTCAATAGCAGCACTGTGGACATTTGCAGCCAGATCATGGTACAGGGGCTGGCCTGTGTATCACGGGATGGTCTGCCCTGTAGATGCCATAGCACCTCTCCAGTATGGAAGCCAGCAATGTCTTCAGGCAGTGCCAGTATCCTCACGAAGGTGAAATCACCCCCGGGGAGAAACACAGGGCTAAGTTCTTGCTTTGTGTTCTTTGAGGCATCCTTGTTCTTCTATTTCCCTCTTCCCCACTTAAACTACTTCCATTTAGTTCCCATTACCTGCAACCCGGGGAGTCCTAACAGCTACCCTAACATTTTCTGGGATCTTAAATAGATCCCAGGCCCTGCACTAAGCAGTCACAGGCATCATCTACTTTAACACTCTCGACAATCCCGTGGGTCAGGTACAAGGATTTTCTCCTCATTTTATAGAAGAAAAGACTAAAGGTCCAAAAGGAAACAGCCACTGGAGCAAGGACCTTGGGACCATGAGGTGCTAGTGTCATGTGTCACCACTCACCAGTGTGACAAGAAGCCACGCTTTTGCCCCAGATCCTTTACTTACATTCTGTCGAACGATATAAAATTTGCCATTTTTTCATAACATCAAAGAGAACAAACATCAGTAATTTTGTCTGGTTCAAATGAATTTTTTCTGTCCCTTGCTAGAATGCCTGCCTCCATCCTCTGATCTTACCTGCTCTCCAGGCCATTTTCTAAGTGCTATTCTTCCATTCTGTGTCAGCTGTCCCTGGACCACTCCAGCTTTTGGAGATACATTGAACCGCCATAACAAAGTGTCACTGACTGTATGATTTAACCAACAGGAACATACTGTTTTACAAATTTGGAGGC